>NC_138995.1:46286193-46386193 GCF_964341445.2 Mesoplodon mirus
AAGAACAAGACTTAGGGAAAGTGTGGATCATCACCTAACAACGTAGCAACACTACGGAAACAAGCAAGCTATGAATAGCAGCTACCAAGACTGCCCGGCTCTGTGGCAGATCAAAGAATGCGATAAACACAAAGGGCTTCTATCCAAAAAAGACAAAAAATTATTTTTTTAATTCTTTAAGAATTTTGCACATGAGTCGTTTGCAACAAATATTTTAAAGGTCCCCGCTGTAATAAATCCTGTCTTTTTGATACAAAAAAAAATTTATTTTAAAGGTTCCACTGGGAATTAAAGATATACCTAAACGTATGAAAATCATTCGGTGAGACGCAAGTTAACCACACTGAAGATGTGAAAATGGCTGAAGGCCCAACTAGAGCGGTCAGGTTTACGCAGCCAATCCGGCCTCTTACCCTGAGCTTCTCACCTGAGCCACAGATGAGGCAGCCAGCCCCACGGGAAACCACAGCAGTCACCCGCCAGGTGCTCAAAGCCCCTCCAAGCACTACCAGGTAGAGAAAAAGTTTCTACTGGGAGAACTCTGAAGAGGGAAAAACAGCAACCATGACAACAACAAAATGCTTTTTCTCACCCTCCAAAACACAACCATCTTTGAAACAATGGGCTGACCGAGACTGCGTAGGGGTGAGGAGGCAGGTCGACTCTTAAGATGCTGTCCCCCCCGCCGCCGAGAGTAGTGATGGGCCCTTGGGTTCTTAATTCTTTCCCAAATAATCAGCCAGGAGAGTGATCTCCCTAAACTGAAACCTAATTGTGACAGTGTGGCTGGAAAACCATAGCTTAGAGCTGGAAATGACCTTAAGGATCAGGGAGACCACACCCGGAAACATTTTCTCACCGAAAATTTGATACATACGAAAATTCATGTAATATATATGTAGGTACTAAAGTATAATAACAGAACAAATATCTGCGAACTAGAACCCCATCTGAGAATCCCAACATTACCACCGGGCCTCTCCCATCAGGCAGGTATCCTGGATACAAATGCATGTTAACCCTCACCCCCAACAATCCCATTTACTTCTGAGCTTTAGAGAAATGGCTGCCAGCCTGTATGAAGTCTTCTTTGATCTGCTTCATCCACTCCTATTGTGTTTCTAAGATCCACCCCTGCTGTTGTATGTGGTTTGGGTTCCTTGGTTTTCACTGCTCTGTAACATTCCACTGTGTGAATACGATTTAACCTTAAAAAAACAATAAGATGGGTCAGGCAAAAGATGTCTTTCTGAGAGCGGACACCTGATGTGACAGATCTGCCTTGCACTCTGCCCCCTGCCAGGGATGGGATCTGCAGTTGTTCACATGTTGGGGGCTACATGTTTCCTCACCCGCCCTTCCGGGGAGGGGCACCTGCTCAGGATGACCTGAATAGCTGACCTCTCCTCTGACCTAAGCCTTTGCAGGTTGTTGTAATTAAGATACCACCAGGTGCTGTCCAAAAGACTACACTAATGCCCACCTGGCTGCAGGAAGGGGCGTCTGTAGCGCGCCTAGCTGCAGGGACGCAGGCCAGGAGGCTGACAGCTCCTGACTCTTGGTGCACAAAACTAAGGAATGGTTCAGCTACAGGCCCGGGCGTTCTCAGGTGCTTTGGGTAACATTTTTATCTCTGGTTGCAGGATGTTACTGAGTCCAGAAGCGGTTGAACTCTGGGACCAGTGAAGGAGAAGGTGGAGCTCCTTTCCCCAAGGGCCGTGTTGAGATGGTTAGCAGGCCTTGAGACACACCTTCTAACCAGGCAGCCTCCTGACACGTCCTCCAAAGAGGTACGCTTCTGCTTCATGATTTTTAAATTATATAGTTTGGTAAGTGTCAATGTACAGTTGGCCCTCTGTATCCAAGGGTTCATGGATTCAACCCACCTCAGATTGAAAATATTTTGGAAAAAAAAATTTCAGAAAGTTCCACAAGGCAAAACTTGAATTTGCTGCTCACTGACAAATATTTACATAGCATTTACCTTGTATTAACAACTATTTACATAGCATTTACATTGTATTAGGTATTATAAGTAATCTAAAGATGATTTAAAGTATATGGGAGAATGTCAGTAGGTTATATGCAAATATTATGCAATTGTATACAAGAGACTTAAGCATCAGGATTTTGGTCTCCATGGGGGTCCTGGAACCAATCCCAGAGATACCAAAGGGACGACCGTGTCTTACACTTTTCAATCCATTAAGAATGTAAAATGGTGTTGGTGTTGAAGGATGACAGCCATAACATACAAGCAAAATACAGTATTTTATCATTTTCTTTTATAGTTTCCCCCTCCCCCCAGATCCTTGTATTCTAAGGTAATCCTCTGAACCCCATTCATCATTCCAGTGGAGAGATAGGTAGTGATGGTGTTGAAAGGCGAAGGCCCCTGCTTAGGGCCTGACCTGTAGACAGGCAGGGCTGGACACCTCGCTCAAAGGCGCCATGCCCTAGCCCCACCGCACAACCTCACAGCATACCCAGACACGCCCCCTGGCATCATCATATGGCTCACCACTGAAATGTCCCAAAGATGCCTTTCTAAGTTTGCTGTTTTTTAACTGTCCACCTAGGGAGTAGACAGTTACCTTTACCTAGCTTAATTGGGAGCCTCAGGATCTGCTTGGAATTGCATGGAAACTCACTAGTGCCGGGGTGTGTGTGTAAAACAGACCCCAGTTCAGTAAAATGAAGGGTTCTGACCCCAGTCAGGGAGCCAGGTCAACAGCATCCAATGCAATTTATCCTCTTGTTTCCTGGACATCTGCATCGGCAGGCCCAATGTGCGCTTTCCCTCTAGGCTGTGTGTGTGCGTGCGTGTGTGTGTGTGTGTGTGTGTGTGTGTGTGTGTGGCAGAGAGAGAGAGAGAGAGTAGGGGAGAAGGGAAGAAAGAGAGAGGGTAAAAGAAAGAGGGAGAGAGTTGAGGCTAGGATAAAAAGATGTGAGAAGTACTTAATTTTTAAACGAACGAATAAATGAATGAATGAATAAATGAAGTAAATGAGTAAGGAATGAATGAAATGAATGATTTCGTTACCTTCTGCCCGGCCACAAGGGTCTCTAATACAAGACAGCATCAACATCAGGTCTAAGAGTTAGTGACATACGTCTATTGTTGAAAATTTGGAAAATAAAGAAAGGCATATACAAGAAGAGATAAGAAAAAGGTGACTTCAACTTTGAGGACCGTGATTCTTTTTCTGTTCTAACAAGTTCATGTGTGTGAGTGTGTTGGGTTTGTGCTGGGTTTGGCAACCTGCTTTTTTCATGCAACATGGAAGCTGAGAGCTTCTCTCTCACAAGGAAATTGTTTTGGACAAGTCTTCTACTAGTGCGTGCTGAGACAACCCCAAAGGTGACCATCCAGTCCCAGAGCCAAAGGCCAGGTCCTCCTCTCCAACGAGGAGTCTGTGGCCCACCTCAGCCGACCACCACGCTGATACCACTCATCCCTCCGTTCCATGGAGTACAGCACAACCATGAGCCTCCGTTGTAGGCATGTGGCAACCTTCACTGTTCAATGGTTTGGAGTGTTTGAAAAAAAAAAAAAAAACTGAGTCAATGATGAGCTCCTGTAAATAGGTTTAATTATAAAAAATTGAAGTTATTTCAGACCTCAAGACACATGAGCTCTGCCATTTAAGTAAAAAGACAAAGCATAATTCTGCCAAATGCATATTTTTCTTTTGTACTTTTTTTTCCTGGATTTTTGTTGTGGGCTTTTTTTTTTTTTCACCTCTGCAAGGGTTCAGTGTTGAAGAACCCTACAAAGCGGAAGCATTAGATTTATCTCTGCTCTCGGCGATGCACAGTTGGCTCGTGAACTTCACATTAGCAGACCCACGATGAGCACTAAGAAACGTCCAGATAGCGAATACAGGAGGAGCCTGGCTTCTGCCCATCGGACACATGGGGCAGCCCCACTGCAGTTCTTACCCAAAGATGGAAGACTCAGTCCACAATAACCTTCCCACACTGTCAGCCACCTTGGAAAGGCGTTTCTCCCAAATGGTGGAGGCAGCAGCTGTTGTTCCGACCTTGAACCTACAACACCCCCTCCCCTCTGCAGGGCACCCAAAGATGCTGCAGTGTCTTCCCGGGCGCCCTCTCCATGCACTGCAGTATCCGCCATGGTGAGCACTGTGCCTTCACAGTGGGGACACACAAGGGCCCAGGGATCAGAAGCCAGGAGGGATAGCACCACGAAACGCAGGAGGAGGAAAACATCTCTGAAGCACACAATTTGAGCCTGGCTCTGGCTGGGCGTCGACTCGCACGGGCCAGCCCCTTAAGGCCCTGCTCACACGCACACGCGCACACACAGGCTGGCCTACTGCAAGCCACACACAGGATCCAGGCCACTAGGAAGGCAGCCAATGGTGCTTCTAAAGCACTGCTGTTATTTTGTAATTTAGTAGACCTGTGAGTTTTCTATAATTAGAAAGCAACTGTTTGAATTTTTATTTTTAATGTTTACAATTTGACTCTTCAGAGTGAAATCTCCAGTAGGCAAGATCTGGACCAAAATTCATTCTTACAGTTGACTTCAACTGTACCCCGCCCCCCATTACAGACAATGGTGCCAAGACGAGGAAAACTAGTATCATTTATTTAAAAGCCCTGATTTCTCTGATGCCAACGTAAAATTACAGGGGCTTTAAGTTCAGACACAACTTCTAGAAACTGAAGCTATTCCCGTGCAGCGAATGAGAGCACTTTCCTTCCATCACCTTCCAGACCCGAAGCAGAGGCCTGGTGCCCAGAAAGAAGGGAGGGCAGCAGGGGCGCCAGGGTGGAGGATCAGGGCTTCTCTGCCTGCCACGTGCTGACCCCTGGGGACAGGGCACTTCCCTGAAATCTGTGCAGACGGCATTCTGCACCAAGCTCCCCACACATCAGGCCCTCTCCCTGCACTGCCACTGCTTCCAAAACAAGAGCCAACCCAACCTGAAGGGTGAGGAGGGATCCTTGCATTATCTAGGCCAAGTCCAGAGGGGAAGACACTTTAAAATGAGAGAATCTCTGGGCACAGTGATTCCATGGAAGCACAATATTTTTTTTTTTCAATTCCTTGAGTGGAAAGTGAAGAAACTATTTTCATGTGAGCATATTTTTCTCCAAGGAACAGTTAGAAAAATGCTGATGCAGTGTCTCAATACATTTTACTACAATGCCATCAATTACATAAAAACACAATTAAGTCACTGTTTCAAAATCCTTAAATATTATTCAGCCAAAACCCAAAAGGACATTTTCAGCGTTCTCTGGTCATTATCTAAGAAGCTGCATGCTGGAGCCGGACACCTCCGCCGTACTCTGCAGGAGCTGAACACAGACAAGCCACGGTCACAGCACCTCTCTGTCCTGGCCACTGTGAGCATCCTCAGGTAACGGGGATGCCCGTGGAGCAGGCCTCCACAGTCCAAACACAGAGCCAAGTTTTAAATCATTCACCGTCTCTGTCTGTGGGATTCAGCCAGGAAATGACCATGTGAACTTGGGCTGGTCCCTTTCCAATTCTGGGCCTCAGTTTTCCCATCCGTCAAATGAGGCTGTCAGTCCAGCTGAATCTAAAGGCCTCTGATCCTAGGAACTTAACACCTATTTTCTGTCATCCAGAGATGTAAAGTAAAAAGGCAGAAAAAGGCCGAGATGACCATGGGGATTCATACACTTTCACATCCATATCCTATTTTAGACCCACAGAGACAGGCTGCGGCCCTGCTAAGCAAGGTGGGGCGGGGGGGGTGTTGCAGACTATGGGTCTGTACTACCTAAGCTCTGACAGCCAGTCCATGTCAGGAGCTCACTCCCACGTTGCTGTGGGAAGGAAAATGCGTGCAATCTTTTAGAAGAACAATTTGGATATATACCATTTTGTTAGCTGAACAAAACCCTTTCAAGCTAACGTTTCCACTGTATCCCACAAAGATGTAAGTGGAAGGATATTACTGTATGAAGATGTATGAACTATGTTCACTGTGGCACTGTCTGCAGAAGACCAGACTAGAAACAGAGGAGAGTCCTTCCAGAGGGAAACGTGTTCATTGGAGTAAGAGGCCCCCCGCTGAAAAGCATGGGGTAGCTCTATATAAATAACATCGTATGTAAGAATATAAGAACATAACGTGATATAAGATGTCACTGAGATATATATTTTGCCACCATTTTATTCTGAAAACTGTAATACATACAGGAAAATTTAAAGAATTCTACCTGTAAACCCACCTACGGCCTAGATTCTACCTTTCACATTTTACTTGACTTGCTGTATCATATATGTGTCTATCCATCCATCCACATATCTTCATATCTGGGTGCAAATGAAAGCAAATTATAGGTGTCTAAGAAGTATTTTTCACTGCAAATGGAAAGCTGCAATAGGCAGTGTATATGTGTACTTATGATTTTAAATATCTGGAAGAACATACACAAACTGGTAGCAGTGCTTGCCCCCAGGGAGGGGAACTCTCTTTTAATTGTGTGCCCTTTGGTTCTCTTGGATTTTGTATTATGTGCATTGTCGCTTTTTTAATTTAAAAAAATTTAAAATGCATTTAGTTTCACGAGGGGAAGCTACTGTCAAGTTTTTCAGGGCTCTACAGCCTCTTCAGAGTAGCCCTGCACACACAGAAGCCTGGTGCGTGAGTGTGCATGTGTGTATGCACATGCATGTGTGCGTGCATGCCGGATGCTGTGAGCCTTCAGAGGGAGGATCATGCTTGCTTCTCGTGATGTATCACTCTAGGTCACTTTCTCATGGAACTGAAATCTCGAGGTGTGGGGCAAGGAGACTCATTATTTAACGTCCAAGTAAGCAGCTGTAAAAGGCAGCGTGTTTGTTGCTGTTAAAGAGAACGGAGCACATGGAACACATTAAGGACGGGCAGCCTCTCTGCGGAAGGTTAGCCGTGTGCTCCGATGCCCATGTCTCAGGCTCTCTTACTGTAAACATCTGTGCAACTTCAAATAAATATCCTCCCAGCACATCACGCAGCCTTGAGTTCCAATGGAAACCCTGTGCGATAAGGACCAGTGTGCATGGGCCAGGGAAACATAAAACTCCAGGAAGAAGTGTAGCCCCGTGTTAAGAACACTGGAAGAGGTGTCTGAAGGGGAGTGACCAGTCCAGAATGGGAGTCCTTACAGCACTCAGTTAGACTGCTGAAAGGCATTGGTTTTCTGTTTCTTAAAAGAAATGGCCAATGAGTAAGAAGCCAGAAGAAAAAATATATAATTATTATGCTCACGGTGAATAGTGTTGTAGGTCAAACATTCAAAGAAAAAAAATATTCCACAGCAACGGCTGATGTGTTCATATAATTCCTGCTTTCCTAAGATCTGAAACTTGAGGTTCCAGACTTTCAGCCTCTGGGTTATGGATGCATGTTTGCCCAACAGCAGTGGGTTTTCATATAGTATGAAAAGTGAGTATATATAGTATGAGAGTTTTAAACTCTCCTCATTTGAGAAATAGTAATATCAAAAATTGAGACCACTGAAAATGATGAGTTATATCAACATGTCAGGCTAGACACCTGAAATCCTTACTTTCCTACACATGAAAAGGATTTAGTAGCTAATGAGAGGGAAAGAAACATAGATTGTTAGCATTCTGCTTATTCTGTTTGAAAACATGCATGAAGCTCGTTTTTTAAAAAATCCCTTTGGAAAGGATAAGACTATGAAACACTGATTTCAACCAGCTTATACACATATGTACTAGACATATACAAACATACACATGCACCTATATACATATATAAGCACACACAATATATAGGTAATTGAGCTGCACCTTTTACTTAAAGACAATAGTATCCAGGCAATCTATATCTTATCACATACCTAAAAAAACTCCTACAAGTTACCTAAACTTCAAAATTCAATACACAACATGAAACTAATTACATTGGGGGAAGAAAAGAAATGAGAAAATGGACTGCTATATTCTCTTATTTATTTAATGTTCTTCTTTTCTAGGGTTTATTTGGACAGTGTCTCCAGCTGCATCTGCAAACCAATACATCTGCTGTCAGATCACTAAGGCATTTGACAACATCATTTTAGAACCTTTAGTTACTGAGATATCAATAATTAAATGCATTCAGTTCACACTTTGTTCTTGTGGATACCAGCTATTTATCTCTGTCCTCTGAAGAAGCTAATGGTATAATGGGCAAAACATCAAGAATAATTAAGAAAAACGTTGCTACCAACTCCATCAGAAGAAACAGAACTTTTACCCAGGACCCCAGCTAGAATTCATTGCTACAAGATTCACCTCGTACCAAACACATCTTGCTGAAAAGTGAAATGCCCAACTCAACAAGCAGGTAACTCACGCAGTTTACACCTCAGAGAAAGCCCACCTGGCAACCTTGAGTTGTTCCTCAGAGTGTATGTGCTGGAAAGGCCTGGATTGCGTAAATATCGTCAGCTATGACACAGAGTCGGGGCTGCCAGCCACATCAGCGCCCCTGCCAGGGTTAGGGTTAAGGTTAGGGTTAGGGCGAGGGGCAGGCTCTCAGGGGCAGGTAGATCCCAGCCTGCAGAAACTCACCTCCCAGTACAGCCGACAATGCTTCAGGCTGGTTTGCATAATCAGGTGGTACTAAAACAGAAATTCTGAGAATATCTTCTTTAAGAAATGGCCAGTTAAATCATAAACAACAGGTCCATATTTCTTTAGCAGAAAATGTCTTTCATATCCCACAACAAATAAAAAGGGAGACATTTTTTTTTTCTCTTTAAGTAAGGGTCAGGCCTACCTGGTACATAAGTCTTGAAATAGGAGATTCTATTTTAAATCAGGAACAATGAATTACAATACCATAGCCATACTGCAGATATTGTAATTTAAAAATAAAGAATTATCTGGAACCAGAGCAAGAGGAGACAGCTTTGAAGAGGGAGCCTCTCAGATAAGCAGTGTCACGTATTTGCATATCCTTTCAAAAATCTCTGTTTTAGTTGTTACCTAAATGCAAGTAGTTTCCTGCCACTGCTCACTGTGTGACCTGCTGGTCAGCTTCCCAACAACAGAGGTCACAGCAGCTCCCCTGATGTCCACCTGTAAACTTCAAAGAGCCACAATGACAGAAGTAAATGTTCCTGTTTCATCATTCAATTATACCAGACGCCCAATCTTTGTGGGAGAATTTACTGCACTGAAAATGGATATCTTGTTATTAATGACAAAGGTATGGAAAACATGGAATTGAAATAAGTGATCCAAACTTAGGGGGGAAGAAATGTTACAGGAACTGCTCTGTCAACCCTAATTGTGTAATTACTTCTTGGCTTGGTCACCTAAGCTCGGAGCAAGAAATAAGAGACAATGGTAATTTCTTACTGCTGAAATGAAGGTGTCAAGCTGTCTTGTGTGTTCTGTGTAAGCAGAGCTAAAGTTTACATTTATATCATGTGACCACAATTACAATCTTCCAGAGCACAGCAAGAAATGAGTGGTAGAAGGTCCCCTCACAACAGGTACACGGAAGTTTGTCTGCACAAACGTTTACTTAATTTAGCCACAGTTAAGGCATATCTGCCTTTGGTCACTGTCTCAGCCCCCAATTCGCACCAGTGAAATTGGTTAACTGCTCCTGACAGCTTGTATACTAATAACAATAAAATCATCTTTAAAAAAACATGATAATAGATTGGCTGCTAATAATAACTAACCACTAGATGGCTTTAGATTTTTCACCTCTGAATATCTGAAAGTGAATTATCTGTGGTGTTGGGGTTGTCTGTTTACCTCAGTTAAAGGCTGGGTGTCAAGGCTGAAGTCTGGGGGAGGCCCCGGAGACAGTGCCTGGGGGGCGTGAGCATTTGGGGTGGGTGGGCTGCAGCACCACCCCACCGTATGGCCCCACAGCCCCCTGATAGGGAATTCATCACAGGGGCACACAATCCTTGCTTCAGTCCCAACAGCCTCCGGTCAGCTAAGTACAAGGACCACGTGCCAAAAATGATTTTTTTCACGCCAAGTACGAACCCCTCATTCTAATGGAAAAAAAAAAAAAGAGAGAGAGAGAGAGAGCAGAGACACAACTAGGAAGAGAAAAAAAAATGAAATTCCATTATAACTGGCTTCCTCAAGCCCCAGCCTAGGATGTGAGTAATCACAAAAACTGTAATATCAGCTTTTTATGTTTTCCTTATACTGGGTTCCTCCTTTATTTCCTTTCAAAGAGGGTCAAGATCTCTTTTTTTTTTTTTTTTTTTTAATTCATAAAAGCTGCTTTGTGATTACTGAAAGGTTAGTTTCTCTCTGTAACAGCTCTGCCTATCACGACAGTTGCAAATTTGGAGGCAAAAAAGAAAACTCTCACAAAAATCTCTCAGCAGCTGCCCTGAGTAGACTTCAAACCCTCTCCCGCCTCTCCTGCAGGTCTTCAGGAAACCTCTAAGGGACACGGATGGCTCTAGGAGATCTGGCTGGCACCCTGAACCAGGAGCTGCAGGCAGAGGCCTAGCCTGCCCACTCGCCATGACCGCCACGTGGGCAGCAGGGAGAGGCCCGCGAACCTCAGCACCCTGGCCTGACCTCTGCCCTGGCACAGGACAGCCCCTTCCCACCAGCGGCATCCAAACCTGACTTCTCCCGTTCCATTTTCTCCTCTCCACCACCTCCCACCCTAACGAGTGACAGGGGTGGGGAGAAAAAAACAAATGTAGGTTGCCGACATGCTGTGTGGTCCACATCCCTTTGGATTCAAAACATCAATGAGCTTTTTAACAAGTAGCCAAGTTCCATTTAAAATTAGAATTTAAAAAAAAGGCTTGAACTCCTATCTCCTCTTGGTCATGAAGCAGCCCAGGCAGGAGGATGATCATGGACACAGATGGAGATGCTCAGAAATATGTCTTCCCAGTAGCTCCTGCTGGCAGGGATGCAGCTCTGTCTAGAGAAGGTGGCCAGTGCCCCAGGGCATGGGACACCCAGCATCCTCATGCCCCCTCATTGCCCCCACACCAAGGGATGGGCACGTCCCCAACCACCAGTGGTTGGAGGACAGTGGGAAAGGCAGCGCCTGCCCGGCTCATTGCAGGTGGATGTGGGCCCCCTGAAATCTCCCTCTACCTTGGAACTGCACTACCCAACAGCAGAGGTGAGAACCCACCAAAAAAAGCCGCTCCCCCTCCCTTCTCAGGCTCCAGGGGAGAAACAATAACACGTCCCTGCCCTAGAGAGACTCTTCAGCTAAACCAAAGCATCCGAGAAGCAGGGCTCCTGCAGGAAATTTGCACAGAGAGATGCCCAGCCTTCATGAGCTCGCCTGGACTGGAACTTCAGGAAACATGTCTGTTAGAACATGTCCAGAATAATTTTTTGGTGCATTGACGAATTAAAAGGGTACATTAATTTTCTCTCATAGTGTGCAATAGCTTATTTATCGCTTTTGTCTTTGTCACGGATATTTCGTGTCTGCCGTGAATTGTTTTTAAAAATTCATCTGCATTTATACAAGCACCCAAACAATCACAGCGATCCTAATTCCCAGGGGACCTGGCTACAGACATGACATGAAACTTCCTAACTGCCGCTCTACGCTGCTCGCCGCGCTCTGCCGTAACGCAGGGAGCTGAAACCCTCTGGTAAAGATGCATTTTCTGGAAATGTCATGGATACACTGGGAGAGGAAACTGCAGACAGTTGCAGGAAACCAGGCCAGCACTGCACTGGCTGTCTCACTGTGGCCAAGCACCCTAGTACTGTGTGTCCACCAATTGCCACCTACTGGAGTGTCTGTGCTATCCGGTCAAGGCGTGACAGTCTATTGATTTTAATAGCACGTTCATTTTTCTATTTCCACCCCAGGGCACGCTGCACCTCCATGGGTGGGGAGGCTGTTTCTGGGCAGAGTGGCTGAGTCCCTGCCATGCCTGCTTCCCCATCTGCAAAGACGCCACCTCCCTAGTGCAGTTTCTTCTGGGTCGGGGCGACCACGAGGCAGAGATGAAGCACGCGAGCTCCATACAACCAAGGGCATCCCCTTCTCACCCTCTCACTTTTCGCACCGTAGCTGGGTCTCCAAGATGCATGCTTCCATTCACGAAAATGCACACAGTTGCTGCTGGAGGGCCCAATTATGCTTCCTGAAAGACCCTTTGTCGTGTGCTAACGCCACAGTCTAACCACTGGCTCAACCCCCATTCCTTTGGTTGTCAATTGAGGTGGTGTGTTCCGTGCCTCCTGACAATATAATCATCATAAACTTTATTATTACATCTGGAATTTCATGATATGCTCGGTAATTGATGACAGAGGCACAGCCCAGAATGCTGCTCCCACAAGCTCTACCACAGTTCCAGTAACCTAACTGCTTAATACTCCTGGAATGTATAAACAATGTTAACTGCTGCATTCCCCGCACTGACATGGCAGGAGGAAGCCACCGAGCTAGTGGGATCTGAGGGCAGGAGAGGGTTTTTCACTTACCGAGGAAAATGTCCTAGTGGGATGTGAACTGAGGTCACTCTTTTGGGGGCCGATGAGGACAGATGACCCATAATGAGAAGTGATTTGGGGCTGACACACCGAGGTTATCAGCTGGATTTGGGAACTGAGATCAATAAAGAAGTCTGCATGAAGCCATCATCCGTCAATACTCATTCTCAGGTTGGCGGGGGCTCCAGTTTCGAGGGTGATGGTGACTGGGATTATGAAAAAGCGCCACAGCTCACTATTTCTAATTTCATGGACACCAAAACACGAATGGCAGGTAAAGCAGAGAAAACGCCATCATGGGCCAGGATTGCAATTGGATTGGATAACACACTTATCTAATAGGA
Source organism: Mesoplodon mirus (assembly GCF_964341445.2). Taxonomy (NCBI): domain Eukaryota; kingdom Metazoa; phylum Chordata; class Mammalia; order Artiodactyla; family Ziphiidae; genus Mesoplodon; species Mesoplodon mirus. Next base: position 46,299,004 of record NC_138995.1, read on the forward strand.
GAAAAGACAGGCAGGGGTGAAGGTCACGCTCAAGGGTCCCTGAGAACTGGGCTTACAGATAAGGCTTCCACTCCCACCCAGAGACAGCTAAGAGCACTCAGCTGCCCCCAGCGCCGCCTGGCATCAGGAGGATGCGACCATGGGCAGGGGCGTCCACAGCTGCTCAAGCCAGGAGGGGTGCAAGGGGTGGAGTCTGGAGGGGGAAGCAGGCCCCCGGTCCTGCACCAACACACCTCATGGCTCCCCCTCCCTCTATATCATCTTTAACCAAAATAGTCTATTTAACCAGCAAATCCTCAGCCAAACTCCCGGCATGCAGAGTGTGCCATCTCTCCAGGCCAATCCACTTGAAATCACCAAATGCATACCATCAAACATTCTGTTTGCAAACAAACAAACAAACAAAAAACAACTTTGCTGATTCCTCCCAACTTGAGCTCACAGGCCAGAGCGATGGGCTCCAAGGAGCCCGGAGCAGACTGTGTGTCCCGGCATCGGGACCACCTGTGACCAGCCAGGCTCCCTTTAACCTTGGCCAGTGAGTTCCCGTTAAAAATGGCGCCGCCATCCACTTAAGCCAGGTTCCCGCACGAAAGCTAATAAGTACGTGTTTGTTGAACTGAAAAATCATTACCACAGAACACGTCAAGTAATGAAAGATGTTTTCCTTGGAGAAATGTTAAATACTTCACTTCTTTCACAAGGAATGAGTACATGTGTTTCCAAATAATACTTTTCTCTCTCCCCACCCACACTTCAGCAGAAAGTCTGAAGCTCCTGGACCCAATTTGAACAAGCTCATGTGGCAGGGCTCTCAGAACCAAGAGCATGCTGTTATTTTATTTATTTTCCTTTGCCCAGCTAACTATGTGTTTGTTCTATTCCTTATTCACCTAACCATCTCGGTAGGAACCTCAGGCACGTAGCCGAGTGTCCGTGCTGCCTTACTATTTTATACAGAAAAGCAAGAGAAAATACCACCATCACTGCCTCATAGATTACCCCACCGTGGTCTTCGCTAACTAATATATATGAAAGAGCCGTTTCACTCCAGGCCCAGAGCAAAAACAAAGGCAGGAAATGGAATGCCAAGAAAGGGAACATTTCGCCACAGGAAAACCCCTGGGAACCCCATCTTCTCTCCCAAATAGGAATCCTCACCCCCTTTTAAAAGCTCTTCCTCGAGAAGATTAGTAACGTAACGACTGCATCTTACTTAGGCTGTTCCAAGGTCTTTTAAGTGTTTCAAAATGTCTTTTACCTACAGGGAGTCCCACTGGGTAAGTTGTGCTTTCTTTCTGTGGGTGGCATCCAAGCCTGCTTTGGGTCTAAGGCAGCTGAGCTGGGAAAACCCAAAATGACTTCCAGGTAACCTTGTCTCGTGGAACTGAGAGGAAAATGCCTATCATTTAGAAGAACACTCAAATATCAAGTTGGCGTGGGGGTTAATGCAGTCCTGGGTTTTCTCACTGTCACAATGACTTTGAACAGGGTACTCTATCCTGGCACACCCTTGCGACACAAGAGACCCGTGTCTGTTCCCCCTCCCTTGTCAAGGGGAGACGCTGAAATTCTGGTCAAAATGGACACTCACAAAACCAAAACCTCTAAAGAGTAAGCAACCCACCCTTCCCTTGGGCCCCCTCTGTCTCTCATTTATTTTGTGCATCATTTAAACAGATGCCAGGGGTTACTGGAAACGACATTAGATCCCAGCCACAGCTCCAGAAAAAGAGACCTGCACCAACTTCTCCACACTTGAAGACTTTCCCTTTTTCCCCTGGGTTTTGTTTCCCTTTTTTATGGGGACGCAAATTTCAATCTGATTTCACCAGCACTAAAGGTTGATACTTTTTATCTGTGAATTCACAAAGCTACCATAAGTGACTCGCACAGAACTCTCTTCCTTTGCCCTTCCCTGATGAGCCACCACATTCTGGAATTGCTCTGGCTGACATTAGGCAACGTGTTTTCTCAGCAGTTACTTGGAAAGGGGAGATGGCAACTACAAGAATTTCTCTTCAAGCGCCAAAAGGAACTACCCCCCACTGCCCATCTCCAAACAGCCAGAGCTCATGGGTGACAGGAGGGCCTCTTGACTCCCTGAACTCCATAAGCTACCTAACTGAAGCTCTCCAGGCCGAGCTAGGCATCTTCTGGCATCGCTGGCTCTCCAATGGCACGGCCCTTGTAGGTCAAGGGCAGGCATTACCCAAGAAAATGTTGAACTTCAAGGGACAACCGCTACGTGGTCAGGAAACTCCCAGCTTTACTCAAAAGCTCAGAAGGCCACCAGGGGATAGCAGCTCAAGGACTCAAGCAGAAACTTGAAGTCAAAGTCATCCATCTCCTGGAGGTCAAGTTCTGTACAAGAACGCTCCTCCAGCCACCTGAACAGGTGACACGTCTCTGAGGGCCTCCAGCAAGCCAGGCGGATGCTTTTTTCTAATCTGAATATTTCTTTCTTTTTCTCTCTCTCACCAAAAGGCCAGAGTGGTGGTTTTGTCACCCCTAGTGGGCTCCCAGTGTACCAAGGGAGAAGGTGGACATCACACCATGAGGGATAGCCCCTGGGGACTCCCACGTGATGCTTGGCAACCCATCCCCAGGGCTTCTGTGCATGGGGAGCTGAGGGATGGAGTTCTTGATCTGCTACACCCTGAAAACGGTGTCCAACTTAAAAAAGTGTGACTTTCTTCCTTCTCAGGAATTCTAATATTCAAAGCCTTTTTTCCTCCTGCTAATTTTAGAAGTCCTGCTATTCTTTGGGAGGAGAATGGTGTGAAAATCAAGCATAGTATCCAAAAATAAAAGAGTAGATCTGTTTCAGGGCGTGCAGCATATTTAACTGAAAAGCAACTCCAGATATGCCACTTTCTATTGAGTCTTTAATACATTTTCTAATTTCTCCAGAATATTTTAGCTGCAGAAAAGGCAAGGATGAACTTCCTAATCTATGAATATTTTTGTGACTGAAATGGGCACCCAAAATTATTTCTGGATTGTAAGTGGGGATCTTTTCAGAATGTGATGCCAGGTGATCACTGAGGATGTGAGTCACTGGTACGCTTCCTGGGGCCACACCAAGATGGATTACAAGTTTCCTTTCGGGACCTAGAGCATGTTCCATTTAGAGCATGTTCCCAGGCAGGTGAAATGATACAGTGCTCTCTCCATGGACCCTGAAGGTGGACTTCATGGCATGCCTTGCAAGTCTCCCATCTTCACTAAAAAAAAAAAAAAAAAAAAAAAAAAATTCTTGTGATCTAAGGAATTCACTTTTTCTAGACCCCCTGGGACTGTGGACTGGCGTGTGGTCCAGGTTTGCGGGCTCCACTCCTGTTTCTCAGGTCTGAAGCTCTCCTGAATGGCCCAGCATGACGACTAGGGAAGCTTAGGGGAAGGATGCTGGGAGGCTACCTGAAGACCCCAGCCATGCCTCCTCCAGCCAGGGAAGCCAGAGATTTGTGACAGAAAGTTAGAACTCTGTGTCAAGCCCTTCATGCAAACAATAAATATTACTTCTGCCCATAATCGGACTTTTCTCCAGCATCGTCTTTGAATGTTGAACCTTTTTCAATTAATTAAAAACTATGCACTGTAGAGTGCATATTTTATCAGCCCTCAGCTGCTTAAGTGTCTAGAAAAGACCAGGCAGTTTTTCTTTCTTTCTTTCCTTTTTTTTTTTTTTTTCTAGGCAACCCAGAGCAAGTACTTGCAAGGGTCATATCTTTTTAATTATCTTTTCTCTCTTTGATTAATTATTCCGTCTGACAATAGCGTGTTTCTAATGCTATTCACCTGCCTTTGATGATTGACAACTTTTCTGTCTGATTCAGAGCAAACAGCTGCTGCCACAATCTCCTAGCAACCCGGGTGTGATGGATGAGCCCCCAAGATGGATGGCTGCAATAAATCATGTCTCCAGCCATAAAACTGAGAAAAGGGGATAAGAAGAGAAGCGGACAAAAAACAAAACAAGGTTTCTTCCCATGAGTGCACTCAGTTCCTTACCAATTACACCTGAAATGGACTTTGCACCTATTAATAGCAAAGTTTTCCTAATCAGTAAAAATGGGATGATGCATTTGTATCCAAGGTGTTTACAATTGTTCCTGCAAATTGGCACTTGTACTCCAATTACCTCCAACACTGCCCAAGTGCAAGGGCAGAGGATCAAAGTTTTGCTTTCTTCCTTGAAGTCTCGGCAAGAAACAATATCATCTTTCTGTTGTCAGATGTGATTCCAGGCACCAACAAAGGATATAAATCTGATTCTACCCGATTTTTGGCAGCAGCTGGACAACACCAAAAGTGAATCCTAAGTCAGCCTGTGCACAGTGTCAGGCTGCTAATAAAGTTATTTCAAAATAAACACACACACACACACACACACACACACAAAGTTGCATGGAGTTGGTGAGTGAATACGCCACGTTCCCATTTGTTTCCCGTTCACGGGAGATACAGGCTTTTTACACGTCAGGGAAAAGTTTGTCCAAGAAAGCAGCAAGATACGAACGTTCAGCCCTTCCACAAATTCTCGATTCTCATTTCTTTAGATAAAAAACGACCCCGGTCTAACTTTCTGTCCCATCATTTTTTTAAATTAATGTCCACACGAAAAGTTATACAAGAAGCCCTAAATTTAATTAGCGGACCCAAATAAAGTCATATATTTAATAGAATGCCTGACAATTAAATTTGCACTATCGGGGCTCTCCTAGTGGAGGAGACGGAGCAGGGAGGCCAGCAGTTTCTGTTTCCCTTTTTCCACCGGGGAAACCGGCGGCAGGCCTCTAAAGCAGGAGGGGGAAAGGCCGCTTTACTGATGCTTCCCAGCAGCTGGGGGCCCGGTCAGTGAGCCAGCCTGCGTCCCTACGTCCTTCCAGTAGGTGGGGGTGTCCCAGAGCAGAGCTCAGGGTGCAAAAGAACCAGAAGGGATTAGCCGGCAGGGCCTGGAAACAGCTGTCCACATCAGTCCTGGCAGGGGTCTGCGGGGGCCTGCGGAGGCGGACCGAGTGCAGACACAAAATGGGGGGAGGCTGCTGGGAGCAGGGACAGGGTTAGATCATTTTTTAACTGAAATATTCCTGGGACGTGGAAGTCTGTTTCTTCATTCTCGCACCAAGCCAACCGGTATTATTATTATTTTTTGAATAGTCTAAGCTTTGCAGATACAGATTTTTTTTTTTAAGCATGTCACAGAGTTTAAAAAATCAGACAAGGGTCCTGGCTTCGGCAAGTACAGCTCTGTTTATATTTTAATGTTTCGTACGTGACTGCCTCTGTTGGGGAAGAGAGAGAGAGAGAGAGAGAGAGAGAGAGAGAGGGAGGGAGAGAGGGAGAGATAGAGAAGTTGCCTGTTAGCTTTAGTGTAAATCACAGATACTTCATTTTTCCTTGTGTCCTTGGAAATTATTCAAAATTAAACCATCCCTCCTTTATGGGAGGTGGTGTCTTCTGTATTGTAAATGGGAGGGGCTGTGTCTGGTCAGCAGCAATGATAATTCAAGGCCAATCGATGGAAACACACACGCGCACACACACACACACACACACACAGGCCCCTACCCTGCCCCGGCTCTTCCAACTCTCAAGTTACAGGTTTACACGGCAAGTCTAAATAATATTCAAAATGATAAATGGCACCCTAAGCCCAGGATTCACCATCAATCTTTTTTTAAGGAACATCCATCTTCAATAACGCATGTCTGAATCATGTGAAGCCAGGAGCCCTGAGCTTCATTTCTACCACCCCTCACTAGCCAGGGAGGCTGAATGATACCTGTCAGCCCTGCTTGGTCTTCTTCTTCTTTTTTTTTTTTCCCTTGACGACTAAAAGGGGGGGGAATAAAAGAAGGAAAAACAGAGAAAAGGAATGTGGGGGGGGGGAGGTGAGAAGAGCGTCAGAGGCTGAGCTGCGTGGCTCAGCAGACAATATGAAGGAACATAACCTCGTCCGTGCCTCTGCCAATCTCGTGCCCGCCCCGCCACACGCCCAGCCATCCATACGAAGCAGGCTCTCCTCCCTTCGCCCCTGAGTCTCCTCTCTCCTCTCTCCTCTCTCTCGCCAAATCAGCAGTGCTCTCTCTGCAAGCCAGCCGTACTGTGTACAGTGGGAGGAGGAGGACGACGAGGCAGCGTCACATGGACCGGGCTTCCCCTCCCCTCCCCGTGTCTGGCTGGGGCCCCTATGATAAATGACATATGTCATTCTGTCAGGAGGGAAGGGTGGGTCAGTGATGTATGACTCCGCTGAAAAGGAAATCGACTCTTTGGCATGGCGCAGCTCTTCACCGGGATCTAGTTTCAGAACTCTGAAATGAATTCTCCGACGTTTCAAGTGCATACTTAGGGCAGGCTGATGGGAGGCCTGGGGAAATCACACTTTTATCCTCCCCCTGCCCTTCTGATGGCAAGGGAGGGGAAAAAAAAAAATACGGCTCTGCCACTGGATACCTGCAAAAGGCCACACGCGTGTCAAAGTCCCCAGCAGTCACACACCACGGGTTACTAAAAAAATGTGACTTTGGGGGCAAAAAAAAAAAAAGGAAACGAAATGAAGTGGAGTAAGGTTAGTCCTTTTATTTATTTATTTTTTCATGGCAAAGGGCTGACACAAAAGCAAGATAAAAATTAGCATGTTTGAAGTAATCGTCCGCAGCTTGACATCTGCATAGTAAATTTTAAAGGAAAAAAATGTGTCAGACAGCCCTGAGCCGCTTCGCCCTCCCCCCTTTCATTAGCTCACTGCCAGGGTGGCACTGCTGAACCTCATTACGGCAAGAGGATTTATGAAGCTGAACCCAATGGCAAAGAAAAGGCATCTGTCAATAATTGTAGGGAGCTGCACTCACAGCTTTGAAATCTCATTAAGTATGCAGTTATCAGGCATAAAGATCAAAAACATTACTCAACTCCGACAGAATCTTATGGAGGAACATTAATTAGCAACAGGCCTACAGTACAAAAAAAAAAAAAAAACACACAGACTTCCTCTCACACCTGCCCAACCCACAAACCTAAAGCAACACTCCCCCTCCCGCCCGCAAAAAAATAATTCCCAGCATCTGAGACTGATCAAGAACATGAAACAAGAGAGACACATACAGAAAGGGGGAGAGGGAGGGAAGGGGTGGGCGGCGAGCAGGGAGGGAGGGGAGAGGAGGGCGGGGAAATTCAGTTGAGAAAGGCTTGGCGGTGAGGAGAGAAAAGGAAGAAGCTGTCAAACTTGAGAAGGATGTCAGCACTGGCCCTGATTACAGGGGCCTATGGAGTTCTCAGACCTTTTATCATCCTCACCATCAAAACCAGCTGAAAGTCACCGCAGGAGGGCTGGTGGCTGGCCCCGCTGTAGCCCAGGCCCAGGCTGGGACCCCCAGACCCTGTCCTCGGCCCCTGCTCACCTGGCAGGCCGGGATGCTAGGCCTGGTGCCCAGGAGACAGGCCCTTGCCCAGCCTTCCGCAGCACCCTGATTTCCCAGCCTGTTCTGCAGCCAGCCCGTGAAAGCAACAGCCAGACCCAGCTCCCCGGGCCTCGGGCACAGTCGAGGGAACCACTTGCTGTCACTGCATCTCAGCACCATCTGCAAACACCTTTTTCTTCCTCCAAAGAAGAAGAGGCATCCCCTTCTCACACACCACTTTCCCTTATTTTATTTCTGTGTATGCCTGATTTACAGACTCCATGCCTTACAACACACCGAAAAACAAAATATAAATGCAGAGAATTCACATCCAAGCCGTCAGGCCAACACCGGGTCATGAGACCTCTTGGCCTTTGTAGTACGTGAGACAGGGCCCGGCTGAGCATGGGGGCCAAACCTCCCTGCTAGGTTGATTCCTGGTTATCCACAGGGAGAAAATTAAATGACAAGGTTCCTCTCCCACCACATCCTCCACCTCCTGCAGGCTATGATGGCAAAGAAGAATTCGAACGGGTTTGGAAACATCCCGCAAGAACTGTGTGCTTGGGGTCTCTGGCCAACTTATGTCCTATGGTGGCCTGGATCCAGGGTAGGTGCATGGAGATGTGGCGGGGGGAGTCTCAAAGATCACTCGGGTTTCTGTCAAACAGGCAACGTCGGCCAACGCCGTGGCGGGATGTGCAACAGTCAGGCACGGTCCTCAGATGCCCCCATGAAAGGTGTATAACAATAGTCATAAATAATAATAATAATAATAATAAAGCATATATTCTGTGCTAATTTCCCTTATTGCACTATTACAGAAAGGAGGCTTTCTCTTGTTACCCATAAGCACATGCTCCTATGTTCTCTCTCTCTCTCACACTCACACACACACACACACACACACACACACACACACACAGCACTTCCCATAATCCCACACCATGAGGATGAGAAAACCTACAGAACAGCCTCTCCCCTGATCTGAAAACTCCGCTCTCATCCTTCTCTGAGCTCCTCTTCCATTCCTATACCTCTTACTTCATTCCATAGGCCCTTCTGAAGTGTGTACCTCTCTCCCCTCCAGAAATAATGGTCACTTTTTCTTAATTGGCCACATCTTTAAGGAAAGGGGAACTAAGATTCCTAGGCAACCAACCTGAAGACCCTTTCAAGCCAAGGCCCATCCTTTCCAATCACTGCCTCTCCTTTGGAATATCAATGGATACAGCTCGGATAAATTGTCACCTATGGCCGAAAAGAGTTGAGAACACTTGTCTATAAACCAGACTTGACGAGAAGGCATTTTAGCAGGAGTGTTACAATAAGGTGTTTATATTTTTTTATGCGCTTACCATATTACCTTTATTATGTGTAACATCAAAGTGATTATAGCAATTACATTTAATAGAATTAATTACAGAACTTCCCATCATCCCGGGATACATAATGCATTAGAGGTAAGGCAAAGAAAGAAAACATCTTGATTGTAGTGACTATTGTGGGTGTGTATTTTCCCTGGCAGCAATGCCAAACCAACTGCAGCTTTCAGGAAGAGCAGGGCAATGGAGACGGAGAGCTTTAATCAAAAATGAGGTATATTTCCCTTAACTTAAGTAACACTTTTGCCTAATAATATGTTGGCGCTATTGGACATATAAAATCAATTTAATTTTTGAAGCATGAATCTTTAAAAGGCACTGGTTAATCCACCCAACCAATGTTACTACATAAAGGAGAAAGCACATGGGTGAAAGACTTACAAGCCTTTACGTATGCAAAATAAATTCACTCAAGGCTTCATTAATATTAATTTAAATTCAAAACCCATTTACATTAAATTGTTCATTAAAAATTGCCTATTTTATGCAACATGCATTTCTCAAAGAACTCAGAGGAAACTGAATACATAGGACTAGATTTAATGACGGGGATGGAAAATCAAAAGTAAATGAATTGGAGTCATTTCATGTATATTACCAAACAGCCCTTTGCTCTCCAGGGGATGGGATCCAGTTTGGGGAACAAACAGGCATTCAAAGTAGTTTGCTTTCTGCTACTATAAAGTTGTGAACGTGACCTTCCGGTCTACCCAAGAGGAAGAAGAAAACAAGAGAAATTGGTGGAATGGAAACCAGTCCAAAACCAGACTGGGGAAGGAAGCAGGTACCACCTCAGAATCTCACCTGGACTCAGAAGCATGGAGAGTTAGGCTTGCTTTTTAAAAAGTTACATTAGTGAACATTTGCCAGTACCCATCTTGGTCTAGAATTAATAGTTTCTCTCTCCCTATTCACTCCACCCCCTGCAATCCTTTATTCCCAAAGCAAGGGAATCAGGAAGATGATGACAAGAAGTTGGTGAGTTCCTTGCTTTGGCGCCCTCCCCCTTGAAGACAATCTGAACTTACACTGTTTCCCCAACAGCTGTTCTGGATGAAGAAAACACAGTCATAATTAATAACATGTGTCCTGACAGTATGAATTAATAATTTATCATTAAGCCCAAACAAATTTATTCTTCAAGAGCCACACCTTAGCACATTTGAGAAAAATAAGGTAAGGAGATGGTCGAAAAGTCCGGGCAATGTGACCTTCAGAAAAATGCTTTCCCGACCCCCAATACGTCTCTTAGGCCACTCTTGTTGAAATACTAAAATAATTTACAGAATTGAAAGTAATTAAACCCGAGAATCTAAGTGCTGATCAAATCAAGTGTATGTGCTCAAAATGTCTTTTTTTTAAATGGGGCTTATAAAATATTCAATATTTGGTCAAGGACACTGTGTAATCTTTCTAATAAAGATTCCTAAAAGTGGAGTATGACAGTCATTCAGGCAAGTGGTCATAAGCAGATTATGTTCTATTACTGTTTTTTTTTACTTCCGAAAATGCATAGCATCTTTCTAATCACAAACAGTAACCTGAATTTTTACACCCATGTCTAACGTAAATGTTTACAAATGTTGAAAAATTTGAGAAAGCTACCAAATCTACGTATCCGTTCTTTAAAATTCAGGTAGAAGACTCCAGAAAGAAAAAGAAATATTCATAGCCATTGTTTAGTAGAATTTGAAAATTAATTTAATGACTAACTGCAAATACTGGAAACTAGAATTAATCTGTCTAGATTTTTTTTTAAAGGCTTACAGACGTTTAAATGCAAGTATCGGGACACTTTATCAACCTAACATAAAATTGTCATCTTATCTTATTATATGACTATTTTATGCACGTGTCAAAAGAATTTAAAAATGACTGCCTGTCTATTGAGTCTAATTACAACTGCACATTATCTGTCTCGATGTACCAGTCCATATCATTGTTACCAAATACAATATATTGTATTCACCTTTCATTTTTAACTTCAGACAGAGAAACCACAATTTGGAGCATAACTAGAACACACACACACACACACACACACACACACACACACACACAGTGAACACCTGAGAGGGTCCGGGGTGAGTGATTCCTTGCACAGGCTGCAGGATGGTGGTACAGGGGTGTTACAAAACAGCTTCTTTGAAAGGCCTACCTACCTGAGCTGCACAAAAACACAGAAAGTAGACACACACCCTCTTTTTTTTTTCTACTACAAGACTAAAGCTATTTTTATAGTTTGTCCAGTGACAGGCAGGAATAAAAATGGGCCAGCAGGAAAGCCTCACAAACTACACTCGGCATAACTGGCCTGCTCCTGTTATTGGATTAAACATGGCTGTGGGGCACCAGGACCAGGACTCCCTATCCTCTCCCTGCTCCTTCCCCGCCTGCATCCACGGCCCTCGCCCCAGCCTGGCTCTGCCAGACACCGGGGAAAGACAAAGGCCCCCCAAAAGGGCCAGGCGCTTCGCCCTCAAGAAGATGACCCTTCTCCCTCCAGAAACCCAGAAGGGGAGGGCGGGGAAACGAAGGGTTTTCATTCTGGGAACTCACCTGGGTTTCACAGCATTTCCCCCGGCCCTGAGCAGTCACCTTTCATTCTAATCAGTTTACAAAACAATCTTTAGTTAAAAAAAAAAGAGGAAAAATGCAGACTTGCGAGGCAATTTGGGGAATAACTGCTGATACATCAGTTATTGACTACCTGGCTCCTGTTTACGAGCACGCTCAAGGCAAAACTGAGAACAAAATGACAACATCAACTGCTCACAATCAAGGGTGGCCCTGGAGAGCACTGAAGCCCTAACTGACAGTTGTCAAGATAATGGGGGCACAGCAGCTGATTCGGGAAGCTTCTCTCCCCTGTGTGGATGTCCAGGGGAATAGCCTTGCCTCCTGCCCTCTTTGTTTTTCTCCTTCAGCTTCTTGATTTCTCTTTTTTTAGAATTTACATTGCTCCTTCCATTTTGTAGGAAAAGGGGTGCGGGGAATCACAGAGCGACCAAAACCAGTCATTTTGTCACCTTGCTACAGGGTAGAACGTCTGTCCAAAGGAGAGACATGTGGCAGGTTTGAGAGCAAATAAATTCCCAAGGCTGATGCCGAAATGCCTTCCTGAATGCTCCATGTACTTCCAAGAGAGAAAAGCTCCTCTCTGGAGCTGCCTGGTATGTGGACGAGACTTAGGAAGGTTGGGATGGTGTTACTTGGACACCGCCAGGTGTGCCATCTTTTAGTTTGCCCATGTCTACTGGCAAAGTAAAAACCCCCAGGCTGTGCCACCATGAGCTTATCCTATTCCTTGGGGACCCACAGTGATCTGTTACCCCAGCAGGTCCTAAGGGGTCCAAACCACTTTGACAAAAGTCAAGATGCTTGAAACTTTACCTTTGCAGTGGGACCACCTAAGAACTCCATGGAAGGTTATTCTCTTTCACCAAATAAGACTCAAAAGGTCAGTGGCAAGTTGTTGTTTGTTGGATTGTTTTTTTTTTTTGAGGGGAGGGTGGAGTTTAGGCAATGGCCTTTAATGATTTTACACTTCCTTCCAGAAAATGAACAGGAAAGAATAAAACGTGATCTGCTATTAAGTACTGCTTGACTTTCTTTTCCGGTATTTTCAAAAAATACTTGTTGAAAAACAAATGCTACACATAGGAGAGAGGGAAAATGGTAGCTCTGCCCAAAGGACAGGGGCCTCTGTAACCCCGCTCCTCTGAACTTCTACAGGCAATGGCTTTTGTCCAGCACAAATGTATAGCCCTTTAAAATTACATGCCTGGAGAAAGGAAGCTCCTGCCCAGGTTTCTCTCCAGCAGGTAAAGAAATTTCTCTCTCCCCTTTAAGAAAAGACACTAAGCCGTGCATAATTTCTATCAAAAAGAGAAAAATCCTAAAGGGCAGAAATCCGTCTTTTCAGGGATTCTTGGAGCCTGCTTTGGCCTTCTGGAGAACAGTGTTACACTTGGCCTAGATGTAAAAACTGTGCACCTGTGTGCTATGTCTGCACGCTCTCCCCGGCTCTCAGCCCTTTGTGGTTGTTATTCTACCCCCAGACCATTAAAAGGGCCCTAATTCCTATGACATGATTATCCAGGTACCAAAGCCCATTTGTCACCTGCAGCAGAAAATTGAGTTAATGCACAACTAAAGGCAGCCAGGACTGTGTAATATCAACTTGATTACATCAAACTAGCTGCAAACCTAATTCTGCTGGATGACACTGCGTCGAGCTTGTCATCTCCAATCATTAAAGCTGTCAGGAATCCATCAGGTTTACAGCTAATTAGGTGAACACTAATGAAGCTGGCAAAACAACTTTTCTTTTTTTATGGCTGAGCGGACCTTTCAGTTTGGAGGGGGGAAAAATTCTCGAGTCTCCTCAAGGTTGCTGGGGAATGGATTTCCAGTTACCAATCAGCAGACATCTTTCTTTTTCCCCACTCTCTCTCTATCAGTACAAAGCAATCAATTTGTCATCACTCCCAGTATGCCACAAAAGCAGGCATGAACCTTATAACTTGCAGCTAGGAGAACTGAAAAAAGGAGAAAAAATTGGGAAGTTTCTTGTCCATCCAAATAAACAAACAAACTCACACAGCGCACTTATTGGCCTGTGCATACTTATCACCAGCCTGGATGTGGAAGGTTTTTTTTATTCCTCCACTCTCCTAAATAAGTAGCCCTTCAGACATTCCCCCCCCCTCCTCCACACGTCCATTAGGCAGAGGCATTCTGATAAAGTAAATCCAAAACCAGGGTATGAGAAAGAAAAAAAGCACTCATGCTGCCAACTTCTGATTGACCATTAAGCTATTGATGAATGTGCCTGTCAGGAGAGAGACAATTAAATCAAATATGAAACAAAGTCGTTTTGACGGGTCATTTTGATAGAGCAAAACCATTCTTCCAGATCCTATTAGTAGTGCAGTCAAGTTTTTATATAATGAATATTTCTTAACTGACCTGAGATTTCCTGGCTGGCTTTTTAAAAGGTGCAAAAAGGTTAGTGAACAGGTTGCTTTAAAAAACTAGATAAATAAAGCCAACAGCACATTTCCTCCTCCTCTAATATTTTTAGCAGAAATTTATCCAATAAGAGTCTCAGATTGGCAAGGTGGAAGAGAAAAGATGAAGCAACGGCGGAGAGGATTCTAAACCAAATGTAAAGATGCAGTCACATATGGTTCATTTGATTGAGGCACACAGATACCTTCAAATGTGCATCCAAAAAGGAAAGAAAAAAATCCCAAAGACTGGAAGCAGTCCAAGACACTCCTACTGCCCAACTTTGTGAAGGAGTCCTCCAAACTTTGAGAGTTTATTTTGGGTAGATAAGCTCATTGCTTGAGCTTGGAATTTAAAGTAGAAGATGGGATAGGCAAAAAGCACCAGCCAGGAGGTGACTTGAGAGGAAGCACCCTCCCTACAACCACTACTGGGATTTTCAAACTTTCTAAATTTGGGTAACCCTGAGGACAGAAAGCAAAATCTGTAATATATGCCCCAAACCAAGTCTGTTTTCTTCTACGATTTTCTTAGGACACTAAAAGGACAGTACATTTTGGGGAGAAGAAAGAACAGCATTTCCTCTCTGTGACCCTGTGTGAGAAGACTCAAGTTCAGATGCAGCCGGTGTGTGAGCTCTACCGGCAGTGCCGGCTTAAGTGACGGAAATGACCATCACCATCACCCCCACTGCTACTACAGGCACTCCGGGGCAACATGGGTACCATACTTTCATCCAAAAAGGGCACCAGGCAATGCCCTGACCCTTCTCCCTCTCCTCCCTTCTTCCACAAAAGCAAAGAACAGAAAAGAAAGGAAGAGAAGGAAAAAAAAATAAAGGAAAGAAAAGAAACGAACCTCCACTTAACCCTCCCCTTCAGGCAGCATCTGAACCTCTGCACATCTGAGTGTTACTCATATCAAAATACATCCTGTCCATATGTGGTCCTCTCAGCAATCCGCCCCAAATCCCAGAAGTTGTACTGACAGGGCCCTAGTGACGTCACAGAGCTTGGCCTCACCATTTCAAGTGATTTATTGATGTTTATTGGGAATGAATAGATCAAAGGCAGCAGCATGATGGGCAATCAATCAGTCATCAAATCAAGGGTGGCAAAGGGCCAGAAACCCTTCTTCCAAGCAACATGCCCCCAACTGACATTATTGCAAAATAATGTTATGTGTGTGGGTTTTGTTTTGCTTTCAATGATGCTTTTTCCAGAAAAGAAAAAAAAAAAAAACCCGGCTCAGTCTTAAAAGGAGTTGACACTCCTGGAAAAAAAAAAGAGGGGGGGGTGATGGGGAGAAAGTACTCAGACACGTCCCAGAACTAAGTGCTATGAGGACATGAGGATGGGAGAAGCAGTGGAAGGAGGGTGGGGGTGAGCGAAAACAAACCGGGGAAAAAGGAACGCCAGCATCTAACATCGACTTGACAGTCATCTGACAATACCCAGACCCTGTGCTCTCTGCTTTCCACCGCTGTGCCCGGTTTGGGCCCAATAAATGAAGAATCAATCGGATTAGCAGTAAGGTGGCCGAAGGGACCCGCTCGCTCACTCGCTCGCTCTCTTTCGTTCGGCAGAGACACCAGGCAGTCCCCCGCCGGCCGGCCGCGGGAGGACACGGAAGGTGTCCCGGAGAACTCAGGTGACCCCGCCCGCCCCCACAGAAAGAGACAGAAGAGGGCTCCTTCCCATTCTCTCCGCGGCCAGGCAGAGAGCTGAGGAGTCAGGGACACAGCCCTGCTCAGTTCGCTGCGAGCGAGCACGGTTCCCGAAGTGGGTGCGAGCGGGAAGGGGCGGGGGGGGGTGCAGAGCGCAGCGGGGCGTCCGGGGGGCGCCGGTCCGTGAGGCGGGCGCACGCACCAGACAGGAGAGCGGCGAGCGAGCCCGGCGCCCCGGAGTTACTCTGCGCGGCCAGAGCGAGAGGGGCGAGGAGCGGGGCAAGAAGCGGGGTCGCCGCCGGCTGGAGACGCTGGGCGAGGAGAGGAAGAGGAGGCGGAGGAGAGGAGGAAGGGGAAGCGGCTCGTACCTGCTGCGCGCCGGGGCGCCTGCTGCTTCCTCCTCGGCATGATGCTCCTCCGGCGACTGCCGCTGCCGCCGCCGCCGCCGCTGCCGGGCTGAGGAGAGGGAGGGAGGGGCGGCGGGCCCGCGGGGGGGCGAGGCGGGCCGGCTCTCAGCCTCCCCCCCGGAGAGCGGCCGCCCGCAGGATGCTGCTGAGCCCCGGCTCTCCGCGTCCCCCCCGCTCCGCGCTCCGCCGCGATCCCCGAACGTGCGGAGGGAAGAAGGAGGGCGGGCGAGGGAGGCGCGGGGAGGGAGGAGCGCGGGGGGAGGAGGAGGCAGAGGAGGAGGAGGAGGTGGTGAAGGAGGAGGAGGAGGAGGACCGCGCTGCCGGCGGATTGGGAAGTTTGACAAATCGCTCCAGAGGCCGGAGGAGGAGGGGGCGGGGAGGAGCGGCGGCCCTGCCCCCCCCCCGCCCCGTCCCCAGACGAGGTGCGCGGGGTTCAGGGCCGGGGGCCGGGGAGAGGGGGAGAAGGCGGGCAGAGGGGTGGGAGGAAGAGCGCGGGAGCGGCCCCGGCCGGTGAAGCCCCGGCCCCCGCCCCCGGGCAGGGGGTCACGGCATCGGAGGGGGCGCTCAGCCGCTGCCGCCGCGGCCCGGGGCTCGGCGGTCCAGTCTTATGCCCGCTGCGCGGCTGGAGCGGCGGCGTCGGCAACAGGCAAGCTTAAAGGAAAAGGAGATGATCGTGTCACTCGCCCGCCCGCGGGGGCGCCGCGCCCCCGCTCCCGGCCCCGGGCCTGTCTAGGACCCCCGCCCAGTCCGGGGAGGGGGTGCCGCCCCTCCGCCTCCGCCCCGTGCGCGCAAGCAGGGGCGCGGCGCCGGCCGGGCCGAGCCCGTCCCGGGCCGCTAGCTACTCCCGCCCGCCCCTCTTCCCCACCGGGCCTCGCCCCCTGGCCGTCCCCCGATGCCCCTCCCGGGCCGCACTTCTCTCCACACGCCGCGTCCAAAGCCCCCAGCTCGGACCCCCGGGCCTGGGCCCGCGCACCCCGGGGATGCCAGGGCCCGCAGGCGGGCGCCGGCGCCCTCGGGGGAGGAGGTGGGCGCGGGCCCGAGTGGGTGGGGGCTGCTCTCAGACCCCGCGCCACCAGGGCTCCTCCCCCGGGACCCGCCGCAGCCACTTCCCCCAATTTTTTTTTCCGGGCAAACTTTCCCGGGCCGTCCCGGGGTTTGGTGTGGGAGGGGGTGCCTCCAAGTTTCCTCTCCAGACTGGGAAGATCAGGGTACCTCCACCCCGCCCCTCGCCACCTAGTCGCCGGGGCGCGCCCCCCACCACCGGCGCAGGCGGATCCCAGGGCGGGACGGCGACGGGGTCAGGAACTCGGGCACCCAAGCCCATCCCTCGCCCCGGGGCGCCCCGAGAGGGGCCACCGCGCCCTGCGCCCGGCCAGCCAGCAGTAATGAGCAAAAAGAATTGATTATTGATTGGGTGATTGGGATCGCTGAGACTCGCGGCGGGCCGGGCCGGCGGGCCGTGGAGAGGAGGAGCTGGCAGGGCTGCATTGGCTGCGGGCAAAGCGGGCTCACTTACGGGCGGCCGCTAGGGCGCTGGTGGGCCGGAGCTCACTGGGACGACCCCCCAGCGGCGCCGACTGAGCGGGAGCCGGAGAGGCGCGGGCGGCGGCGCATCGATGCGCTGCGGGCTCGATTGCGTCTCCCTAGGCCAGCTCTTGGGCCGGGAATGGGGCGGCAGCGGCGGGGCCGGCTCCGGGCGCTGCCGGGCGGCGTTGGCGGGAATGCGGGGGCGGCCGCCAGGCCTACTGCCCCCGAGGCGGTGCTGCTCCCGGGCGCGCCGCTGGGGCCCAGGGAGTTTCCTGGGCCCCGCGTCCGAGAGTCCCGGCCAGGGCCGGAGCCCAGTGCCCTGGGACTGGCTGCCTGAGCGCTCCGGGAGCTGCAAACCCTGGCCTTCTTCCTTCCTTCCTTCCTTCCTTCCTTCCTTCCCCGCCCCCCCCCCCGCCTTATGTTTCTTTTTTAGTCTCTCCCTCTTCTTCTGCCCCCTCTTCTCTTTATTTTTTTCTTTGTGATTGTTTTTGCAAGTTTGTTTTAAAAGTTCACAGGCATGCTTTCTTTTTTAGACTAGGAGACCGTGATCTCACCCTGACGGTAAGATCAAAAGTCTCCGCTCGCCCCCAGCCTAAGAGCTTGGGCTCGGTCCAGACGCCTCCCTGAATGCAGATGTGCCGCCGCCGTCCTCCCGGGCTATAAAGACGTCTCCTGCGCCTTGGCGCGCGCAGGAGCGCTCGGAGTTGCGGGATGCGGACCCCGGGTGGTTGCGGGAAGTCGGAGTCGAGCGGAGACTGGGCTCGGAGGCTGGCCTTGTGAGGCGGACTCGGGGGCGGGGGCGCGGCGTGCAGTTGGTGCCTGCGGCCGCAGAGGCCAAAAGGACTGTCCCTCCAGGCCCGGGAGACGCGGCCGTAGGGCGTGAAACGCTTTTTGCGAACGAGAAAACGGTGAGTTAGCAGAGCCGCCCGTGGCCTCAGGATTCTAGGATTCTGGTTGCGGCACTGAGCACCACTTGCCTGAAGGAGGGTAGGCGCCGCGGGAGGTCAGCTCCTGCCAGCCCCCGGCTCACCTTCCACGCGCCGAGCGCCCACTTAGGCCCGCCGGTTGTAGTGAGTGCACGGCGCTGGGCGCCGCGCACGGAAGGCTGAGAGTTTCGCCCTGGCTTGTGCTCCCCCCTCCTTCTTTCCTTCCTCGCGCTGCTCTCCCAACCTCAGTTGCCTCCGCCCCCTCCCCCTGCCGGCCGCGGCCTGAGCTCCCGTCTCCGCGCCGCCGTCAGCCACCGCCTGATCGCTGCCTCGCCCTCCCCAGCTCAGGCGCCGCGCGGAGTGCAATCCGCCCCAACATCTGTCCGTCCAACCATTGGCGCATCCATCAGTGTCAGTGAGCTGCACATCGCCGCGACAGCCCGTCACGCACAACACGGGCTATGCGGAGTGCATACTGCGACCGCGCTACTTTGCCCGGACACGCAAACAGAGTTCCGGCCCGGCTTGGCACAGTCTGGAACCCGGATCTCTACGGGGATCTTTTAGCCACACGCACTGCCTTGAATATCGGGACCTCTAAACATGACTAGTTTTGCAGGCCATTCTAAGGGTGGGACAGATGCAGGGGGACAGTGTCAACCTTGCATTCCATGAAGTTCTCTCTGCCCCTTTTCTGTGCACTGGGTACGGCATGGGAAAGAAGGAAGGGAGGTTTCCCAAATCCGCAGCACGCACAGTATAGACCTGGAAGTTACCTGAACTCCGTGGCTTAAACCCGCTTCAGCTGGGCCGAGTCTGAGGCTGTCGAGGTCGCCAGGCAGGTCTTAGCCAGGAGGTCTCAATCTAAAACTTTGCCAGGCCCCGCCTGGCTGCTTTGTAACGTGGCCTGACAGTGAGGAGCGAGAGGAGGGAAGAAAACGCGGATCCCAGTGAGAACCACGAGCTAGATTTAGGGAGAAATAGTGTCTGGGTGGCAGTAAGTCTGTAATTCACATTTTATTTACAGAGGGAGAGAGAGCAGGGCCATACGTTGGAGAAGCCAGTGCTTTGCAGGGGGTTCCCGGCAATTCTTCCAGAGTGCTTACCCCGGCGGTGGTGGCATGTTCCCCTGCGTTTGCTTCTTGCTTTTCCCTATCGCCCCCCCGCCCCCCCACAGTGTCCAGAAGACAGATACCTTCACATATGTCCCTGATCATATGATCAGTCTGGCCGGGCCAAAGGGCCTTTCTTGTCCTCCCAAGAACTTCAGAGGAAGAGCGAACATAGGACCTACTCCTCCTCGGACATCAGCGGGGCGGCTGTCCCTGGCACTTTCCTTGATAGGTCTGCATTATTCCTACTGTGAATGTATCTGTCCGGGTGCCTGGTGAGTTCGGCCCCTCCGAGTCGACTACAAAAGCAGGTCAAAACCTGTGCGTCTGTTCGTTCCGCGATTCCCGAGTTCGAAGGGATACAGGAAACTGCTTTCCGGCGTGCGCCCAGGTCTGCGCGGTTCCGGAGGAGGCCAGAGACGGCCGCGGCGGCGCTCGCTAGGGCTCCTTTCTCGGGAAGGACGGACCACGCTGTAGGGTGCGGGCTTCGCGCACCACATCCAGCGGCCGAGCCGTTTTCACGCTAGACTAGAGGGCGGAAAAGCCCGCGCCGGGCGGAGGAGCTAGAATTCTGTAGAAGACACACTGTATAGAAATCTTTGTACCCCACTCTGAAGAGTTGCAGAGACCATTCCTTTGAAAAGCAACAACAGGCTTCCGCCCAGCACAAGCACCTGGCAACTTCTTACACGCGTGAGTCACGCAAAAAGTAACCCCCAGGCCAGTTAAATGCTCCCACCTCTGGGAAGTGCCGTGTTTCTGGGAATAATTTTTGACGCCCCTAAAAGTAAAAGGAGAAGTTGCCTAAGGGACAGTGGGGAGACACCAAAGTGTCCGGTGGCAAACGCCCGTAAGGGAAACTGGCGGCTCCCGTTGCGACCAGGTGGCTCACCCTGTTAAGAGCCCCCAAAATTCCCAGGGGCCATGAAGACAACTTCTGACCCCCAAGATTGCGCCTGGGGCCCAGAAGAACCCCGCTCCTTCTCCGAGGCGGGATGCTGAGCCCTGTTCAGTACAAATGCTTCCAAACGCGGCTCCTTCAGGTCAGGGGTTAGAGGCCTGACTCCAGCTCTCGGAAGTCAAGGAGCCCCAGGCCGCAGTGCCCGGGCCTACCTGAGCGGGTCTCTGCCACCCCGGGGGTGTTCCTGCCCTGGGCTAACCCGAGCCCGACCTGGGCGAGGTGGGAAGTACGCAGGCGTGGCTCCAAACAAGTGTGCGGTGGAGGGGCAGGGATCCGGCTGCAGCGCGCTGCGTCTGGAGTCGGGAAGTTCGCGCTGGGGAAGGAGCAGGCGGGCCACCGCCGGGAGGCAGCCGAGGTTGTCTTCAAGGTGCGGTTGAGGGCAGTGGGTGAGGGTCCGCCGGACCCAAGCCAAGCTGAATGAAGTGTGTCCTCATTTGGGATGGCCAGGAGGGAAAAAGCCTTCCGGAAAGAAGCATCCTTGAAGCTGCCGGTCCAGGCAGGGTAGCCAGGGTAGGTTGGGGATCCAGGGGCCTAAGCCCAGACCTTGAAGAGGGGTTCTCCGTGCCCCGAGGGAGGCGCAGGCCGCCTGGAGGGACAGGGCGCGCTCTGGGAGTCTGCACCCCATTTCAAGGTGTGAGGGCATCTTTGGGGAGCCACTGCCTGCCCAGCAATGCCCAGGGAGGCGGCTCCGAGTGCTCTCCAGCCCTCGCCCTCCTGGAACGCTGGCGCTCTGGTCTGGCCGCTTTCACACTCCTCCTCGCCACAATCTGGACTAGGCAGGAGGAAGTACCCTGGGTGCAGGGAAGCTGACTGCCAGCACCTGCACACCTCAACCAAGAATTGGGCCGGGGACCTCAGCCCCTGCCAAAACGCGAAGGATTTGGACCCTGGGGCCAGGCCCTAGCCAGGCGGTTAATTGTTTGCTAAAAGTGCATTTACACAGCAGTGAAGTTTGTTTCTCTTTTTCCGGTAGCTTTGTTTTAACGAACCAGATGTTTTGTCTGTAAATTCTCCCAAGAACTTTTACAGTTTTGACGTGCAATAAACCTTCGAAAATCGGAGCGGTATATTAATGCCACTTCTGTGGAGCCTTGGGGGAGCTGCATCAGGCGTGCCTGGATGGGAGCTGGAGGCGGGGCAAGGCACTCCTGGAAGAAAAGTAGACATATTGGCCCAAGGTCAAGAACTGGTGTTGAGAATGTGAAGCTACCCCCCCTCCGCCCCCCGCCGCCCCACCAACACTCGGGTACACACGCTCCCAACCCTTCCCCTCAGGCGGGGGATTCCTACTTTGTAAATTTCTTGTGGCTCCGCCACAGAGGCCTGGCCCAGCTTTGCCAACTACTCTCACTGCAGGTCTACCAATCCCACCAGGACCATCCGACTCAAAGGCAAAAGGACCTTTGGTCTTCCCTGACCAGTCTTGAGGTCCGCTGTCAGCTGGGGCCGGGCCGTCCCTGAACTCCTGGGCATGACTGGGACTTCCTAAACTTTGGATGCAAGCCCCCTAAAAAGCCAGGGCTGGCAGGTCCCCCTCCTTGATGCCTCATTTTTTTTCTTTTTTTCCGACTCGGGATTTCCAGGCAGTTATAAACGTATTTCAAGACAAATACTAAAAACTACGCACCTAACAGGGAGGGAGGGAACACGGTTATCGGAGGGGAACCAGGTCTGCCTACATACCCATCTCCTAGCTGGGTGATTGGTAGGGACTACTTTCTGGGGTTTCCCAAGACCGGCTGAGGATTTTCCTTCCCTACCACCCCCGGGCTCTCCTCTCCTCTCCACCGGATTTTCAGATATGGGGAGCCCAGTTTAGACTCCACTCCCCTTTCTTGTATAATTCTCTTTCAAGCCCAGTCGTTCACCGAACTTTCAAAAAACTTTTTTTAGGAGACCTAAGATTAAAGAAAATAGAAAGTCTTCGTGGTGCGGTCTAAGAAGGACCGATGTACATTAAGGCCAGTTTGGAGGGCACAATTACCGGCAAAACGCCCTTGGATCAAATCCCACGCGTTGACCTCAGTCGCGCGGGGAATTTCCAGAATTACTCGCTGCAGCATGGCGTGTTTTTTCCCACTCTGGGTGAAATGGATTTTTATAAACCATTTAGGCAAAGCTTAAGGAAAAAAAATAAAAAAATAAACTACACGCCAGACAGCTGCAGCCACGGTGGGGCCCGCCCCTGGCTGGAAGTAAGCAGCTCCTTGCTAGCTCGAAAGCGGAGGTGCTCATCTCTTCCCGCGCGGCTGCAAGTTCCGCGGCAAGAATCGTGCCTGTGAATCACTAGGAGGCTGAGCTCAGGCTCGTGCAATGCAGCAACCCTGGAGAGGAGGAGGTCTCAGAAGTCAAACCACCAGGTCTTCTCAGACTAGACAGCCCCAGTGCTGCACCAGTGAGCCTGGTGACCTCATTAACCAGCCAGTGAATTTGCAAGATGAGGAGGAATTTCGTTTCCCCTTTCTCCTCTTCTATATCGCTCTTCTTTTCTATCTGTTATATTATGGTTTTGTGTTTGTCGCTGAATATCAAAACGGGAAAAACCGAGACCTAGCGCAATTCTCAGTAGGGCAGGTACAATAGAGGGATACTATGCCGGGGCCTCGTTCTTTTTCATTTTTATTTCTTGAAACTTGGTGCATATCCCTTGTATTTCCAGAATAGCAGAGCCAGAATTCTTTGGGACACGGTGGCCAGCAGCTTCAGATCCTTTGTATTCGGATGGTCTCTTATCTTGGCAGCTTTGATAACTCCAAGAATTTCCTCCTCCGCACAGGAGCTCTGAATTCTCCCTTCCCTCTTCGTCTTTCTGCCACTTCTCTTTCCCGCATCTCCTTCATCTTCTTTCTTCCTCCTACTCTCTGGTTCCTTTTTGTTTTCTCTTCTATCAGTACCCTCTCGACACCGTAAGAATTCGCAAAGATAATTTATTTCAGGTCTACCAAGTGCTCACCCCAAAGAGGTCGAGTCCTCCTCCCTGTGACAAGGCAGGGACGGTCACCCGGTGCACAGATGATGAGGGAACAAAATAGTTTGTAGCTGCTGCAGTTTTTGTGGGGTTTTTTTTTTGGGGGGGGTCAGCAATAGGTTGACACTTGATTTAAAATAAAAGAACATGTTAAGAAGTTTCAAAGCTGCCAGTAAAAACCTTTAAGTGGCTTGTGATTCAGTGCCTCGAGTTGAGGCGATGGCATTGGTAAATGACTCTAATGCCCAAAGAAAAATATTACAAATGCAGCTGTCTCGGCCACCAATCGGGCGCCGCTCTCCTGCGCGGGCGGTGGCTCCTCTCTGGCGCGGAGGGCACCCGCATTTGCATGATAAATTGACCAGACTGGCGGCAGCCAATGAAATATTCAAATTAGGCCAGGGGTTAGAGGTGGAGTCCCTGGGGCGCCCCCTTTGAGCCCGCGGCGGCAGCTGGCTGTACCACCTCTCCAACAGCGCCCTCTGGAGGCGGGACGGCGGGGGCGCTGCTCCCGCCCCAGGGACGGGAGGTGGGGCGGGGGGCTGGGGAGCTCCCACCGCTGGCCTAGAGAACTAGGCGCTCTGCGGTCTCCATGTGGGTCTTGCTCTTGGACCTGCTGATGGCTGGTAGAGGCAGGTGGTGACGCCAAGGAGGGGTTTAAGAACAGCTCTAGCCCCTTGACTCCAGCTCCCCTTTCTAGGTTCCCCTAACAAATCTAGCATTTCTGTTAAAACAGAGTGTTTGTTCCACTGAGATCACTTCAAGATAGGACCCTTGCCCGCCCCAGATCTTGACCACCCTCTCCAAAGCACTCCAATATTGAAATTCTGGAGCAGACAAATCCAACTTGCCCTGAGCAGAGGACTGTGAGTCCACGCAGGCCGGGCTTTCCAGGGCGCTGGGAGCTGGGACTAGATTGGGGCACTGTGGGAACCTGGCCCTTGGGAAAGCCTGAGCAGGCAGTGCCAGTGTGCTGACAACGGGCTTCAGCAACAGAACTCCTCCCCTGGAAAAACACATCCTGGAGGAAGCACCCACACCCCGCCGAGGCAAGAGCTCCTGTGGGTGTGCAAAGGCATGCAAGGAGGGAACGCGTGTACAGCACCGGTCAGGAGGAGTGTGGAAATAAGGGAGTGTGCAAGTGCACATAGAAGGGACTGGCTCTGCTATGGTGCTGCCCTCTGGACTCTAAGGAATGCAGGGACTCTGCAGGTGCAGGGAAGCTGGCCTCCTGGCCTGGCTCTGACTGTGGCTCAGGACTCGGCAGGGACCTTTCTCTGGGACACTGGGTTGGCTTCCATCAGGGACCAGCGGAAAGCTCTTGACTGCTCAGCATCTCTCCCTTCCCACCACCCCCATGGCTCATCGATGCCAAGTACCCTGGGGCCCACCATGCCCCTGCAGGCTCATATATATATATATATATATATATATATATATATATAATTGAAGTATATTTGATTTACAGTGTTGTGCTAATTTCTGCCATACAGCAAAGTGACTCAGTTATACATCTATATACATTCCTTTTTTATATTCTTTTCCATTATGATTTATCCCAGGAGATTGTTATACAGTAGTACCTCCTTGTTTATCCATTCTAAATGTAATAGTTTGCATCTACTAACTCCACACTCCCAGTCCATTCCTCTCCCCACCCCTTCCCCCTTGGCAACCGCAAGTCTGTTCTCCATGTCTGTGAGTCTGTTTCTGTTTTGTAGATATTTTTTAAGTACAGAGTTTTTAGAAGTGCAATTGTCTTTCTTTACTGTGGAGTGGTGAGCACACTGCTCTTTCTCCATCTCAACAGGACTTTGAGGCAGATCCCAGCTGAGGACTGCCCCAGGGAGTGCTTGATCCCCACTCCCGCTCCCTGCCAAAGGCAGGTGGTGGTCAGCCAACAGGGAAGTGTGAATTCCAGCCCCGAGGGCCCTCTAGGGCCCTCTCTGGAGACACACTATACTCAAGTCAGTCATCTGCAGCCATCCTCCCCAAAGTCCCCATTCACCTGGAGAGGGGGCACCCTGGTCAGGGGGGCGGCAGGCTCTCAGAGCCTTGACCCGGGCTGGCTAACTGTTTGTAAATACACACAGAAAAAAAATAGTAGGTACTGAATACAAATTTGACAGAGAGTGAATTTTGACTTTTGATCACCTTAGAGATATTATCGATACCTTTAAAATCTGTGGCCCAAATAGGGGGATTAATTCATAAGAAGGCTTTTGCATCATTTAAAGCAGGGGTCCCCAACCCCTGGGCCACAGACCAGGTTCCGGGCCCTCACAGCAGGAGGTGAGCAGCAGACAAGCGAGCGAAGCTGCATCTGCTGCTGTGCTCCCGGTCGCTCCCCATCCCTCCCCATCGCTCCCCATCACTCCCCATCGCTCCCCATCGCTCCCCATCGCTCCCCGTCGCTCCCCGTCACTCCCCGTCCCTCCCCGTCGCTCCCCGTCGCTCCCCGTCCCTCCCCGTCGCTCCCCGTCGCTCCCCGTCGCTCCCCGTCACTCCCCATCCCTCCCCATAGCTCCCCGTCCCCCCGCATCCCTCCCCATTGCTCCTCGTCCCTCTCCGTCCTCCCCATTGCTCCCCGTCACTCCCTGTCGCTCCCTGTCACTCCCCATCCCTCCCCGTCGCTCCCCGTCACTCCCCATCCCTCCATCGCTCCCCGTCCCTCCCCGTCCCTCCCCGTCGCTCCCCGTCCCTCCCCGTCGCTCCCCATCCCTCCCCATCCCTCCCGTCGCTCCCCATCCCCCCCATCCTCCCCGTCCCTCCCCGTCGCTCCCCATCCCTCCCCGTCGCTCCCCGTCGCTCCCCGTTGCTCCCCATCACTCACATTACCACCTGAACCATCCCCGTCACGCTTCCTGGTTCATGGAAAAAAAAGTCTTCCACAAAACTGGTCCCTGGTGCCAAAAAGGTTGGGGACCACTGATTTAAGGTGTTTAGGAGTGTTTTGGCTGCCGAGAGGGGGCTCTGGCTCTGGGTTTGCTGGGAATACTTGGGGGAAATAGCTGGGGAAGGGGTAAGTTCATGTACAAATGGTCCTCCCTACTTTTCAAGAGAATCTTCAGTCCCTGCCAACTTGAATGCCTGGGGGTAGGGTTCCCACTAGGAGAAGGCCTACCGGTCACAGTAACAGTGAGGGCCTGTGGAGTCCCCCTGGCTCTATGGCACATGGCAGGGAGGGCTCGCTTCAGCAGCCCAGCAGCCCGCAAACCCTCCTTCCTCCTCCTCAGGCCTCACCTATCGGCCAGGAAAAATGAGACTTGAAAATGGGCCAGAGTCGTCCTCCAATGGGGAAATTTGTCATGGAGACACGCCTGTCTCAAATGTCCAGAAATGCCACCTCTCTGGAGGATGGTCCTATCTGGGGCATGTCAGGAGTCTAGAAGGTAGACAGCGAAGGTGAGAAAGTAGAGAGCTGGCTCTCCAGCCCAGGATGCATGAAGGCATGAGGGAAGGTGGCTAGGAGAAGCACCTATCAGCAGCACAGAAGGGCCAAGTGAGCAGCAGGGCTGCTCTGGGCTGCACGTGTGCACACGGCAGGTGAGTGCAAGCTCTGCCCATGTGTTGCAGGGCCTGGGCTGGTGGCCTATAACTCGCCAAGTGACCTCAAGCAGATTGCCCACGCTTTTTGAGCCTCACCTCCTTCATCTCTAAAATGGGCGGCTCTCTCCTAACTAAGCAGATTAGGACTTGGGGAGGAAAACTTTGATCAAAGTCAGAGAAGCCCTTTGAAGCTTTTGCTCCCTTGCGCTGCCTCCCGGGAGCTTTCAGGGTCAGACCAGGGTTTGAAAGAGGAACAGTGTTACTAGCTGTCTGCCGATGAGCAAGTCACAGCAGATCCCACTTCCCAGGTAAAGTGAGGCTTCCCTGGGATGATGTATGTTGGTGCTTCGGTGAAGAGCTTGACATACAGTGGTTGTCTAATGGTAGTGACCCCTCCTCCAGCCACTGCGAGAGGGGCTGCCACAGGGTCAGACCTCCCTGAAGACAAAGGCTTATAAGCAGGCTGAGGTTGGATGCCTTGGAGGATGCTGCAAGCAGGTGCTTCGAGTGGGGCAAAAAGAAAGAAAGGGGGGAGGTGCGGAAGGCAGGGCAGAACACAGACCGCCTGACTTCCTGGGAAGAGTGGGCATTTGTAGGGCGAGTAAGGTGGATTCTCCAGGCCTTTCTGGGAGTTAATTAAAGGAAGGGGTTTGGTGAAGAGCCTCACTGATATTTCTATTTTCCCTGTTAGTAGCGACTGGAATTTGCACCATCCAGGTCAGATGGAAAATAGAAGCCTGGAAAATCTGACAGTCTCATTGATTTGCTCGCCTTGCCATCGCTACTTGAGAGAGGAAGCAATGTGACTTCAAAATTGCAATTAGGAGCCAGCCTGTTAAGGGTTCCTCTCCTGAGCTCCCAGGCTGTGCGGCTCCCAGGCCCACCTTGTCTCATTTCCTGAGGAGGTAGGTCCATTCATAGTTTTGAATCAAGCAGGCAATGCAAATATGTCGCACCTCCTCAGGGTAAGGCTCATAGATGCCTTCTGGCACTTTGCTCTCATTTGGTCAGGTCTTTGAAAGAATGGCAATTTTCTCAATGTTTTAAAAGTATTAACTTCCTTTCAAACATTCTTTAACCTTTAATGTTTTGTAACTTGATGAAAAGGTCATTTTGTTCTGAGGATGCAGCTGTTCCATAATTGTTCAGCTATCAGGGTGAATTCTATCCAAATCCTGAGTTCTTTAATGGGACCCAAACCACCACACGTACACACACACAATATAGATACTATTTTTCAATGTTCATCCGTGTGCATGAATGTGCGTAGGTCTACATATTTGCATCTATGCACACACATATGCTTCTAGAGACTTGGATTTAGATTAACATCTCTACATTCTCACAGAATGACTTCCTTACAGGAAAATATCTATAAAACAACTTTTTTGAGTGGTAAGGTTTGCTAAAGATTGGATGATAATCATTTCTTATGCGCTGCACATGTTCCTGTTTTTTAAAAAAGGGTTTAGTCAATTTCTAATTTAACATTTCATTGTTGTGCCTACAATAAATGCATCCAGAAACCCAGGTGACTTGAGGTGTTTTCTGTCTTCTTACACAGTCACGGGCTCTCCTAGCCATTCCCTGCCACGTTTACCTTTCTAAGCCGATGGAGTCTTGGAAACAGACATCTGGGCATGTTAGATTTATATTTTAAATAAAGTCAATAGGCTCAAATAAGAGCATGAAAGGATTTTATACAAGGAAAATGCATGAAGTTTATGCCTGGACCCACAGTAGATATTTCACTTACTCAAGAGGCATTGGGTGTGGTCTCCTGCGTGTCTGGGTCTGGCCCTAATGACTGAATTTTTTTTTAAAGATTTATTTTATTTATTTATTTATTTATTTATTTATTTATTTGTTGGCTGCCTTGGATCTTCTGTTGCTGCGCGTGGGCTTTCTCTAGTTGCCGCGAGCGGGGGCTACTCTTCGTTGTGGTGTGCGGGCTTCTCACTGCAGTGGCTTCTCCTGTTGCGGAGCACAGGCTCTAGGCACGAGGGCTTCAGTAGTTGTGGCGCACGGGCTTAGGTGCTCTGCGGCATGTGGGATCTTCCCAGACCAGGGCTCGAACCCCTGTCCCCTGCATTGGCAGGCGGATTCTTAACCACTGCACCACCAAGGAAGCCCCTGATGATTTAATTTTTTTAAGATGAAAGATCTCCAGGCAGATAAGGAGCAGTTGGGCAGGATAGCTGTGTCAAGTCTTAGCAGTCTCTGTAAGGCACAGGTCTGGTCTGAACTATAATGAATCAGAAAGCACTCCGTCAGATTAACACATTAGACTTAAAAGAGAGAACTGATACTTTTCAAAGGATTCAACTTTTACTTAAAAGCAAACACTTTAAAAAGGCCTCTGGCTGGAATAAATGGTAAAGAAGTAAAGCAAAACTTGTAACCATCCAGGTCATCTGTCTCTGGGGCCACTTCTCCAGAATTCCCTCGGACTCATGTTCACAGAGACATTTTTCATAATAGCCATAACAGTTACCCATGCTGTCTGTTATACATATATGGCGGGGTGCGATTGCTAAGTCACAGAGTATGTATATCTGTAACTCCCAACTGTTTTCCAAAGCGATTACGTCAATTTTCACGCCCACAAGCAGTTTTTAAATGTTCCCATTGTTCTACATCCTTGTCAGTTTATGATAGTATAAGTTTTCTTCCCCTTCTTTTTAATATTTTCTACTCTAGTGGTTGTTTTTACCATCTCTCTGTGTTTAATTGGCATTTCCATGAATGCTATTGGGATTGAGTACATTTTAATATGTTTGTGGTCACTTGGATTTCCTTATTCATGAGGTGCCTGTCCAAGTCCTTTCCCCATTTTTTGTTGGATATGTTTTCTATTGTTCATAGAAGTTCTTTATTGCCCAGTTTGTTTCAAGTTGCTTTGGGACTGTGGATCAGAACAGAAATGTTTCAACGAGCTCCCTGACTGCATTTCCTAGGATGCTTTAGTCTGCAAGTAATACAGCCCCCTGCTCACACTAGCTTAAGGAAATTGTCTAGTGGTAAATCCTGGCTCAATTATACAAACAAGAAGCTAGGTTTCTCTGCCCTCTCTTAGCTCTGTGTTCTCAGGATCATCTCATCCTCAAGGTGTTTTGTCTCATGATTTCAAGAGTGGTCACAAGTGGTAAATGGACCCGCTTGTCTTTTTGTCCACATCCAATAGGAAAGAGAATGAATATAAAAAACCTGTCACTGGCCCACCTAATCTGTGTCCTTCCCTCCAGTTTTCAGGGGCCACTTCTGTGGACAGTAGTCACCACCAGGGAATGCCATACCTTGATAGGCTTAATCCCTTATAGGGTGAAATGAATAAGGGGCGGGGCAACCTCAAAAGGCCACTACATTCACTACCAAGCCTGCCAGGGTTTTAAATTTTTATTTTTTTAATTTGAATGGAGTAAAATTCACTCTTTTGGTATACAGTTCTCTGAGTTTTGGCAAATTCATAGAGTCGTGTAACCACCACCACGATCAAGATTTGGGAAAATCCCATCACCCCAGACACTCCTTTGTGCTGCCCTTTCATAGTCAAAGTATCCTCCTGCGCCTCACTCCCACTTCCCAGGCCAGGAACAACTGATCTGCTCTTCATCCCTATTGTTTTGCCTTCTCCAGGATGTCACATAAATGGGATTATATAGTACGTCACCTCTGGAGTTTGGCTTCTTTCACTTAGTGTTTGAGATTTATCCATGTTGTTGAGTATTTCAACAGTCTGTATGGATGTACCACAATTTGCTATTCATGCATCAGTTGGAGGACATTTGGGTTGTTTCCAGTTTGGGGTGACAGTGGATAAAGCTGCTATAAACATGGACATAGAGGTTTTGTGTAAACATAAGTTTTCATTTCTCCTGCGTCTCAATGTCTAGGATTGGGATTGCTGGGTCTTATGGTAAGAGTATGTGTAACTTTAGAAGAAGCTGCCAAACTGTTTTCCAAAGTGGCTGTTATCATTGTGTATCCCCATCAGCAATGACTGCTTGCTTCTAAAGAGGTCCTAATGGATGTGGAAATGCTTTGCAAAGAGTGAGGGTGCTACCAGGGTGACAAGGTGGGAGACTTCAGAAGAGGTTGTTTTAAACTCAACTCTGGGCTCCCAGCCTGTCCTGCTGTGTGCAGACAGAATATTTCCATCTTCAGGTCGTTTGCTTCTTTCAAGAGGAAATAAGCATCATTTGCAAATGAGGGCTTCACACTGCCTCTCTTGGATGAGCCATTAAGAGTGAGATTCCATGGCCTTGTGTTTTATTCCTGGACTCACAAAGTAAAATGAAGTACTGGCATTTGGAACACTGTTATGCTATGTGGCGAGAACTAGGCAGAGGAACCCATCCAGACGTACAATCAAAATGTCAGGGGGCTTCCCTCGTGGCACAGTGGTTGAGAGTCTGCCTGCCGATGCAGGGGACATGGGTTCGTGCCCCGGTCCGGGAAGATCCCACATGCCACGGAGCGGTGGGGCCCGTGAGCTGTGGCCGCTGAGCCTGTGCGTCCGGAGCCTGTGCTCCGCAACGGGAGAGGCCACAACAGTGAGAGGCCCGCGTACCGCAAAAAAAAAAAAAAAAAAAATGCCAGGGCTAGCAGGGACCTTAAACGCTCTCACTTTGGACATGATGACCTGTCACATACCCAGGTCCCCAGAATCCCAGCCCAGGACTCTTTGCCTCCCAGATGCAGGGCAGGGTAGCTGCGGCAGACTTATCGGTCATGGCAGCTGTGCACTCAGGAACAGAAATGAGGCTAAATGCTAGGTACACGGTGGCCAGAGCACGGGCATCCCAGCTTACATCCCCCAAGCCTTCGCTTCCTTCATTTTAGTGCCCATTTCTGAGGCACCTCCACATTTCAAATGTCCTGAGAATATGTTTAATTAGAACTTGGCCATACAGCCTTTTGAAATAAAACAGAAGGGACCAGCTAATTATATCGCTCAGCATTCTGTGGCAAACATATATTTTTTAATAAAACACTTTCCTAACCAGAGTAATCCCTTGAGAGGCAAATCCTCATTTATAAGAAGTTTCCCAAAGGGAGTTAAAGAGAAGATGGCTTATAAAGAAAAGAGACAAAGAGAGCGGGGAAGTGTTTTCGAAGAGCTTTTAAAAGATACGCTCGTTCGTTCTGAGGTTGAAGTCCAGATATTTTTAAAGATGCAAATTTTTATTTCCAATGTCTTATCATTCTTTCCTGTATTTTCGGTCATTTATATATCCCTACCCGCCCCCCCTTTGATTATTACCATAAATGCCCATATTTCTCATTCTGGCATTTTTTTCATGAATACAATATTTAAATAAACAGGTGATTTTCTCACAAAGCACTACACATCCCGCTGGTTCCCACCCTCTCCTCTAGCTCTGCGGCCACCCACCCAACCCCCTTCTCTGCTCGTGGGGCAGTGCAGAGTGGAACATGGGGCTGGGTGCAGGTCCTCTGCAGCCCAGGACACGGAGGAGGGCCGTTTAGGCCCTGTTGCAGCACGTTTCTGGATGCGGTGGTCTGACAGGACATTTGCACTCACGAGGCTGACAGCCCCGGTTAATGATAGCAGTAAGAGTGAGAGCTAATGTTTGCTGGAGTTTACCCCACGCTGGGCAACATGCTAAGAAGTACAGGTATCTTACCTCGTTTCATCAGCACAATACTCCTGCAATGTAGGTGTTCTTACTCCATTTTGCAGGTGAGGAAGGCGAGACCTGGAGAAATGAAGGACCTCATGGCTGTTAGAAGGCGTAGAACTTGCGTTTGAACTCGGGTCCGTCGGCCCCAGGGCTCGGCCCCGACTCTCCACACCGCAAGGCCCAGGGACGCCAAACATCTTAGGATGTGCTTTGTGCCTCTCTTCATGGTACGCTGGGTGGCACAGGAGCTGTGCTTTCAGTTCAGTCCTGTGTCAGTTTGGGGTCCCGGCAGGAAAGAGGACACACTCAAATGAAGATGATCCAAGAAGGATTTCCTCAAGAGGCTGATGGCAAGGGGGAAGGGATGCACAAGAGAAGGCAAACAGAACTGTCAAAGCCTGAGGCTTGGGGGGAACGAGATGAGATGAGATGGTCATTGGTTCCTGGAAACCAGAAGGGGGGCATCTTAAAGCTGCCACCTTCAGAAGACCCACAGGGAGGGGACCAGGGAATGACATCTCCCATTGCCCTGCCTTCCCTTCCTCCCCTCTCCTGCCAAGACTCCACTTTGGGTAAACCCCACCAGAAGCTAGTTGGCAAGGGTTGAAACAGCCATCCAGGTGGGCCTCCCGGGCCCAGCGCAGGGGAAGGAGAGCGGGAAGGGGTGCGGCAGGAAACCAGCAGAAATGCAGTACCCTCTTGCAGGGCTGTGGGCCATGCCAGCTCTGTGCTGGGCAGGAGGAAAGAGGGGGACCACACTGCAGTGGCTGTTCTCAAGGAGTCTTAGGTCGATGGAGGACATGTGTACTTGGCTAAGGGACTGCATGACCCACCAGGTACACGCTGCTTGCTGTGACTGTGTGTGCTTCAAAGGGGCAATCCAGAATCGGCGTGCCACTCCACCTGCAGCTGTTTACAACACTCAAGCAAACTCCTGAGATTGGCCCTTTTGACTTGAGACAAGATGTGTACCATTCTCTCTTATCAAATCTTGCTAAATAACATTTAATTGTAAAACTAGAAAGAAGAAAAGGGAAGTCACTCATCTCCTTGTCCAAAGACGATTGTAATGGTTTGGTAGAACCCCTTCCACTCGCTTTCCCCTGATCTTTTCCTCTTGGGTTACAGTCGTATTTTGTGTGCAATTTAGGATTTCATACTTTTTTTTTTTTTTTTTTTTTTTTTTTGCGGTACACGGGCCTCTCACTGTTGTGGCCTCTCCCGTTGCGGAGCACAGGCTCCTGACGTGCAGGCTCAATGTCCATGGCTCACGGGCCCAGCCGCTCCACGGCATGTGGGACCTTCCCGGACCGGGGCACGAACCCATGTCCCCTGCATTGGCAGGCGGACTCTCAACCACTGCGCCACCAGGGAAGCCCTAGGATTTCATATTTTTGATTGAACATTGTCACAGCGTTCTGCCATGTTAGAATAAAATCTTTGTTAAACAGAATTTTTGATGGCTGCATAATATTCCATTGTATGGATCTTATAGTTGATATTATCATTCTTCTACTATTTAGATGTTTAGGTTATTTTCTCTTTTTCATTCATATTATATAACACTACAATAATATACTATAACTTTATGTATAAAGAATTTTTCACACTTCAGATTACTTCTATAGGAGGACATCCCCAAAATAAAATTACTGGATCAAAGGGATAAACCTTTGTTTAACTAGGCGGTAGAGTACCTAGCACCATGCTGGCTGCAGAACAGACAGATTTTCAGCCTTTCCAATGGTGGGCATTCATGTGAAGGCTTTTGACCAATTAATAACTCCTCCAAGGACTTTCCTCTAGAACAGTGTTATAATATAATGCTGGCTACATATGCAATTCTACATTTTATTATAGCCCCATTAAAAAAAAAAACAGGTGAACTTAATTTCAATTATACGTTTTATTTAACCAATCATAGCCCTAAATACTCACTTCAGCATGTCATCAACATAACATTACTAGTGATATATTTTACATCCTTTTTTCATGTAAACCTTTGAAAGCTGGTGTATGTATTACGCTTACAGCACATCTCAACTCAGACCAGCCACATTTCGAGTGCTCAGTAGCCACACAGGTAGCTACTGTATTGGGCAGTACAAGTCCAGAAGAAGGAATCTACCAGAGATATTTGCCACCCTGGGCATCTTCACCTAGTTCCCAGATCCAGTTACCTTTTTTTTTCTTTTTTTTTGCGGTACGCGGGCCTCTCACTGTTGTGGCCTCTCCCGTTGCGGAGCACAGGCTCCGGACGCACAGGCTTAGCGGCCATGGCTCACAGGCCCAGCTGCTCCGCGGCATGTGGGATCTTCCCGGACTGGGGCACGAACCCATGTCCCCTTCATTGGCAGGCGGACTCTCAACCACTGCGCCACCAGGGAAGCCCTCCAGCTACCTTTTAATCCCTCCCTCAGTCCCCTTACTGGCCTTTGGATTGACAGTGGGTCAGGTGGTCAGGTGTAATATGACTTCTGTACCTGGGCATTTTTACCTCTTTCCTGCCTTGCTAACAACAAATCACAGCACCTCCCCACCCCAGTTTGTTTTGGACTCATTCATTCAGAAATATTTATTGAGCACTCCCCAGATGTTAAGCCCTGTGCCTGGCCCTAGAGATACAGGTGAACAAACAGACTTTTCTGGCGAATTAATTACAGAACTTGTCAGTGTTCTTAGGGTCTAGTGGGGAGACAGACTTTAATCAAATAATTGCACAAGTGTGTAATTTCAAACTGTGATAAGTGCTGTGAAGGAAATGTACATTTAAAAAATGCTAACCCTTGGGTCACCGCTTGAGTGGCTTGTCCCTAGAGGTGTTTAGTAGAAGTCGTCCAGCCCCCGGCCAGGCTATCTTGGTGAACACTGATGTGACAGACGAGAGGTGGATGAGAAGCCCTCAAGATCCCCCTGGTCCCAAACATCCATAAGGAAGTTTCTAGGACAAACTCAGCAACTCACCAGTTCTTAAGTCAGTGATTCAATTCATCTATTTGTGTTTCTCCTCTCCAAAAATACTTGAGGTCAGCTGGAACACCAACACTAATGAGGAAGCAGAAGGCAACTCATTCATTCATTCAAGTATCAATTCTTATCGAGTAATCTATGGGATGTCAGGCCCTGCTCCGGACATTCAGGGAAGCAAGGCCAGTGTTCTCTTTGGCCAGACAACACTGCCAACTGGGCACACTTTCCCAGAGAAGATAACAATTTAAAGAAGACGAAAAATCAATGCTAATAGAACTCCTTTTCTGGTTTCTAAAATGATATCGTCCCCCGTGGCCGATGCTTTGAGCCTGGGGCCATGCTGGGCAGCTTGAGCCCTGGATGGATGCAATCTTGTGAGCGCCTCAAACCTGGCCAGATCAATAAATGAGAGGCAGCACTGAAGCCTGCTGGGTGGAGGGGGGCTGGGTTCAAGGGGCAAACTGTACCATTCCTCTTCTACCCCCTGAAACAGGACGGGGACCCTCCCTTCAGCCTGAGGTCCCCGGGGACAGGGTAATTTCGGCTGCACTTGATGTAACCTATACATCACTGTCTTCTTGACCAGCTCTCAAATTAAACTCTGATGTATAAAGTTAAACAAAAATGAGATAAAAATTGGCAGAGGTTGAAGAGGGTCAAAGTAGTCAAAACACAAGGTAGACTATTGCTCCTTTTGATTTATGTTATTCTGTACACTTAGAAAAAATAAAATTATACATCTCCCTGAGACTTTTTTCATTGAGAATGAGGCATTACTAATTTGTTTTCAATACAGTCCCAGCTTTCTCAACTGGGAGGAGCACTGTGACTATTGTTTCTCGTGAAGACACCACAGCTCAACCTCAGAAGGGGCCTGTGATGATAAGAAAGCATCCCGCAAACTTAGAATCCTTAGGCAGCAGCCTTAACCAGGAGCCCGTGGCATTGCTAATGGCACAGACCTTGGGGTCTGTTCTGCCTCATTTTCTCATTTAATCCCCACAAACCCCGACGAGGTGAAGCACACAAGAATTTATTGTCCGCCTTTGAGAGCTGAGGACACTGAGGCTTAAAGAAACTGCGTCTCTTCGATAAACATCGGCATGCCTAGTAGGTGCCGGGACACAAAAGTGGAGAGAACAGGGCTTCCCTGGTGGCGCAGTGGTTGAGAGTCCACCTACCGATGCAGGGGACACGGGTTCGTGCCCCGGTCCGGGAAGATCCCACATGCGCGGAGCAGCTGGGCCCGTGAACCATGGCCGCTGGGCCTGCGCGTCCGGAGCCTGTGCTCCGCAACGGGAGAGGCCACAACAGTGAGAGGCCCGCGTACTGCAAAAAAAAAAGTAGAGAGGACAGAGGCCTGCTCTTACAGACCTTGCCTTCCAGGGAGAGAGCAAATAACCAAGTGAAATGACTAGAAGTAAAGTATGATTAGGGATAGAATGAATTGCTGTGAAGAAAATGAGCAGGAGAAGAGAACAGAGAGGTGGAGATGTGGAAAGCCAATGGAAAGCACCATCAGGTTGACGATTTTGGAAGATCACAAGGGCAGCTGTGTGGATAATGGGGTTAGGTGGGCAAGGGCGAGATCAGGAGGCCAGTGAGTAGGCAGGGATCATAGTGCCAGCAGGACACTGCAGTCAGTTGGCCCAGGGTGGTGGCTGTGGTGGTGAGTGAAGATCTATTTTGAAGGTAGGGCATCTAAAAAGGATGCTTTCTACTCCAGTGGGCTTTCCACAACACAACACAACCTGCAGCCACATCCTCACACCGACGTACCTGAATCCTGAGTCAGCTGCTTCTCAGGGCGGGGAATAAAGTTGGGAAAGATGGGGGCTAAGGCAGTGGCAGCAGAAAGCAAGGGTTCTGGAGAGGGGTACCTGGTCCGTATGTGTGTGTATGAGTTGTGACACACATTACCAACTTCGGCCCTATTTTTTCCAATTAATTGGCAAAGTTAACTTCCAGCCCACTTACCGCTGTTCTTTCCTTAAGCTCTTAGTCTGGCCCTTGTTTCTACCACTCTGCCAAAACCACTCTCTTCAAGGCCATCCTCATCTTCTATGTTGCCCAGCCTGTGACCAGGACAGGTGGACCAGACATCCAAGTTTCCTGGCACAGCGGCATCTCAAGGGGTGCCTGATGCCTACCTGCCTGGCACCACAGCATGGATTTCTGCACAGATGCTACCTCTGCGGGCAGAGGCCTGGCTGAGCTTTATGTGGATGTCAAGACCAGCCTTCAGTCTGTTTTCCAATGCAACCACAGCTCCTGCAGGGCCCACCTCATCTGAGCAGCTCGACAGGTACAGGTGTGAGGGGGCCCCAGGTAGAGCTCAGCCCTGACATGGCCAGCTTCCTCTCTCTGCAGAGCACCAGCAGCCTTGGGCCAACCTCACCAAGTTCTCTGGAACTTCCTCTGAAGATCCCTTTCTGTGCTGGCTCTGGGGGGTGTGGAGCATCAAAGGAGGCTGGGGGAGCCGAAGAGCTGGTCTACCAAGGCCACACCCTGCTTGGGGACACAAGTAGACTGCATCTCTCATTCTCATTTGCAGTTTGGTGTGGCTGTCTAAGTTTTGTCAGATGGAACGTGAGCAGAAGTGATGTGTTCTACCTCCAGGCCTAACCCATAAAGAGGCCCTGGGAACACTCCTCCATGCCTTTGCCGCTTCCATAAGCTGGACACAGATGATGAGGAGGAGCCAGGGAAACGTGGAACCACAAGCTAGAAGGAGCATGAGTCCCTGAGTGACACTTCAAAGACTGCCATGTGAGCAGGAAAGAAACATCAACTGTGTTGAAACTTTGCATGTTGGACCTATTTGTTACACAGCTTGGCTGACCCTAATATAATTCCTGTTCTCAGGGAGTTTACAGTCACATTAAAAAGACTCAGTTGCACAATTCTGGTACAACAGTAAGTGGCTGAGAAGAGAAAGTGGGTCATAGAGTTTGGGCTTTCAGTTCTGAAGTCCTGGGCTACAGGTTCCTGGGCCTGTAACCTTCCCATCTAAGCCCTTTTCTGGAAAAGTGGAGAAGAGTCAGACTGAGGGAAGGCACTTCTGGCAGGTGAACATCACAGTCAAGGGCTCACAAGCAGGACTTAGAACAAACAAAAAGATGAGATGAACGTCAATTATCCTCAGAAGGGGAAAATAAGAAAATGGTCCTTAAATACCTAATAACTTTGGCTGTCACAGGTAGGACAAGGGTCAGAGTTCTAGAACTTCTCTTTCTGACCTAACATACCTCTTTAGTTCCCGAGCGTGGGGAGCCCTGAGCCTGGTGTGTGGGGTGTCGGTCTGCCTTTCTCTTACAGCGCCCCTTCTCCAGGCTGGTCCCTCCAGCTGTTGTCTGGGCTTTAGGGGATACGTTCTTCCTGACTCAGATGCTTGATGAGAAGAGCAGCCTTGCCCTGCTCCCTCCAGAGACCTGTGAAGAAGGGAATTTCATCCTGTTTCTGAGCTGAGGATCCTGATGGAGGCTTCTAAGTATCAGCTGAAATTCAGATATGGTCTTTGTGGTCCCAGTTCCCAGCTGGGCACTGGCAAGCGAGGCTGGGCTTGGACTGTCTGCTTCCAACAAGCTTGGGAACAGAGCAGGCTGCTCACTTCCAGTTTATAACTGAGGACCCGGAGTCCCAGGGTAGGTCCCTTGTCACACTCCAGCCCACACTGATGGCAGAACCGCAGAGGTGTTCAAAGCAGTTTCCGCCTTGCTGGGGAAGACAGACACGGATACTAGTGTCTCTTGTTGTGGACTCTGCACTGCCCACACACCCTGACTGCACCCTAATTGATGGTGCTGCTCTGGGCACCCCATGACAAGCATCGTGGGGCAGGCACTTAAAAGCTTGGGTCCTGGGGCTTCCCTGGTGGCGCAGTGGTTGAGAGTCCGCCTGCCGATGCAGGGGACGCGGGTCCGTGTCCCGATCCGGGAAGATCCCACATGCCGTGGAGTGGCTGGGCCCGTGAGCCATGGCCGCTGAGCCTGCGCGTCCGGAGCCTGTGCTCCACAACGGGAGAGGCCACAACAGTGAGAGGCCCGCGTACCGCAAAAAAACAAAAAAACAAAAAAAAAAAGCTTGAGTCCTACCCCAGCTCCCTGTTTTGACTAGTGGTGTGACCTTGGCCTTCTTACTCCCGTCTCCTCTCACCCCCACCCTCATTCCTTCACAATGATTATCTCACAGTTTTGTTACATTAGCATCCATTGTTTATTATATAAATATTGCTCACTGTTGAGTCAGGTAGTGTACTAGGATAGTTTGATTGTTTCTATCCTTTTTTTTTTCTGAAGCCAATTTGCCTGAATTTCTTTGTAAATGTGATTACGTTTTCCCACCCTTAAAACCTCTCAGCAGGACTTTCCACAAGGTCAAATGTATCAGATGTTCCATTGCTCTTGGAGGCCCCTCTGAGTCCTCTGACGTTGCAGTCTGGTTCCATACTTGGGTGACTACACAACTGTCGTCTGGAGTTCTTCCACACCGCCAACCTGGGAATTTCCTTCACCTCTTTCAGCCACTGGATTCCCGGCTTCCTGGAGCTTCTGTCTTTTCTTTCTTGGTTTAACCCCTCCTTTCGATGGTGCACAACCCCCAGTAGCTTTCTGATAATGTAGTTATGATGTCTGGGTTAAGCTGGTAGGGCAAAGAAGTTTCTGCCTCTTTCCCCTCTAAATAATTATCCCACCCCCCACCAAAAAAAAAAATAAAAGACAAATAAATGAGAGAACACGAATGCCAAGCAGAAACACAAACCATTGTTTTTTTTTACAAAATGAGCTGACAGCCATAACCTGATAGTGCAAAGGATGGAACACAAATGAGAGAGGCTCGGGACCTTGTTCTACTACGTTTGCAGTGGCGCAGGAGCCAATCTGCCAAGTGGAACCTCGAGTAGCTCAGGACACACCACACAAGGCTTAGGAGACACCACGCATGGCACAGGGACACACTCCATGGGAGGAGTGTGTCCCCAGGCCCCCACTCATGAGCCTGAGACTTCCTCCCCTATTCTTTTTGGAAGATGGGAGGATGACCCTATTAAAGGCTAGAGTGAATATCAAACCCAAAGCAGGGGGATTTGGGGAAAGTCTGCTGCTAAGCATAGGCTCCCAGCTTCCTCTCCAGTCTGGTTCATGGAGCAGAGGCAGGTCAGGAGGCCACCTTTTCCTTATGGGACACAAGTTCTAGGAATTTTAACATGTGTAGATTCCTGTAATGACTACCATAATCAGGGTGCAGGAGAGTTCCATCACCCACCTGCACCAAATAAACCCACTCCCTCATGTTTTCCCTTATAGACATAGCCTCCCTCCACCCCAGACCCCTGGTAGCCAGTGGTCTGTTCTCCACAATGTGTCTCTTCAAGAATGTCATAGAAGTACAGGAATAAAGATTCAGATGTAGAGAATGGACTTGAGGGCACGGGGAGGGGGAAGGGTAATCCAGGATGAAGTGAGAGAGAGGCATGGACATATATACACTATCAAACGTAAAATAGATAGCTAGTAGGAAGCAGCCTCATAGCACAGGGAGATCAGCTCGAGGCTTTGTGATGACCTAGAGGGGTGGGATAGGGAGGGTGGGAGGGAGACACAGAGGGAGGAGATATGGGGATATATGTATACATACAGCTGATTCACTTTGTTATACAGCAGCAACTAACACACCATTGTGAAGCAATTATACTCCAATAATGATGTTAAAAAAAAAAGGAGAACAAAAAAAAAGAAATTAAAAAAAAAAAGAATGTCACAGAAGTGGAATCAAATCACATGCATGTAACCTCTTGAGACCGGTTTCTTTTACTTGGCTCAATGCCATTGAGATTCATCCAAATTATTGCATGTATCAATATTTGTTTCTCTTTGTTGCTGCTACAAACATTTTTATATAGGTTTTGGTGCGAAGATAGATTTTTATTTCTCTTGGGAAGACACCCAGGAATAGGACTGTGTGGGTCATATGGTGAGTGTACGTTTATAGGTAACGACCAAACTTTTTCTAGAGTGACCGTACCATGTTTCATTCCCATCAGCAATGCGTGAGAGTTTCTGTTGCTAGACCTTGCCAGAACTTGCTATTGATAGTATTTTTTAAATGTTATCCATTTTAATAGGTATACAATGGTATCTCATTATGGTTTTAAGCTTAAGCCATTATTTCCCTAATGCCTAATTATGTTGAATATTTTTCACATGCCTGTTTGTCATCCTTACACCCTTCTGGTAAAGTGTCTCTTGAAGTATTTGCCCATTTTTTAATTGAGTGGTTTGTTTTCTTACAGTTGCGTTTTGAGGGTTCTTTGTATATTTAAAGGTACAAGTTCTTTGTTGTACTGAATAAGTGATTTACAATTTTTTTCCCCAATCGATAGCTTTTTTTTCTCATTCTTATCTTTTTTGAGTAAAAACTTTTAAATTGTGATCATGGAGACCATCTTTAAAGTTATTCCCATCTCCCCACTAATATGCACTTATTGAGCACCTGTGGTAAGCAGATTCCTGCTAAGCATTGGGCTGCAGAAGACTGATGGAATTTAGTGCTTAAAGAATCATCTGATGAAGTCACTGCCTTTCCCGCCCCCCCCCCCGGGGGGGGGCAGGGGGCTGTCCAGTTTAGACCCTGAGCCCTGAGAGGGGCTCAGGACTTCCTCAGAATCTGTACCCTCAACTCTGCTCGGTTCCAACTGGTCCATTAGAATTATGCCCAAGCATCCCCATCTTACCCACACTTGCAAAAGCTGTTTCCTCCACCTAAGTGTAGTCTGCCCTCCTCCCCACCTAGGTCAACCTTGTCTGCCCTTCCAAGCCCAGCCTGGAAAATCCACCAGGCCCAAAGCCTTCTCTGATCCAAAACTTCTGTTTCTTTGTCTGTTGCCTGCTTTGACTATGACGGCTTTTCTGCCAGCTGATTGGGTTTTGAGGATTAAATCACCTATATGAAACTTTTAGAAATGCCCAGCACAGAGCCTATTAGAAAATATGCTTTCCACGCAAGTTGCTGCAAAACCAGACAAGCCCCCAAACCCTGAGAGCCCCTCATTTTAAGGTTCCCTCCCATCCTTCCTTAGAAGCCAGGGTCTGACAGAGGGCTCCACAAGATGCTTTCAATGACAGCAAACCGGTCCGTGTGTAGCCACCTCAGGCAAAACCACAGCACTGTCCCACGAACCTACTGGAAATAGCATCTTCAGCCAAAGGGCAGCACTAAGGGTGGGATTTCAGGTACCTCGGCAAGCCAGTAGAAGAATTTCTGAGTAGGGGGCTTCTGGTTGTTCCAGTGTCCTGCCACAAATGGTAGGCAGACCTGGCTGTGAGTCTCCCAGAGTGCCCTGAGTTTCCTTTTCTAGGATGAGGACAAATAAAAAGCGAACCCCATACTGGAGTCCCATTTAGCAGGCCCTGTTCCCAAATGTCGATTCCTAATATGAAACAGCTGCTGCTGCATTTTCTTCTGGGCGAGTGATTCATGTCTTTGCTCAAAAAAGATAAGCAGAACAAATGTTTACTTAGATGGATAACAGAGGGACAGTTCGAAAACAGAGACTGGCAACTGGAAATATTTTGCTGCGATTTGATCCATGACAATGAATCTGAATTAGTCATATGGTGCTAACTGGCTGGGCTTTCTTGGGTCCAGAGGCAGAGTGTGACAGAAGGCAGCTCCCCTTACTGGAAGAGGCATGCTGGTGACGAAAGGGCACACGAAGAGGAAGCCATAAAGTTTGCTCAGAGCATGTCAGAGCTGCTGCTTTCTCCCCAGATGACTTTCCCTGACCTTACTTGGTACCCGATCCAGTTCCCTCGCCCAGAAGAGCCATAGAGAGAAGGGGGGCAGAGGAGGGAAAACTCTGCACACACAGGTCTGGTGCCTCTAAAATCCGTGAACATCTTCTTACACATTCAGAAATTAAAGAAAACATTTAACTTTCTGTGTGTATGCATGAGAAAAAAGCTTTAAAAAAAAAAAATCCAAGGGCTTCCCTGGTGGCGCAGTGGTTGAGAATCTGCCTGCTAATGCAGGGGACACGGGTTTGAGCCCTGGTCTGGGAAGATCCCACATGCCGCAGAACAACTAGGCCCGTGAGCCACAACTGCTGAGCCTGCGCGTCTGGAGCCTGTGCTCCGCAACGGGAGAGGCCACGATAGTGAGAGGCCCGCGCACCGCGATGAAGAGTGGCCCCTGCTTGCCACAACTAGAGAAAGCCCTCGCACAGAAACGAAGACCCAACACAGCACCCCCCCAAAAAAAATCCAAACACCCACAGTAATGAATTTGAATCTTTGGGACAGTGGTACCTATATTGACTCACCTAAGGAGGAAACATGTACCTGGAATGTGGAAACCTAAATGTGGGGCTGTAGAAGAGGGTTTTCAGTCTAATTAGGTTAACATAATTTAAAATCTTGCATCCTATTTTATGCCTATACATTATGTACAGTTGTCCTCAAATAAATTATTTAGTACAGAGATCATAAATATTTCTAGAAGAAGGGAGAAAAGTCAGAGATGTAATTCCATTTTTTTTTTTTTTTGGCCCCAAAGAGAAAAATACTATGTTTTGTGAAAAACTTCTTAAAGAAGAGGGAAGAAAAGCTCAGGGAAGACCCCAAACTCGGGTCCCTTCTCACCTCGGGTCAGAACATCTGCTGTTCAGTGCTAATGAGTCTGGAAGGAGAATTAAAGTCATAGGGAAGGTGTACATTCTCAGAGCAGCAACGCTGTGCTGAGCAGGGGACGGGGCTGTTTTAACAGCAAACATGAGTGTGGAGGGTGGAGAAGATGAGGAGAACCTCATCCTCACAGGTGGGTTTTTCTAAGCACGTGATAAAGTGTATAAACTGGGTGACATGCTCCCCTCCTGCTGTCCACAAGCACTTCCGGTAGGAGGCTCTCTGGGGCTGAAGCGGAGGCTGGGGGAGGTGGGGTTGGACCTGGGAAGCCCACGAGTGGGTGTCCTTCTGTAATGGAGTGGACTGCTGTCGGTTTTGATGGCCCAGCTCTTTTCCCTCCTTCTTCTACTGATAGCACTTTGGGTTTCCTTGGAGGAAAGTGCTTCTCTCATATTCTCAGTCCGTGATGGTGATGTTTGGGTGATTAGA
The DNA here is from genome assembly GCF_964341445.2 of Mesoplodon mirus. Lineage (NCBI taxonomy): Eukaryota > Metazoa > Chordata > Mammalia > Artiodactyla > Ziphiidae > Mesoplodon > Mesoplodon mirus. The sequence goes on from NC_138995.1 coordinate 46,343,652, forward strand.
AACTGCATCTCCCTCCCCCTCTACTGGCCCCAGTTCCAGGGAGAACCTGTGCTCCAGCCTGAATCAGTGAGCTGCCTCCAGCCAGTCCCCTGAGGCTGGTACTGGGTGGTTCCGTGGCCCCATCTGGGCAACTGAGAGTTGGTTGCAGGACTTATGCCTGAATCTCCAGGGATGAGAAGCAGCTTTTCTGCCCAGTCGCTGAAAGGAAGGTGTGATCTTGGGGCCGCTGATGGGCATTTGTTTGCCCTGTGTCCAGGCATGCTGCAAATGAGTTCCCAGGACAGAGTTTAAGCCCCTGGCTAGACCACCGTTAGACCTCTCACTGACTCATGCCTAATCCACTTGGATGCTTTTGTCTGCCTGTTTTTTATTGCCCTTGCAACAGTGAGAGTCACATACACCCATCTTTGGCCCAAGGCAGAGCAGGAGGAAAGGCGTGAAGGTGAGGGCCAGATTTAGGTTCCACCTGGGGACTCTGAGCCCTCCTGAGGGAAACAGCAGGGTCCCAGTGCGGAAGCCCCTCCATAGCTTCCCCGACATGTCCAGCGCCTGCCTCCAGAGATGGGGAGGCACTGTGTGGCCTCCTGAGACCAGGAGCCATGGGCAGCGCTCACCATGGCCAGGTTCTTCCTCCAAGTCCCGCAGTTCGCCTCCGTGGATAGGGAGCCGCTCTCCAGGCTCACTCCGAGCCGTCCTCTGTCTGCCACAAGGTGGCTTGAACTGCTCAAGGCAGAGACCAGTTTCTCCAGCTAAATGTCCCCAGTTCCTCCCACTGTGTCCATGGCTGTGGTCCAAGGACCTCCTGCCATTGGGGCCCCAGTGCTCTAAGGCCAGTGTTCTCTTAACATGTCCACTCGGAACTGATGCAGCTCAACTGGCCTGCTCAGAAGTGAAAGATGCGGCTTGTATCTGGGCCACCCAGGAGGCCAGAGGTAGTTAAAACACCACTTCTGGGCTTCCCTGGTGGTGCAGTGGTTGGGAGTCTGCCTGCCGATGCAGGGGATGCGGGTTCGTGCCGCGGTCCGGGAGGATCCCACGTGCCGCGGAGCTGCTGGGCCCGTGAGCCATGACCGCTGAGCCTGCGCATCCGGAGCCTGTGCTCCACAACGGGAGAGGCCACAACAGTGAGAGGCCCACGTACTGCAAAAAAAAAAAAACAACCCACTTCTTACTGTTCCTGGAGAAACAACCAGAATTATCCCTACCAGACCTAAATTCCCTGTGTGCTCTTGGTCCCAAAACCTCAGGACCCTCTCTCCCTCCCTCCTGGGCATTTGTTCTCCCTCCTGCTGGAGCTCTCTGTCTTCCCTGGGTTAGTTCCTGCCCATCCTTTTTCTCAGATCTCAGTTTGAATGGCTCTTCCCTGCCCCCAAACTGGGCCAGACCACTCTGCTATGTCTTCATTCATTCATTCATTCATTCATTATGTTGGGGTGTTTGTTGTTTTTAAATAGCATGTGTTGCTTTTCCTGAACAGGCTGCACCCAGCTGTTCTCATATGAGCTCACAGTTATCTGACTGTCTGTCACCCTCTGTGACTCGTAAGGACAGGCCTGTGTCCCTTGCACAGCACTGTGCTCAGAGAAGCTAGTATATTTACGTAGGTTCTCAGTGAATAAGTGATTGCATTTGTCCTTTACTTCTTTTTTTTTTTTTTTTTTTTTTTTTTTTTTCGGTATGCGGGCCTCTCACTGTTGTGGCCTCCCCCGTTGCGGAGCACAGGCTCCGGATGCGCAGGCCCAGCGGCCATGGCTCACGGGCCCAGCCGCTCCGCGGCATATGGGATCCTCCCAGACCGGGGCACGAACCCGTATCCCCTGCATCGGCAGGCGGACTCTCAACCACTGCGCCACCAGGGAGGCCCTGTCCTTTACTTCTTATATGCAGTTTTCTCTCTTGTCATTCCTACCAAGTCTTGGCCTCCCTACCCTCAGATATGTGGCCACAACTCACATTTCCCTAAAACCCATTCTCAGGTGACCTCAAAAGAGGGGAGGATGGATCAGGAATTATCTGGAACAGGCAGAGCAATGAAAAGCCAATGATTCAGGCAGAGGAAGGTCTGGTTTGGGAAGGTGTGGTATTTGGGTGTGTCTCAGAATTGCTCTTGGAAACAGAGGGCAGCGGACAGGGATGGTGACCACTTCAGGCTGTCACCTTGTAACGTTGCACCTGAGGGGTTTGCAGGATTCTGGCTGTAGTCAGGGGCATTGGTACTGGGGCTCACTGTGCAGTGTGCCCATCACCCTGATGGCTCCATGGGCCACTGATGAGTGTGATTCATACCAGGAGAGGTGATACTGCTTTTACTAGGAAGCCCAAATGTAAAATGAATAGGCATCCAGGAGGCCTGCGAGGTTTTGAAGTGTCTGTGCCATAAAACTATATCAAATATACAGTCTGGTTTAACAATATAGCATGTGTGTGTGTGTGTGTGTGTGAGAGAGAGAGAGAGAATCTCATTAAATATTTGGAATGACTGCATTTCAGAGGCCTCTGACCATGGCCTTGCATGCTGTCTCCTGGGTGTGAGTATACTAATCTGCGAGGCTGAGTTGAGAGCTAGCGGCTGGAAGGCTGGGAGCTGGGCCAGAGTTCATCTGCAGGTCCCTGGCTGGCCCATCGCTCCAGCTCTCCTGGTTGTGTCATCAGAGAAGCAAACGGCATCCTGCCTTCTCCCACAGTGGACTATATATTCCATAAGAACCAATCCAGTTGCAGATCAGAGAATGAGCAGTTTCTGTGGGTCTTTCTGCTGCCCCATGTCCGGGGTTCTCTGGTCAGCCACTATACACCTAATCTAGGGTTTTAAACAATATTTGTTTACCTTTTCCTAAGTATGTAAAGTAATACATATCCATAATAGGTAACTTGGAAAAAAAATTATTATAATATCATTGTTATTCCTCCACACAGAGAAAATATATTAGTGCATTTGCATCTAGTTTTTCCTTTTTCTTTTTTTGAATTTGGACACATCACATGGCTTGCCCGATCTTAGTTCCCCGGCCAGGGACCAAACCCGGTCCCAGTAGTGAAAGCGCTGAGTCCTAACCACTGGACCGCCAGGGAATTCACTGCATCTAGTTTTTCATTAATAAATATTTTGTAACAAAACTATGACCTTATTATTTATTTCCATATCTTGCTTAACAATATGTCAAGAATATTTTATTATCATCATCTTTACTCTCTGAAAGCACACTTTTTACTGGTTGCATAGTATTCCACTACTTGGCTATACTATTTATTTATTTAATTTCCCCTCCCAGGCTACTTTTATTTATTTATTTATTTATTTATTTATTTATTTTTGATAATTTGTATTGGAGTATAGTTGATTTACAAGGTTGTGTTTGTTTCAGGTGTACAGCAAAGTGATTCAGTTGTACATATACATATAACCATTCTTTTTCAGATTCTTTTCTCATATAGGTTATTACAGAATACTGAGTAGAGTTCCCTGTGCTATACAATAGGTCCGTGTTAGTTATCTATTTTATATATAGTAGTGTGTACATCTTAATCCCAATCTCCTAATTTATCACTTCGCCCTATGTTTCACCTTTGGTAACCATAAGTTTGATTTCAAGATCTGTGAGTCTGTTTCTATTTTGTAAACAAGTTCATTTGTACCATTTTTTATCAATTTTTACTGGTTGAACTGTATTCCACTATTTGGGTATACTACTATTTATTTAATAGTTCTTCCATCACTGGATATTTAAGGTGTTTCAATTATTTTCCAATAAAAAGTAGAAACAAATGAACACTCCTGTAATGGATTTTTGTGAGTGGCTCTGATTATTTTCCTAGGAAAACCTCAAGACCTTTGTGGGACCAACTGGGAAAGAGTCTTTCTCCTGCTCAGGCCACTTGACTGGTAGGGTGTTAGCCCGGAGCAGCTGGAGGCCCTGTTGGCTGCTTTCTGGAGGATGAAGCCACTAGGAAAGTATAAAAGAGGAGGGGAGAGACATGGCTTCCTGATGATGTCACTCAAACACCTGGACCCAGCTGTACCTGGATTTACAGTTCTTTTGTCTACAATGCATTTTATATAATTCAATTTGAGCCGATATCTTTCACTAAACTCTTGTCAAACTCAGGGATGAAGTGCACGGTACTAGGGCTAGAAGTTGTGCTTGAACTTCTACGATAGCAGGTGACCATCCAGCCTCTGAAGATCTTATGAGAATCTTCTTGTGGTGCCTTCAGACTCACTACATTTGAAGTCAGCCTATTTCCTTGCTGAAAAATTTGAACGTTAGAAAGTTCCCTCTCATAGTAGCTAAAATGTATTTTCCTATACTTTTTATTCCTGGATGAAGGCTGGAGAATGCCAGCATTCTTTTTTTTTTTTTTTTTTTTTTGCAGTACACGGGCCTCTCACTGTTGTGGCCTCTCCCGTTGCGGAGCACAGGCTCCGGATGCACAGGCTCAGCGGCCATGACTCACCGGCCCAGCCACTCTGCAGCATGTGGGATCTTCCTGGACTGGGTCACGAACCCATGTCCTCTGCATCGGCAGATGGACTCTCAACCACTGCGCCACCAGGGAAGCCCCCAGCATTCTTACTGAGGACTCCAGGGCTAGTACTTAACTCCCTCCAAAATGCCAGTGATGGGTGAAGTTAACCCATATCGCAGGGCTGGAACTCATGTACCGCCAGAACTGACACACAAAGTCTCGCGTTCATACTTGAAACAGCATTACTTCCCAAACGTCTCGTCCTCGGTTTCCCCTCCTTCAGTCTGGGCTGGAGAGAGGGCTTATTCAGCATGAAGCTGTCTTATCCACAGTTTAGCAAATGTCTGTGGAGTCTGTAAAGTTCTTTCTATCATAATAAAAATATTTTAACTTATAACCTCGGAAAGAGACAGGCATGGGAGTCTTTATGAAGCACAGAAATCCAGATGAGCATAATTTGAAAGTAATTTGAATCATAATGAGTAATTTTAATGTAAACAGGCAGGAGGAAAAACTTGTTGGATTCTGATATAGTACACACCCCAAATAAATGTCTTTCGGTGGAAATATTAACGTCAAGGGAATCCAAGATGGTGCAGACGTCAGTGGCATAAAACAGAAAGGATGTTTTCTGTGGCTGTAGGTTGGGGGTTTCAGCAGGAAAAGAAAGGCAGTTATCATGCTATATGGCCCATGGTCATTGCAGATCTAGCTTCTAAATGGAAACCAGGGGCAAAATGTAGCCATTTGAGAATATTGACTGGTTCTTATGAAGCCTGACAGAAAGATGAGCTGGAGGGTTTCTTAGGGAAAGAGGGGTACAGGTATCCCCAAATATCAGGTACCTGATACCCCTCTCCACCTAACATCTGCACTTATATTTACCCAGTGCATCTATCCCATTTGTCCCACTCTTTGTCCTCACTCACATTTTTTTTCTTTAAATAAATTTATTTATTTATTTATTTATTTATTTATTTATTTATTTATTTATTTATTTATATTTGGCTGTGTTGGGTCTTCGTTTCTGTGCGAAGGCTTTCTCCAGTTGCGGCGAGTGGAGGCCACTCTTCATCGCGGTGCGCGGGCCTCTCACTATTGCGGCCTCCCGTTGCGGAGCACAGGCTCCAGACGTGCAGGCTCAGTAGTTGTGGCACACGGGCTGAGTTGCTCCACGGCATGCCTCACTCACATTTATTTGAAAGGAACCTTTACATTATTACAGCAGATGTAAGACCACAATCACTTGCCTTGAATAAAATGAAAACAAGAGAGCGTCACTAAAAGCTAGCCTGATGCTTTTGCATGCCCAGAGCTCTGAGCCTCAGGTCTATTCCCTTTTTGTTGAAAAAGATGAGTAAAATGTGAGAAAGATGTTTAAGGTGTCCTGACACCAAACTGAGTCTTTGACTTTCTTGTAATCAGAGTGATTTAAGAAAAAAAAAAAAGTTAAATAAAACATGAGCAAATTTCTCATTGTGGTGTCTACTGTTATTTCATGGGTTGTCCATGTGCTACTTCAAACCTTTTCAACTATTTCTATTACTAAGTACGCCTATCGATGGAGTCCAAGTCCCTCATTGAACAGATGGGATGCTGAGGGCCAGAGAAGGGAGGAAGGCTTTCTGTTGTTCCAATAGCCCCCTAACTCCCAGTTCCAGCTTCTCTCTTGTTTCCATCCCTATTTCTGTGATTCACCACAGCAGCTCTTAAATAAATGTTGAGGGAATACCGCATGTCCAGGGTAAACTGGGGCAAATGTTTAACTCTCCTGGAAGAAGAAGCAACGTGAGGGCAGTCTCTCTGCATAGGACACACGACCGGAACCCTGCAGTGCTAGGCTGCTGGCGGGACTCAGGCCTCATCTCAAAGACAAGGACACTCAGCTCAAAGGACAATCTTTGTTGGCTCCAAGTTTGGCTTCTAGAGTGGCAGCTGCTTCTACCAAGGCACGTGCTGTGAATCCAGAATTTTCAGAAGTAATCGCCAACCCTCAGAAAAGACATGATTACAACAAAACTTCTCCGTGCGTTCACACTCTGTTCTCTTAGTGTCTTGCTGCAATTTTCTCTGCACTGCGTTTTCATGCGACGGCTTTTGCCTTGGAGCATCCGTACATGCAAACAGATCCTGTCTGATGTCCAGTTGGGCTCCTCCCCAAATGAAGCCAGATCATTTTGTGTTGTTTATTTCTCCTGCATTTTAAAAATCATGCCTAGGGCTTCCCTGGTGGCGCAGTGGTTGAGAGTCCGCCTGCCGATGCAGGGGACACGGGTTCGTGCCCCGATCCCGGAAGATCCCACATGCCGCGGAGCGGCTGGGCCCGCGAGCCATGGCCGCGGAGCCTGTGTGTCCGGAGCCTGTGCTCCGCAACGGGAGAGGCCACAGCAGTGAGAGGCCCGCGTACAGCAAAAAAAAAAAAAAAAAAAAAAAAAAAAAGAATAAAAATCATGCCTATTGCTTAAGCAGAGAGCATACTTTCAAGTTCAGTGGCAGTTCCATGGAAAGCTGGAAAGCTTCATTATTTCTACCTCAGGGGGTTTCATCAGTGTCTATCATAGGTGGCCTTGGAACAAGACCCTTGTTTCAGAGGCTAATTAAAAATGCAGCTTCCTGGGCCTTCCCCAGAATTACAGAATCTGAATTTTGAGACCCTGTAGTCCACATTTTAAAATAGGGCTCAGAGTCTTGTTCACCCTAAGCCAATGGGTAGACGTCCTTGCAGGGCAAATATTCATCCTCCACCTGGACGTGCTTCAGTATGTGGTTTGCAGGCTTCCCTGGTGGCGCAGTGGTTGAGAGTCTGCCTGCCGATGCAGGGGACACGGGTTCGTGCCCCGGTCCGGGAAGATCCCACATGTCGCGGAGCAGCTGGGCCTGTGAGCCATGGCCGCTGAGCCTGCGCATCTGGAGCCTGTGCTCTGCAACGGGAGAGGCCACAACAGTGAGAGGCCTGCGTACCATAAAAAAAAAAAATGTGGTTTGCAACCCCTTCCAGCCCTGGGACTGTGCACTTCGTTCTGTAGTTGACACTAGTTTTGGTGGCAGGTAAAAAACAGTTAAACTGGATTAGATGAAATGTAGACAAAGGGACTGCAAGTTCAGGTACAGCTGAATCCAGGTGTTCAATCTATCACCAGCCAATCGGTCAATGGGTTTTCACTGAGCACCTGCTAAGTACTAAGTCCTGTGCAGGTCTCTGATGAGAGAGAGGATGTCCCTACCTTCAGGAGCCTTTTGGTTTGTTGGGAAGGCAAGGCGCATGTTTGAAGAGGCTTATCCAATGCAAGGCAAATAATAATACAAGAAGATGCTCTCAGATATCTGCCATCCACAGGGCAGACCCTGTCCTGTTCATTTACTAACTCACATTCTATTACTGCCTACTTGTGCTGATAACTCAAAAATAATTCTTTATATTCATTTTTCGGTACAGTGCTGAGTTTGGGGCATACAGGGATGCATAGCACATAGCCTTGACCCTCCAGGAGCTCACATTTGACTGGAGCATGTGACCCTTGGAAGAGACCCGGGGAGCTAGACAGGTCTGACTGTGACCCCATGCTCTGGAGCTAGGGGACACAGAGCCCCCAGCTAGTGACTCTGGGATGTGGTGCCCTAAGCCGCGGTTCTGTTGCGACTTCTTGTGAGGAAGTCCTGTCTTAATATGGCGTGTCAGTTTCCCGTGTCTGCTGTAACAAATTGCCAAAAACTTGGTGATTTAAAACAACAGACATTTATTCTCTCACAGTTCTGGAGGCCAGAGGTCTGAAATCAGTATCACTGGGCCCAAATCAAGGTGTCAGCATGGTCTTGCTCCAGCAGGAAGCTCTGGGGGAGAACCCATTCCTTGCCTCTTCCATCTTCTGGTGGCAGCTAGCATTCTTTGGCTTGTGGCTGCATTCCTCCAGTTTTCAAAGCCAGCATCTTCAAACCTTTGTCTGTTCCATCTTCATATGACCTTCTCTTCTGTATCAAATTTCCCTCTGCCTCCCTCTCCTAAGGTCCCTTGTGATTGCCTTTGGGGCCACCAAGATAATCAAACCATCTCAAGATCCTTCACTTAATCACATCTGCAAATCACATCCTTATGGGGTGACATTCATAGTTCCAGGGATTAGGACCTGCTATAGTCCAAACATGCAAACCCATATGTTGAAATCTTAACCCTCAAAGATGGTGGCATTAGGAGGTGGGGCCTTTGGGAGGAACTTAAGTCATGAGGATGAAATCCTCAAGAGTGGGTTTAGTACTTTATAAAATAGGCTCCAGAGAGATCCCTCTCCCCTTCCATCTGTGTGGACACAGTGAGGTGATGACTCTGAACCAGGAAGAAGACTTTCACCAGAAGCCGGCCATGCAGGCACGTTGATCTTGGACTCCCAGCCTCCAGAACGGTGAGAAACAAATTTCTGTTTTTTTAAACTACCCAGTACGTGATATTTTGTTATACCAGCCTGAATGGCCTAAGACACCTGATGTCTTTGGGGTCCATTGTCCTGACTACCACCCGTGGCTTCCTTGGTCATCAGGCGCAGGCTGGGCGTACACATATTGCCATAAGTATTCGCTCCACAAATGTGCAGTCTTTTGTCCCCTCTCTACCATTTTCTGGCCAACTTCCCCAGGACACGTGTCCTCCTTGCTAGGGAAGAGCTCAGAGTCACAGGTCAGGCTGCAGCTCTGTGGCGTCCCCGGGAGAGGGCTGGCCCTCCCCCTCCTGTTGGCTAGAGGTTTTGCGGAGAGCTCATCATCGCCTTGTCTCTCTCGTGTGAATGCCCGCATTCTGTGAGCAGCAAGAGGGTCACAAGTCAGTGCATGCTCAGGGTCAGTGAGGAAACATAGAGAGATTAAGGGGACAAAGAGAGGGCAGGGCAGGGCATCCTCCTGCTGGGAGTTAACCTAGCAGAACCACAGCAAGACAGGCCGGCTGCTCTGCCCTCCCAGGGCCTGGCTCTTCTCTGTCTGAGAAGGGATACCAGACTGCTCACGGCATTTCCTCTCTCCTGCGTCCCAAGAGCCTGACTCCACACCTACCAATGGAAATACTGCCTTCCTAACAGCCAAGCCAAGGGGCCCTGCCTTGTCCTGAGTCTCTCTGGAGTGTTGCATTCATATCATGATTTCCCTTCTCAAAGCATCTCACAGGATGCTCAGGACCACCACAGCCTGGCCTTACCGTGTCCATTTTCCAGATGAAGAGACTGAGGCCCAGAGAGGCAAACTGAGGACACAGGAAGGGAGAAGGATGTAAAGACCCCAGACTATGGACACCCTGTCTGGAGATTGACCTCCTAGTCTGGGAGAAGCCTGTGTGTAGAAGGGAGAGGCAAAGGCCAGCCCTCAAGTATTTCTGGACACAGCCAGCCTTGGCCTCTGCCCTCACCTCTCCTGAAAACCTGGAGGGCTGGAGGACCCAAACACTTACATGGTTCACACATTCCAGAGGTCTCAGGATACACATAACCTGACGAGGGTCTCCAGGACAGTCCTGTTGGGAATTGTGGGTCATTGGGGGAAGATTTCTACAGATGTATAGGCTGAAGTTTTAACCAGGCCCCTCCTCTTCATCCCCAACCACACAACCCTCCTTATCACTTACAAAGTTATCAAGTTACTGCAGAGAATCAGGTCACCGGGGTTGGGGTGAGTAGAGGCCTGGTCAGGCTTGATGCCCCAGAGAAAGTCATCTGGTTATACAGCCTGGGGTCTGATGGAATGATGAGCAATGGTTGAAGTTTTTTGGGGGGAAGAAGGGAATCTGCTCTACCTGTCCCCCTTGTGTCTGATAACTGACCCCAGTTGCCAAGACTGATACTCAGGGCCATGTTGGCCTTTCTATCATCGTCTTGTGGAGTGGAGCCAGAGTGGTTATTTGCCCTAGGCTGAGTGGGTCATCTTCTTTTTGAAGGGACTTAGGGTGAGAAGGCTCTGGGGGCCAGCTTCCTCCCATCAATATGCTGGGGACAGTGGCTTGGGACCCATGGATTTCTCTGTCCTGAAGAAGCAGCAAAAGCTGTCTGCAGAGGGAGACAGAGCAGGAGGAGATGCCAGCTTGGGGCCTGGCAGTGTTCCCATCCTCCCTGCCCTGGGTTCCTCCACTGGTCTCTGCTTCCTAATGACAGAATTCTCTTGGTTGCTTGAAACTGAACGAGTGGCCCCTGCTACTTGCAGCCAGAGGAGCTCTGATGGCGGCTGCAGCTGTGTGGGCCTCTGTGAACAGCACGGCTCCGGGCATGGTTTGGGTGGAGGCCCAAGGACCCTAGATGGAGGGACAGCTGCTTTTCTGACACCCTGAGGTCCAGCAGGGGCTGGGGCTGGATCCTGCTGACCCTGAGGTCAAGTACCACCCCCACCCCCCACATCAGGAGAGAACAGTCTCTGTGGATGTCCTGAATGGCCAAGTAGGACATGCCATTTGAAAGTGGGACAGGATTCCTGCAGGCGGAGGGAAGCCAGGAGAGTCATCCCAGAATATGTGGATACTGGAGACAGAGCACGTGGGGCCAGGGCAGGAAGGGGCATCACGAGGGTCAGTGGTGCCAGCTCTTGGCTACCTGACCCTCACCTTGACGTATGCACTCCCTCAAAGTTCCCTTCGGCACGACAACATTCCCATTTAGACTAGGAAACTGAGCGTCAGAGAGCACGTTTGTCTCCTAGGAATGTCATAACAATGACCACAAACTGGCCAGTTTAAAGCAACAGAAATGTATTCTTCCACAGTTCTGGAGGTCAGAAGTCTGAAGTCAAGGTGTCCTGAAGTCAGGGATGTGCTCCCTCTGAAGGCTCTTGGAGAAATTCTGTTCCTTGCCTCTTCTGGTGGCTCCATGCATCCCTTGGCTTGTGGCAGCATTGCTCCCACCCGTGCCTGTCTTCACACTGCTCTCTCCTCTCTTCTTGTGTCTCCTCTTCCATGTCATATAAGGACACTTGGCATTGGATTCAGGGCCCATCCAGATAACCCATGGTGATGTCATCTTGAGATTCTTAATTACATCTGCAAAGACTTTTTTTTTTTTTTTTCCAGACAAGGACATACAGATTCTGAGGGTTAGGACATGGCCACATCATTTTGAGGACCACCATTCAACTCCCTAGAGCAAGGCTGGCTGATTTCCCACTGTCACAAACCTGTGAGAGTCTGAGTGTGGGTTGGAGCCAGTCCAGCCTGAGTGCTGTGGTGTTTGCTGGATCCTGCATGGACATATGGACGTATGGGAGGAGCATAAGGTGGGGACAGAGGAGGGGGAAACAAGGAGATAATGAGCTGCCCAGTGCTGGCCATCCCCTGTATGTACTGAGAGAAACCAGATCTGTATCCTAGATCTATGGCTCTTAGAGAAAAGCCAGTGTAGGGGACCTGGGGTGGTGTCCACACCTTTGTAACTATGTCCCCACCAACGTTTCTACAGGAACCATGGTTTACCCTCTTAGGAGACACCCTACAGATCCCACCGGCCACATTGCCAGAAGCATTGGCAGGTGTCAGAGTCTTGAACACTGGGGAGAGCCCTTTGAAAGTGAAGGTGTTGGTGGGTAGGTCCAGGGATACGCCAGGGGAAGGGGGAAGCTCAGGAGCAGGGTGGAGCAGAAACCCTTCTCCTGGCAGAGACGAAGCTGTCCGTCCTATGCCAGGCTGCAGGGAAAGGCACTGCCCCAGGAGGTGACGGCAGAGCATAGGTGGTATTTGGCCAGCAGCCGGGGAAGGCGAAGGGGCTGCGCAGGGCCCTGTGCCCCCTGCATCTTCATCACCCCAGACTGTCCAGCTCATCAGACTATGTATGTGATGCTCCAGTATGCTGGGCACCCCAGCCCCTCTGCAGAAACAAATGGGGAACTTCATAGGGGATTTGTCTGCATCCCCCCCCCCCCCACACACACACAGACTTTCGTGTGATGAGTACAAGAGGGTCTTCTTCCAAGGGTTTCCACACTCACTGCCCCGCACTCCTCCTTCCTTTGCTTTCTTCCCTGGCCTCACCATTTACTCTCTGTCCCCCCTCTCAGCCTGCAAACCAGGAAAATGCACTCTTTCACCCAAACTCAAGTAAACCATCCAGTGCCATAGAAAGTTATGTTCAACACTAGGGAAAATTGAATTTATCTTGGAAATGTTTTATTCTTCCAAAAGTTCACTTTGGCAAAGTCTAATGTATAAAAAAGCGTGAAATACCACCGCTCCAGGCGGAGCTGGGTCTCTGCCGAGCATTAAGCCTTGGGTCCGAATCCGACCTCACTCCCGTCAACCACTCTCCTTACCTCAAATGCCCATCAATGTCCCTGCTAAATGGGAGTCCTAGGCACATCTCATCTTATCATAATGTCACGAAACGCATAGAATTACAAATCAGGTTTAAGGTAGAAACCATGACAGTCAAATCTAAGTACACCAAAAGTACATTAAGTACCTGTCTTCATTTAGCACCCCATTCCAACCCCCCGCTCAGCTCAGACCCACTGCACCCAGTGCTCAGACGATACAGCCTAAGACCCATTTTCGAGTGGACTGAAAGATAGATGACAGTTCACCCTGCACACGAACATAGACAACTGTATAAAAGATTTAAATAAAGACAGCACAGAACAGAAGATTGCTGCAAAGCCTTTGGCAGACCCAGCCTTGGGGAATTTAGCAGCTTGAGATTCATTACAAATTTCATCTTTAATGTTATTTTTAGTTCAATATTTTGTAGCACTCAGAAGTAAATCTTGATACGCTGTCTCCTCTCCCCTGGCTTCCTCTCCTCTGGTGTCTGATCCTTCAGTTTTACTGAAACCTAATACGTTTTCAATAAAATTGATTTGTGACATCGTAATGCTGTGTGTTGCCATCTCCCATTCCTTGATGTAATGGGGAGAGGATGATTGCATGATTTGGCAAAGTGAGGCAGGTTGCTCTTTATTGTGGAATAAATTGGCATGAACTTGGAGACTGCCCTGCAGCAGCACAGAAACTCGCCATGTATTCTTGCCTTTTGTGCTTTGCCATTTTGAAGGTCTAGCTTCCAACATCACCCCTGAAAGCAAATTGTCCACCTGTCCTCTCTAGAGCCTCACCACCTCAGATACAGATGCAAAGAAGAGGAGGAAATCTTGGGTTTCAATACGTACTATTCAGTTCCCCTCTCGATATGACTTTCCACCTGGAAACCTCAAGCTGGTTTGGCACCTCCACATGAAATTCTAAAAGAGGCACCTGTCCGCAAGCTGGGGGTAGGAGAGGACCAGTTGACCAGAAGCTCTGTCCTGAGGTCATTCTGTGGGCTCTTAAGTCTTCTTGGGAGACTTCAGGGAGAATAAAGCCTTGTGCATGAGGCAGCTGGCGAGGTGAGAGGGAACGCAGAGAATGCTGACTTGCTTGGATGTATGAACTTGAAGCCCCTGAGGAAGGAACAGAACCCAGAAAATTCCTGTGATTTTGACTGAACTGAGATGGTCATTCTCATTTGTCATATTAGGACAGGCCCTGACTTCTGCTCCAGGGACATGAGGGGGTGGGGAGGAAGGTTCAGACTGAAGCTCAGAGCAGCTTGAGAGAAACGGATATTCGACCCCCAAATCAGGTGACCCGTGATATCTGCCAGATATCACGAGCGAGACTTCACAGGCAAACTAGCCTTTCTGTGACTTGGTTTCTCCATATCAAAAATGGGTCTGATGTCCTTGGCTTCCTATTTTATTAGGACAGTTGAGGATGAAGGAATACAAGAACTCTCCTAGCATTAGTGATGTGTTTACGTAGGCAAAAGCAAAAGGCGAGAACTGGGGTGCTTATCTGGGTAATTTACACCTAAATAAAACCCAACAGTTTCTTTCAATTAATTTTTATTGGAGTCGAGTTGATTTACAATATTGTGTTAGTTTCTGCTATACAGCAAAGTGATTCAGTTATACATATACATATATTCACTCTTTTTTAGATTCTTTTCCCATATAGGTCATTGCAGAGTATTGAGTAGAGATCTCTGTGCCATAGAGTACATTCTTATTAGTTATCTATTTTATATGTAGTAGTGTGTATATGTCAATTCCAATCTCCCAATTTATCCCTACCCCCTTTCATTCGAAAAGATACATGCACCCCAATGTTTATTGCAGCACTGTTTACAATAGCCAAGGAAGCAACTTAAATGTCCATTTAAGGACAAATGGATAAAGAAGTCCAATAGTTTTTAAAGCAAAGATACTCAGAAGTTTCAACTCTGGAACCAAGTGTACCTAGATCATTCAGGCTAGGGATTCGTGGAGTGAGTGCTGTCCTAAGTAACCTGTTGGGGGATGAGAAAGGGGGGGAGACAAGGGAAGAAGCCAGGCAGGGATACTGGTTCAGCCGGAGTCTACTTTCAGGTCCACGCGGAACTCTGGAGTGTTAAAGGCACCACGAGTTGTCCCACCTTGAGGCAAGGGGTCTAGGCTTTTGGATTCCTGTTTTAGTCTGCCATTGGTTGGGCCACCTCCAGGGTATTTCCAGGTGAGGTGACTCCCCCAGGGCTGAGGATGGTCCTCAGGAGATGCGCAAACTCGTTACCACTGATATTCACAGTAGCCTGAGATAGGAGCCGTGGCCTGTTACAGGTGGGTCTGGCGGGGCACCACTATCCAGTGAAATTTCACTCTAACATTTCCCCTCTGAGCTGAGAGCTACACTCCAGATCCATGAAGGCAAGAAACCTCACGGTGCTCCAGTAAGTTTTTGAACATCTCAGAAGAAAAACATGCTAAGTAATAATGGTTTGGGCGGAAAGGAAAGCTGATGATTTGCAGCAGCATCTTAGGAGAGGAAGGAGAGGAAAGGGTCAACTTGAGAGCAACAGAGGGACGGTTTTTGCCTCTATCCTGTGACATGACATTTTTTCACTTAAGTAGCTGCTGTTAGATTCCATGAGAAAATACGGGTAAAGCGTTTCACACCACGTCTGGCACATAGTAACCACTCAATAAACGTTAGCTTGTTATTATTATCATTTTCCCAAATGGTGAGGTCAAACCAATTAGCTGGGTTTTTCTTTTTAATGAAAACTCTGATAAGATAATCCTTGTGAGGTAGAAAGGCTTTAAATCCCTTGTTAACTGGGATGATTAAAATGCACTTGATTATGCTGGGGCCGTGACAGCATATAGATTTTCTTACATGCCCACTCCAACTGAGTGTGGTGGCTGCTATTGTTTGGAAGAATTCTGAGGCCATATCTAGGTCCAGGGAGAGGGGTTTCACTGATTAATTAGTCGTGTCTACCACCCACCCTAGAGAAGAGGTGTGAGCATGTGTAATCCGTGGCATCCTTGTCCATTGGAATCATCAGAATTCATGGCTTTTATTAATCGTAAAGCTCCAAGGAAGCAGAGGACAAGCACTGCTTCTCTCCTAAAGCAGCAAGTACAAGCTTGGGGCTTTTCACTTTGCAGAGGTGAGGTAGGAAGAAGTCCCCAGAATGTGCCACAGGTAAAGATATTTTCTCAGTAGCACCTGAATTTTCCCAAAAAAAGGAAGAGAAAGGAAGAGAGGGAGAAGTTGGAGGAGGGGAAAAAGATCCCCATGATTCGTAGCATCTAATAACTAAAAGCATTAATATCCAGAATATGTGTGGGTCTCTAAACACATAAATAACTGCAAACAAATAATAAAGAGACAAACATCTCAGAAGAAAAATGGACAAGGCTAGAACTTCTTCAATGAAATCCAATGGCCAAAACCAAGAGCTGCTCAGTTTCACCAGTTGTCCATGACATGCAAAATAAAACAGCAACCTATTTTCCAAACTGGCAAAACTTTTCAATCTGACAACATGAAAGGCTGGGAGGATGTGGGAACCGGGTGGGAGTATGCATTTTACAAACCCTCAGGATAGCAAACTGGCAATCTCTAGAACGACTAATAAGACGTGCAGATCTTCTGCCCGTCCAGCATCTCTGTCTCTGGGTGTGCGCTTCAGTAAAACTTTGCTCAAGGAGTCCCATGGAAGGATGTTTACAGCAAAGGCCAAAATTAACCAAACTGTGCATCACCCGGGAAATGGGTAAGTAGAGAGTGAGCAGACATAGGACATATAGCTCACCTCTGAGCAACAGAGAAGCATCCAATCATATTCACGGAGAGAATAAGGACGGCAAGAATGACAACTTCCCACTCACCTGCACCATATATGTCTTCTCTGAATACAAAGGACGCGACTGGAAGCTGCATCCGTGTGGATAATTATAAGCCTATATGGGAGGGATTGGAATGGGGAGGGTCAAAGGGAACTTTAGTTTTATTTATAATTTTTAAGTTTTTACTGTAAGAACATGTTCATGTATTCTCTGAGTAATTAAGTTCATAATTTTTAAGTCTTTACAGTAAGAACGTGTTCGTGTATTCTTTGAGGAATTAAGTTCATTTTAAAAGAGCCCTGGCTCCTGGACCAAACATAATACAGGAGGGTGGCAGGGTGAGGTCAGACAGACAGATACGCTGCGTGTCCCTGTACCCACAGTAGCCTTGGGGCCCCTTCTCCTTGGTGTCCACTGGCTGCATCATTATGGAGCTCCGTCGGAAGCTGGTTACTCAGAGGGCAGCCTGCAGCATCCCTACTGGATACTGCTTGAGGTCACGTTCACAGAGACAGAGGTGTAGGGCGGGCAGGGAGTGAATGCCAGTACTCGCATTACCCAGGCTTTGGGAGGCTCCTGGGTGGGCTCCTGCCACCTCTGGCACTTTGGAGCAGCCTGTGAGCGGCAGAGGTAATTTGTTATGGACCTCCTGCCCTCCTCGTCCACGGCTCTGGATGGTAAGTCTCTCCATATTGACATCTCTGTGGCATCAAGAGTGGGTGACCCAGGACGGCTCAGAGCGGTTTCTTCCCTGACTTCTGCATCTTTCCAGACTCTAAAACCACTAGGCAGAGACACCTCCTGCAAATACCTCAGATGCAGCTTCTGTTTTGAGGGCTGGTCAGACCTTTCTAGTCTTCCTCACCACCATGGCTGCATTAAAGATGGCGGCCCATCCCCTCTGGTTGTCACAGGCTCACTCTCCAGGCCAAGCCTCTTCTCTGCCTGCCAGTCCTCCCGGCGGTCTCTCCTCCAGGCCCAGCCCCTGGGGCAGGCTCCACTCTCTGACTCTCATGAATGCTTTGTTTTAGATTCACTGGTGAAAAACCTCCTTTATTTCCTTTCTCAAGGCTAAGACAAGAGGACTTGACACAGCCTGAGCATTCTTGAGACGGGCCTGGAAGAGCTCAGGCTGGGGGTGGGGACGTGTGTGGAAGCAGTTTCCCTACCCTCTCTGCCCTTCCATGAACATTCTTGTGTCCACCGCCCCTTCCCTTAATTCACACTGCCATTATCTGTGCCGAGCCGAGCCCCTGGACAGGCTTCCTTGCCACCTGTGTTGCCCCCTTCAGCCTGGTTCCTGCACAGCAGCCAGGAGCACTGCTTTCAGGGAGAGGTACTAAATCCAAGTGTCCTTGATCATTGCTGTTAATTATTGAATACTTGCTGAGAGCATAGGATATGGAGCGGGTCACAACGAGCTCCGGTATGCATACCCTTAACTGCCACGCTGATCACCACATTGGCATCCAGAAGAGAGGTCAGAGATGGATGTGGTCCTCAGAGTCAGGAGTTCCAGGCTGGAGTGATGCAGGGGAAGATCGTCTGTGGTCCAGGCAACATCTGTGGCTCAGACTCAGAATGTTTCCCTTCAGTTCTTGACTCAGCTGCCTAGAATTTTGAGGCCACTGAGTGATGTCCCAGGCAGCTGAGCCTAGACTGAACCCAGGTTTCCTATTTCCTCCTGTGGGAGAGGGGCATTGCCATCTGAGTGTAGAGTGGATCACTCAAGCTTAGCCTCTCATTCGTCAAATCACCCGATCAGCAGGAATTTATCGAGGACCCGCTGTGTGCCAGGGATTCTTCAAGACTTGCAGGATGCAGATAAGGACACAATCCAACCTTTCATCTAGCAGAAGGGATAGAAATAGAAATTGAAGAGCACAGAGTGGCAGGTGCTACTGGGGCAGAAAGGAAAGGTGCTCTGGGCACACACATGTCCCTCGACTCTGGGGAGGCTCCTTAGCTGACCCTGTCCCTGCATCTCCAGCAGAGTGAGCAGCATTACACAAGCATAGATGTGTGAGGGAGCTTGGTGCCTCCTCCCCAGAAGGTGCATTTCAGAGAGGCTGAGGTCTCCTGTGAGTGTGAAGGTTGAGGAAGAGCTGCGTGGTGTCGCAGACACGGTAGGAGCCCCACCCATATCACATCTGCATCCTCAAGGATGCTCACATGCGACGTTCCTACTGCAAGTCCCTCGCACCACAGGACCCTGCCTGTACCTGCAGGTGAGGCATCCTGGAATGCCAGGGAGCTTATACCACCAGGAACAGCCTTCGCCCGTTGGGTGGGACCAACCTGTGGCTCATCCACACAGGGTCCCAGCCTATCCCAGCAGGCCCGAACCCCGCTGCCCACAGCAGCCACTTGCTCACGGATGCCTGCATGACCTGCTTCCCTTTCCTGCCTCCCCCCTCATGTTTCCTGGGATGACCTCCTACATGAAGAGCCACACTGGTGCCCTCGTCTAAGGGTTGGCTTCTGGAACACATCACGCAAGCTGAGACAAGACACGTGAGAAGAACCTGGTTTGGCCCCTACCCCACCCCTTGTGTGTGTCTCAGTGGGCCTTCCTGCTCCATTCGGGAGAGGTTCCGGCGTGTCTGTTTCTGCCACACCTGCCGACAGGTCAGCAGAGCAAAGGCCGGCCTCCTTCCAGCCTGGCAGGCCCTGCCTCGCCTTCTGCAGTCTTCCCACCACAGCCACACCCCTTGTTTACCAAATGCTCAATTTTGGTTATGTTACTATAAAAATCAAGCAGCTGGCAATTCCAGCTTGATTAGCAGGTCTCCGGTTTTGATTAGGAAATTACTGTAGTAATCAAGGTTAATTCTCGTTGCAGTGCTCAGCAATAGATTTTGTATTTTGCAGGAAATGGTTTTCCTGCCTGGGATGGGGAACATCTCATGAAAGAAACCTAAAGAGAGGAAAGGAGAGAAGTGCCTCTGAGCGGGATTGAGATCGGACGCCTGCAAGACGTCGCTGTCTGCTCTACCTTCAGACAGGCCCTTTCCTGGGGCAGGAGAGCCTGGACAAGACCTCCTGAGAAATACCAGGTCCCCCACCTTGGGGCTTTCTGAGTGTCTTTGGGAAACTTGGGAAATACTTTTTTGCTGGAACTGAAATCTCCCAGCTGCTGGGGCCAGGGAGTCAGTGCTGGAGATGAGAGGTGCCCTGAACTGAAGGATGTCTTTAAATGCTTCCATGTGAGGCAGAGGAAGACAGCTTCTGTGCAGGCTGGTTGGGGGCAGCCACTCCTCTCCCCATTCTGGGGGCGGTTGCTCTCTCCAGGGAATGAATGTCATCTATGGAAGGAGTCAGGAGTTCCAATAGGTGCTCAGGCTTTAGAGAAAGCTCTTGGGACGGTGGAGCCCTGCAGCTGAAGTTCATTTCTGACTTTGCCCTGGCTCCAGTGTTTGGACTGTGCACCCTGGACGAGTTGGGATAAAGGTGTCCTGTCCCACAGATCGAGACATCAGGCAGGAGAGAGGAGGCGCCCCTCCCCCAGGCTCTCTCTGTGAGCCCATTCCTCCCTGCTGTAACTCCCTGTGCTGTAATCACTACATGTCAGCAATAGAGGGTTTGTCTCCAGTAGGTGACGTTTGATTTCAGTATCTCTTTGGGGATGGATACTGTCAGTCCATAGAGTTCACCTTTGTTGGCGGGGAAGTGGAACCAGAGTTAAGACCGTGTTGGAGGCTCGGATGGGCCCTGGCCCCATCCTACCCTCTGAGTCAGAAGGCAGCTTACAGGGTTGCTCCCCCTGCTATACCATCCTCCAGGCAGCCCCTCACCTACATGTCTATGAGTACCCACCCCTGCACCCCACCCTCACTGCTACGCACACAGCTGCTCTTAGCTCCGCCTGGATATGAAGATGAAATGCGTCCCACTGCAGCCCTGCCCCTCACCCCGTTCTCCAGACAGTAGGAGCTGGTGTGTGCCCTGCTGTAGATCCTGTGCTGGGAGATCTTTCTCTAGGACTGCCGGGTAGGGACAGCAGCAGATTAAAACCCAGGCCTTGCTCTTGACTTGGCCACCCTGTATTCTTGGGGTCTTTGGGGAGGGTCTTGTTTCTTGGTGCCTCCCCTTCCTATATCGCCCTTTGATTTCTGGAGTCCTCAAAGCTTATGAGCACCTTTACAAAGTGGGGATGAGGTGAGGTGAGGCTTTGGACCAGAAGGAGCTGGAGGGAACACTCCCATCTGGGATGTGATGATGCGTCTGAATGCTCAGTGTCCCTGTGGGAGCACACCAGGAGCACTGGACTGCTCTGGGGGGAGGAAGGCCAAGAGGTGCCCAAACCTCATTTCAATATGTTCTATTAAGCAGAAGTGAAAAGCTTTTTTCCCTCAACTACGAAATCTGGGTGCCCCCAAACCCCTCAGAACTCTCAGGCCAGAGCTCTCAAATCTTCATCTCTGTGTCTTTGGCAGCCGCATAAGCCCACCCATGCTTAAAGTTTTCTCTTGTCACCAATGTTCTGATGTGGCTTTTGGAGCAGTATGAATAAGGCCCCATGGAAACAGAGAGCTCTGGGCAAAGGACCAGAGTCCAGAAATAGTGAAACTCTCCCAGGTTTCCTGGACTAAGAGCAATTAAATTTTCACACCTGTTTGGGTGGCGTGGGCAGGAGAGTTGCCAGGGGAAAGTGCAGTAAGGGTGGTGAATCACAGTCCACTCTTCGCTCTGAGCCAGACTGTCACCCAGACTCAAGTCCCATCTAGCCTTGTCTACATCTGATCCATCACTTGTCCATTGTATGACGCTGGACAAGGCACTTACTTCTTTGTACCTTTGTACCTCAGTTTGCTCATCTGTAAAATGGGCCTTGTAACATTATTAATTCAGAGGGTTGTGTAAGGATAAATAATACATGTAAAATGTTTTAACCTTTCAAAAAAAGTAGTGCTTAGATATGATCCATTATTAAGATTTCAAAAGCAACAATGGTCTAAGAAGGCAGCCCCCAATGTGCAGTCTTGTGTTTGATTCATGTTTGCTGATGAGCTGTTAGCCAGAGCAAGTAACGTGGCCAAGGCCAGAGTCAATGTGGGAGGGCCTGGAACTGGGAGGTATGACTCATCGGGGCCACTAATGGAACAATTTACCACAAATGTCTCTATTGTTGTAGTCTTAATTTTGACAGTGATTATTGGCTTAGAAGAGAAATTCCTTATCATGCTAAGTGAGCACTTTCGTATTCACTCTGGAATGAAAATATGTTCCCAGGTTACCATTTTACCTAAAATTCAGTTCAAACACTTTGTCCACTTCAGTATCCAAATGACTCTTCATCCAGATGTACTTGTGAATTTTCCTTGTCCAGCCTTGTCAGTGGTTATTACAATGTCTGAGTCTTCCTACATTCCTGTTTGCGTGTCCCTCCCCTCCTGTGTCCATTGGATTTCCCCCTTTTCTCCTTCCCATACCTTTTGTTTTGGCCTAAAACACCAGTGGGATGGGAAAGACAGGGGAAAGAGAATTGCCTTGAGGAAGACGATCTCTCAGCGGTAGACAGAGAATCGAAGGGCCATACTCTTCTCTGTGGGCTGTTAGATACTAGAAAAAAGGAGTTATTCTGAAGTGTATTTCCCAGACTAAATTTTACAGATTTGCTTAGTCCTAGGCAGATTTTCCTTGGTAGACCCGTCAGCAGAGCAAAGCACCATCATGTTGGCGCCTTGTTGAAGTTGCCGCCATATTGCCCTGCGATACTACTGTTGAATCAGAACCCAAGAACAGTGGCTTTTGGCATTGTCTTTCTGTTAGTGATGGCAGTTGATGTCATTTTGCCACACAAAATTATAAGCAAAATGGATGTTTTGGGTCAGAGTGCAGCAGGGAATATATAGCTGCATTTCCTTCAATAAATCTGCCCTCTTTTGCCTGGACAAAGACATACAACCTATAGTGATTGACGTTTTCACCACTAAATTATGCTATGTCTGTTTTTCAAAGAAATGTCTCCATTCCAAAATTAGCTACCCATCAACATAACATAAAATAACTTGAACACGGTGTCATTTCACAAAGATATTGATTCATGCAGACTTACTGGATTAATAACTGGTTTCCCATAAAAGGGAGTAGTCACTATGTCTTTGGGAGACAGAAAAAATATACACTTTAGAACAAAGTATATTGGTACATTTAAGCCTGATTGCTGAGCTCAAATAAACAGAACAGTTTTCAGAGGCAACATTGCCAATGAAGAGAGAGGTGACACAATGCAACTTACAAATGAATCCAGGGGTGATGGAAAGCTAATAAAAAAAGACAACTATTTATTTATTTGGGGCCTTTGATTTTACTCTATTGGATTACACAAAGCTTTAATTTTTCACCGCAGTCAATCTGTATAAAAGTTCAACTGATTGGAGCATATATTTAATTCCCAAATGCCTTTTCTTTCAACCCCTACTTCTTCAGAGTTGGACAACCTCTGGTGTCCCGAGTATCAAAGAGGCTTGGCTTATGTTGGAGCAACCAGACCAGGGGAGACATCTGCAGGCAATAGGTGATTTACTCAGCTCCCAATGACAGCCAATCCACTTTTGCCTCCTTGAGGACTGGGTTTGCCAATAGGTGGAGAAAATATGTTTCTTTGCATTTTTTTAAAGTGTGCTTTCTTCAATGGAGTTCCGTGGTCATAAAGTAATTGAAATTAGTCTTCCTAGTCACTAATCTAACAAAGTATCCCAGGGCATTTAGATAACATTCCAACACCTTAGCATAGGTTCCACGGGATTTGGCTCAGTTTGCTTTTCTAGACGCACCTCTTTCTGCCCTTCTGCCTGCCACGTCCAGGTTGGTCTTGCTTGTCCCTTGAATGTGTCATGCTGACATCCACCCTGGCCCTTCTATTTGGACTCTTTTTCAGCTTTTCCCATTGCTGCATCCTTTTTTTTTTTTTTTCATTGGATCTCTGTTCCTCAGAGATGCCTTCCCTGACCATGTCATTTTCTAGAAAAATATCTGCATCTTCATCATCCAGTTTTATTTCATTATGGCATTTTTTTTTATGGTCATCTCCTCCCCTTGGAATGTAAACTCCTTGGGGACAAGCAGGGGCTTTCTTGGTCTTGCTGATGGCTCTGTTCCTGTGGCCCCACATGGTGCTGGGACACAGAAGGCACTCAATTACTGAATGGATACATTTCTGGGAGGAAGATGCAGAAACGGAAAGTTTTCATCTTGACTCGGTTCCAACTTCCTGTCATATCATTGTAGGATAATTATCATCTTTGAATTTCAGTTTCTCTACCTTTAAATAAAGAGAGTGGTGTTTCTTGGCTGCCCAGAAATGGTGCAAAGATGAACTATTGTAAAACAGAACAGAACAAAGCTATTTATTTATTTATTTATTTATTTATTTATTTATTTATTTATTTGCCTTTAAGGCACTTTTCTGGATTATTCATAACAGGATCAAAGGCTAGGAGTTTATTAATCTAGAAAACCAGCTGACTTTGGCCGTGAGGCCACATCTTATCTGACGATTGAAGTCTCTCCGGCTGGTGAGGCATCCCTTTGGAAATGCCTGTGGGAGCTTCCACAACTCCAACAACCCGTTTTTTTCAATTTATCTTCTGGTGCTGAAACAGATCTCTGTTTCTGTCACTGAACACTAGATTAAGTAGTTGTATTAAAAATGAATATTTTAAAGCATGAGAATCACAACCATGAGCTGGCCACCCAAGGAGAGACATGTGCAAAGGAGACCCAGAAGGGACTGCAGATTCAGGGTCCCATTTCGTGTTTGTTTCTTGGTGGAGCTGACTGAGTGAGCTGGCAGGTAGAGTGGGCTTGCTACCTCACCCATTGCTTTTCTCTCTCTGGTCCCCATACTGCCCAAGTAGGTGTGCATTGGCCTCATTCCACAGTGGTAACCCCCCTGTAGTTTCAGGTCGTTCCAGATGACCGGAGCTTGAGAAATCCTCTGGAGAGTGGTACAGACAGCTGGTGGACCCCCACATCCTGGGAGGGCTTGCTAAGTGCTGTCCCATCTGAAGGCAGCTGAGGTGACGGCTCACTTGGACATCTGTCTCCATGTAAGAGAGGTCTCAGTGCTCCAGGGACAGCCTCAGATTCCCTCTCTTCTGATGCTGGGAAAGCCTTGCTCACCTGACTCGTGGGTTATCAATCCCGAAATATCTAAGGCAGCAGTTCAGCAGGATCTAATTTGCAGAACCTGGAAATAATCTTGTAAAACTGGTACCAAAAATCTCCTGTTGCCGCTGACTTTGGATGCTATGAAATCAAGTAGTATTTATTGAACAGTCCCTAATTTCTGTCCTTACCTTGTAGGTCCAAAGCAGTTCTAGAGGTCTCTCCAGACAAAAGGCCTGGACTTGGCACCTTTAGCTGTCACTCAGCTTTGCATGGCTTTCCACTGTGTTCTACCTTGAGACAATGAAGATTTTTTTAAAAACACTGGATGCTGGCTCCAGTTTGCAATTAGATAAGTGTGAAGCTGATTTAATCCAGTGCATAATTCCAGGGGAATGAGAGAAAGGGGAAAGGAGGAGACGGCTCCAGGGAGGAGAAGCCCCAGGAGGGTAATCTCAGCCATTCCCACACGTGGCCCGCTGGCGCTGGCTCAGGAACCAACCGCCTCTCCAATTTTTTGACCTTTGCTTCCTTGTTTGTTCCCAACACCCACCCCTGCGGTGACTTGGTAATTTCCATTCCATCCTTGCTGAAGATAAAAGACACCATGGGTGGGATCCATGAATAAAAGTCGTTATTTATCGATGCCAGTTTTGGGGAACATTTTTCCTTCTGATTCATGAGCCACTTTTCTACATTCGAAAAGCAGTTCATAAATCGTTCAGCACCAGCAGAAATTAATAATAATGAATCCATTTACATAAAATAGTCTCATCCTGCCAGGTGCTGATAATATTGGAAGCTAGAACCTCATTGAGAAGCTGGATGGCATGCGGGTGTGTGTTTCCCACACATCAGAACTCATGCCTTTTATTTTTGAGCTTAACCAAAAGTTTAATTATTGATTACTATTTGCTATTACTATTTGATTACTATTGACTACTATTTGCTATTTGGACATGCTATTTGAAAAAATAGAAAAAGATAAAAATAAGAGAAATAATTCAGTATCTTAAGAAGATAGTTATAAGCCGTGTAAGGGTTCATGTCTGGTCAAATTAGCAGTTCTGAAAAATACATCAATCTACAGAGTCATTAATTCCCAGGAGAGACCATCACTGTTTGACTACACACACACACACACACACACACGTGCACATGTCAATACACACAGAGCTCCTGGAGCAATAAAATGAAGGCAATGTCAGTGGGTTGATTTATCATAAACTGTTTTTCCAGAGCAATGACAAGGGGCACAAATTCTCATGGTTATTAGTAGGTCTCCTGTCAAAAGACAGTACTGGGATCAAAAGAGCTGGCATGGCATCCAGATGAGCCAGACTAAATCGAGTGCTTGCCTAGAGCAGAGGACCACACTCTACAGAATGGACTGGACACTCGGGCAACATTTTTGTTCTGTTCTGTTTGACTTTTCCTCTCTTCAGAGACAGAGGGTTAAGTCCGCACATTCCTCAGCTCTAAGAGCTGAATTATCACTGGTCTGTACATGGTCCCTGTCTTGTGTTGTGTGTTTTATTCCCCTTCGACCGCTTGTTCTACTCCTTACAGGAAACTGTTGAATTTTTTTTCAAGTGCATTTTTGTTGAGTTTGCATGTATTTTTAACTTACGTAAATGATATTGTTCTTTATCTCATTCTGTATCTTTCTTGTTTCGCAAGCACCATGATTCTGACATGTACCTGTGTTGCCCTGTGAACACACAATCTAATGCTTCTGGTCCTATTGTCATCTGGATAACGATGCCCATCCATTCTCCCGGGAGACGGTGCCGAGATTGCAATTGGGTTGCAGTGCTGCTAGGAGCGTCCTTTGGGATGAGGGCGAGGGTTTCTTTGGGATACGTGTCCAGCAGCAGGGTTGCCGGGTGAGAGTGTGTGCATATAGTCAATTTGAGAAGGTGGGACCAGATGCTGTCTCCACTGCCACCAGCAGTGACAAGAGTCCCATATGCCTGCCAACACATGGCATTATCCAGCTGTCTATTTTGCCATTTGAAAAGGTGTGAAGTGTTATCTTGTCTTAATGGCATTTTTCTAATTACTAATAAATGTGAGCACATCTCTTTATATGCTTATTAATTAGACCTTTTTAATCTCTCTGCAAGTTGCCTAAATATAGCCTTTGTACATTTATTTTTCCTTCTGGGGCTGCTATCCTCTTCTTGTTAATTTATAGGAGTTCCTTGTCAGTTTTGGACATCATAACGATCTCCTCTTATTCCATCATTGTCCATTAGCTGTTTGTAGTGTCTTCAGTTGAACAGAATTTCTATTTTTTTTTTTTTTTTTTGTGGTACGCGGGCCTCTCACTGTTGTGGCCTCTCCCGTTGCGAAGCACAGGCTCCGGACGCGCAGGCTCAGCGGCCATGGCTCACGGGCCCAGCTGCTCCGCGGCATGTGGGATCTTCCCGGACCGGGGCATGAACCCGTGTCCCCTGCATCGGCAGGCGGACTCTCAACCACTGTGCCACCGGGGAAGCCCCAATTTATTTCTTTTTCTATAGTTCTATGGTAGGAAGGCTACTAAGACAGCCCCCAAAGATCCCTGACTCCTGGTATTCACATGGTTGTGAAATCTCCTTTCCTGAAGATTGGCTGAACCTAGTGACTTACTTCTAACCGAGGGAGTATGGCAAAGATGATGAGATGTCACTACATGATTACGTTGCAAAAGACTGTGGCTCTCGGTCTGCTAGCAGACTCTGCCGATGAAGGAAGCTGCCGTGTTGGAGGGCCCCCTGTTGCAAGAAACTGCGAGCAGCCTCCAGCCAATAGTCAGTGAGGAACTGGGGTCCTCAGGCTAAGAGTCAGTGGAGAAGTGAATTTTGCCAACACTCATACGAGCTTGGAAGCAGATTCTTCCTCAGTCGAGACTTGATGTCTGCCGCTCTGGTGACACCTCAATTGCAGTCAAGAGAGACCCTGAAGTAGAAGACCCAGTTAAAGGCCCGCCCAGGTTTCTGACCCATGGGGATGAAAATACACATGTTTTAAGCCATTATATTTGGTGGTACTTTGTGATTCGGCAATAGGTAACTCACACCAGTGCTGTGGTTGTCATTCTGATAGTTGTCTTTAATCCATTTCCATTTCACCATGGTTTCTAAGGTTAGGAAGAAATCCAGCTTTAGTTTTCAACGGAATTGTTTTGCATTTCAGCCTTGCCAGTTACATTCTGTCTCACAAGGTGAGGTAAGGTATGACAAATGGCTTGAGGCAGTGCCTCCCTCCCAGAAAGCACGGGGAGAGAGGCGGCTGCAGACACGATTATTTCCTGCTGTGCCATCTCAGCCAGGGGCCATCGGAGGCCATGTTTTCCAAATGTGTCCGGCAATGGGTCTTTTCCTGGCTCACCCTTTCCTGTAGCTGAGTCCTCAGGGGCTTACTTTGGAACATAAATCACTGAGAAGGTTAAGACTTTGTCCCTGAAGTCTCCTCTGAGAGACAGTTCTCTCTGTAAGCGTAAGGAAAAAAACCCGGGTTCTATTGCTGCATTTCCTACCTACCAGCTGTGCTCCATTGAGAGGATTCACTTCGGGTTTGTGGGCTCAGTTTCCTCATCTGTTGAGTGAAGTAGGTGGATAGGGTGACTTCTTTCCACCTTAACAGCTGAATGGAATGGAGCCATCTCTGCTCCTTGAGAAGCAACAGAAGGACTTTGGAGAGTGAGGCTTTCTACAGTCTGGAGGAGCAGAAAGATGCAGGTTGGAGCTCACCTAGAGCAGACTCAGGTCAGGGCCTGATGGATGGCTCTTTCCTCTGGCAGCAGGAGATGCTTCTGGGGGACCTGCCTGGTGTTCAGGACCTCCTCTTCTATACGAGGACCTCTGCTTTCTCAGATGAGATCAGATCTGTTAAAACAGCTCAAATATCTCACTGTGGGCTCTTGTCTCTTATCACAGCCACGATGCATTCTGACAAAGATTTCTGCCTTTAATTTCTAAGTCTATGCTAGGGAGAGAAATGAAATGTGTGTGATTCTGACTCACTTCAATGCAGTTCAAGGAGGTCCCACCCAGACAGCCCTTTGAAGTCACTCCTCCTAACGAGGGAGTCTCACTGCTCATCTGATCCACAGAGACAGGCGAGGAGGCACCCACATACCAAAGGCTTTCTAGATGGGTTTGGAACTTTTCAAAATGCTCAGCAGGGTCATAAGTTCCAGTCTCAGCAGCTCATAGTAAGTATGAAAGTTGCTTTGGGAAGATGCACTTTTGTGATAGACACTCAAATGTATGGGTTGTATGCATTATATGGATAGGGTGAAGTCACCGCCACCTGGGGCTGCTGAGTTACATACACAGGTGGTTCTGCTTAGAGAGAGAGCAGGTGACAGATTGATGTGGAATCTGATTGGCTCCTGCCTCACTTATGCTATTTCTTAAGTTGTCATTGAGAAACCCATAAACCCCAATGAAATAAACCAATACTACTAATGCGATGACCACTACACCCATTGTGCTTCCTGAGCGTTGCCATCTGACTGACACACCCCATCTCCTTGAGTCCTCAAAACTGCGAAGGCAGGACACTTATTATCTCCATTGTACAAACAAGTAAGCAAAGGTGTGTTCCAGGGTCAGCCAACGAGGTGATGTGACAGTGACTATCAATTTATCATTGATTAAAAAAACTATGGGCATGGGGCTTCCCTGGTGACCCAGTGGTTGAGAGTCTGCCTGCCGATGTGGGGGACACAGTTCGTGCCCCGGTCCAGGAAGATCCCACATGCCGCGGAGCGGCTGGGCCCGTGAGCCATGGCCGCTGAGCCTGCGCGTCCGGAGCCTGTGCTCCGCAACGGGAGAGGCCACAGCAGTGAGAGGCCTGCGTACCGCAAAAACAAACAAACAAACAAACAAAAAACTATGGACAAAGTTAGGAGACAAATGACAGATTAGGAAATGACGCTTGCAATTTTTTTGACCAACAAGGGGATATAGCAAGATAATGCAAAGAACACCAGCAGATAAAGAAGAAACAACCCAGGAAAGAGGCAAAGGGTGTGAAACAAGCAATTTACAAAAGAAGAAATCCAAAGTGTTAAAACCGTATAAAGAGATGTTCCGACCCATGAGTAATCAGAGAAATGCCAATGAAAACAATGAGGAGATGCCCCTTTGTATCTATTGGACGGGCATAAAAGATGATGCTAATCACTGGCAGGACATGAAGCTACAGGAACTCTTATGGAGAGTGAGTGGGGGTGTGGACCAATGCAAGCATTCTGGGAAACAGTCAGGCAGAGGTGAGTCAAAATGACAATCAGGATCTTCTTTGACTGGGCATTTCTGCTCCTCAGTACACGTTTCTAAGAAATTCTCACACAGGTCCAACAGAAGGCCCTGAGCAAAGTTGTTCATTGCAGCCCTGCCTATGGCTCTGGAGAGCTGGAAGAAACCTGAGCATCCATCTCTGGGGGGCGGAAGACGTGTCATCTGGTGGATGCCCACCTTGGAGTACCATGCAGCAGTAGAAGCTGCAGACTGAGATCACATGACAACAGGCACAGGTATAAAAACACAGGGCTCGGTGAAAACAGTCAGAAGCAGAATAAGATCATGAATGCACTGCCCTTTGCACAAATTAAGAAACACTTATGCAAGAAACATCCAGTCACACTTGGAGGGAAACAGCAAAGGAATGGGAGTGGAGATGGGTAAGGGATCAAAGAAGGGGGAGTAGCTGGATGAGGTGGCGATGTGGGGGCAGTATTAACTTGATATGGGAGAGGTCATTTGAACTGGCTCAAAGGTTAACAGGTAAAAGCCCGTGAAGGACAGAGATGAAGAAGTAGACGATGGAGGGGTAAGTAAGGGACAGAGAGAAATCCTGACGAGAAGGGAGTGAATGAAATCGCCGACAAACGTGTTTGCTCTGGACAGGTAGAGGGGCACTTCTTCTATCGCCATGGAAGAGAAGGGAAAAACAGATAGAGTTAACTCTTGAGAATGGAATGGCAGAAACTTGAAGGGCTTCCCTTTTGGTGGCCTCTATGTTTTCTATAAGACATTTTGCCACATGACTTCGTGAGAGTAAATAAACAGATGGCACGGTCAAGCGTTTGAAGAGAATAGAGAAGTTTGAAAAGAGCTAGATAAAGGATTGGTGGGCAGGTGGAGTGAAGGGATGGGTCCTGGAGAGGGAAGAAGGGAAGAAAAAGGGAGGACAGTAGGAGAAAGCAGAGGGCTGGGGGGTCAAAGGGCCTGATGAGGCCAAGAACACAAGCACTGGGGACACTGAGCAAAAGCCAGAAGAAGCAGTGGTCGTGGTCGTGGTGGCCACAGTCACAGCATAGTCTGTGGGCATGTTAAATGCCCCTGGGGAACAGTGTTGGGAAGGTCAGAGCCAGTGGTTGGCTGGGGACTGGATTTTGGGGGGAAGGAACTGGAAGATGATGTTGCTTAAGGTAAGGGCAAGATTTGTGCTGGAGAGGATGTCTTCGCTTCTCTCCCAACACTTTAACACACAGGGAAGGGGGTGGCCAATTCCCCAAAGAAGGAAAAGAATAAGATGCCAGAGGAGAAGAAGGAACTCATGTGTCTTGGCCCAACATGTCTTCATGAGGTCACATACACACTTCTCTACACCCCGGCCTTGACCCTCAGCTCTGAAAGCTGGAGCCTCCCATCCTCACTGACCTGATGAAGGAGTTGTTGCAGCAGAAATGTTCAGAGAAAGTAATAAGGGGAAAATTCTAAGCTAAGGAGCTTCAAAATAGCAGAGCCAACTGTTTGAAAGAAAAAGTTTTTGAGATTCCAAGCCTATAGTGTTTGTCATAGGCTAACATTTTGGAGGCACAAATGGTGAGGTTATTCCACACCCAATAAGGACCTAAGAGAAGGATGAGGAGAGCTGCATGGATAGGTATATAGTGCCAGCAGGGGGACAGTGATGGGAAAAAGGAAGGAACAAAGTCATCCCACTGCCCTCGTCCCCAGCATGACTGGCTGTGCCTGGAGCCGTGACAGTCACCCTCAGCCCCTCTGGTGAAGGCTGGTGAGGACAGTGGCCAGCCTGACACCTGCTGGCCATTCTGCAGGCAAGGCTTATCTCTTCTCCAAGGTGAGATTGATTCACCTGATGTGGATCATCATCCACTTCATAACACAAGCCACTCCTAAACTTCACTCCCTGTGAGATGGGCTATAGGGCCTTGGATTCATGGGGACAGAGGTGAAGTATGGAAGGGAAGACCTTTTTCCTTTCCATAGAAGAAGGAGGGTTGTTATCCAAAATATTTAACAACCTTTATTATTATTAATTATTTTTGTTTTTGCCACACCCCACCACATGGCTTGTGGGATCTTAGTTCCCTGGCCAGAGACTGAACCCCTGCCCTTGGCAGTGGAAGAGTGGAGTCCTAACCACTGGACCACCAGGGAATTTCCTAACAATCTCTATTGTACAAACAAAATGGGTGCAGGTTGCTGGAACCTGCTAGTCATGGGCTCTTGGGTTGCTGGGCTGTAATTCAGGGGTCTGGACGAGGACTGGGGTGGCCAGGGTGGTGGGGGAACTTTGGGGACTCTTTGCCAACCAGGACGATGCTATTTCAATATTTTAACTGCAGATGTAACTATCCTGGTGCATTTTGGCCCTTGGGTGGGCCCCCGAACACCACACCCTTGGTCAGAACTGGGGTGCAGCACTCTTGTTTATTGTAGGAAAGTAAATCAGACAGTGGACTGACAGCATCAGGTCCTGAGAGAAGCCTAGACCCGCAGGGCAGGGCCGGGAATGACAAGGCTGGGGACACATCTAGGCGCGGCATTAGGGGCTTTGCAACAAAACACCTGATCCACAGGAGTATCTCTGGATGGAAATTCAGATCATTTGAAAACCCTAGGAGCTGAAATTCCTTGTGCGTAGGGGAAGCCTCCCCAAATTCTCCAAGTTACAACAGCATCTGTGCACCCAACTGCTGATCTCCATGTAGGCCCACGTAGAGATTGAGGCTGATTCTAGACATTGAGTCTGTCTGGGGTGATGATCTCTCCTGCTTAGACCACATCATTCCAAAGTGAGCATCCCCTGTAGATGGCTTCTGTAGCTGCTAGGCAGGCAGGTGCCAGGTGCAGATTTGTGATTTGGAGGCGCAGGCCAGTGGTGTTGAGTTTGGGGTCCAGCCAGGCTGAGGAGCTGTGAGTTTTGAGAAGGTGATTGGGTACCTTGTGTGGCTGGGGAGGAAACCCCCAAGTGATGGCCCAGATCAAATGCAGAGATGCATGTTTGCGCTCATTCTGGGATGACAGGGACATCACCATCCTATGGTTCACTGGCTCACAAAGGACTGGGAGAAGCAATCAAGGCCATGAGTACACGAGACGATTGAACCACAATCACCATCATTGGGGGGGGGGTGTAGTCCGCAGTGTTCATTCCGTCATGGAGGCAAGAGGCTGAGGGGAAACCTGGGCATGTTCCAAACACAATCAAATCCTGCAGGCATTAGGAGCATTTCGTAATCCACATTGCTCCATGCCAGGATGCTGAAACACTGAAGGACCATTACCCCCTGGCCCTTCTATTTCTGTCTGCTGTGAGCGCTCCTTTGGAAATGGTGGGGAATTTGCATTTATCAGAAAATTGCTTACTTACTCTAATCAGCTATTTTTAAGGTTTTATTTTAGCTAGATAATGAATAAGACTAAATTGATGTCAGTCATGAAGTAATTTTAACCAATACCTTCAAAAGTCTATAATACCAAATATTGGAAAATTATATGTAGGGTAATCTAAATAATGAGATGTTAAAATTTCTTGGATCCCAGGAACCCCTCTATTCATTTTGTTCTTCTCTCTCTTTCAACCTCACTGTGGGAGGCTCCATCGCTGACATCTTTATATATGATGTTCTCATTTCAAAATGCTACTGAACCTTCAAGTGAATACTTGCGTATGATCCTTGAATACAAAAATACTTAAATCAAGATTTTTATATTTTGGTGCAGTGAGCCAGAATGCATAGGGAGAATTGGGAAGGCTTAGCTCTGGACTCTACCTCGGGAAGGCAGGAAAGGTCCTTCTATGGAAGGGATGTTATTGGTGGGGGAAGGATACAGATGCCTTGGGGGATACTGAAAGACCAAGCAGGGAAAAACATCCTCACCTCTGTAACCAGGGGCAAGTGCAGATTCCAAGTAGTGAGAACAAATGACTTCTTCTAAGGACCTCGAATGATGCTCCAATAGGAAAGAGTACAAAAGGAACTTCCCTGGTGGCTCAGTGGTTAAGAATCTACCTGCTAATGCAGGGGACATGGGTTCGAGCTCTGGTCAGGGAAGATCCCACATGCCGCGGAGCAACTAAGCCCGTGTGCCACAACTACTGAGCCTGTGCTCTAAAGCCTGCGAGCCACAACTACTGAGCCCACGTGCCACAACTACTGAAGCCCACGTGCCTAGAGCCCCTGCTCCACAGCAAGAGAAGCCACCACAATGAGAAGCCTGCGCACCGCAAAGAAGAGTAGCCCCGGCTCGCCACAACTAGAGAAAGCCCGTGCACAGCAACGAAGACCCAATGCAGCCAAAAATAAATAAATACATAAATAAATTTTTTTTAATTAAAAAAAAAGCAAGAGTACAAAAAATGGGTGCTCTGTCCATCACAGGTGGCCTCCTTTGTCTGCAGAGGAGAAAGTGGAAGGCGGCATCCACAGGGCCCGGAGGTGGTGGTACCTGGGGCGCTCTGCATGAAGATTTGGCAGGTCCCTGGCCACAGCCTGCTAGTTTTCTTCATGATTCTAGTTTCATACCAAAGAGAGAGAAAGAACAATTTGCATGTGCGTTAAAGAAGGGTGAAGGGAATCTGCATCCATGTACTGGTCGCTCACAATGTGTCAGGAGCTGGACTAGATGCTTCATTGATGTGATTGAACTTGATATCACAGTGAGCTATATGTTTGCTATTATCACACTTTCCTATGGATGAGAGACCAGAAGCTTAGAAAGGTGTCATGATCGCATATATGGGGAGAGGCAAAACAAGAATTCGAACCCAGATCCACCTAGTTCTGGAGCTCACGCCCTCAAGAGAGTTGCCGGGGCTCAGGGAAGACCTCTGGTGTCAGTGACTGAGCCACAGATCCAATTGAAGGGGTGGCCTCTGAATGTTTAGTAAGGGTTACATTTTGCCAAAATTGGTCAAATGTTTTAAAAATGGTGAGACCAACGGGAAAACTTTCGTTTACAGAAAGACCTTAGTTTATTTTGGCACTAAGCCTGCCTTGGTTTTGTTGGGGAAGCTTTGGTCCTCCCTGCTCTTGGAGTCTATAGGGCTAGTGACCTGTCAGCCTTGCCCAGAATGGCAAGGTTGCCAGCCAGTGAGGACAGCAGAAGGTAAAGCTGTTGGCACCTTGCCAGCGCATAAGCATAGCATGGAGGAGGGTGCCATAGGCTGGAAAAGTCACATAGTGTCCTTTCTGCTATTGTTTGTTTGTTTAGATGGGGAATAGGAATATTCCTACTCAGCCTTTAAATCTCAGCTCATATGCGACCACCTGCAAAAAAAACCTCCCCAGATACCAGGAGGCAGGGTTAGAGGCCCTGTAAAAGCACTGGGCCTGCCCGACACTTGATGATATGTGACAGTGTGTGTTTATATTTCTGTCTCCCCCACTAGACAGCAAGCTGTGTGAGAGCAGAGACTAAGTCTAGCGCCGTGGCTGTGGCGAAAGAGTTCTAGAGATGAAGTGGGTGTGCTCTTGAGGCTGTGATGGAGAAAGGAAAAGCAGGATACAGCTTGGACCAGTGGTCCAAAGAGAGATGGGCATCCAGAATGCTGATCCCCACACGCTCCAAAGCAGAGTGAGTCTCTGGCCCAGTGGCCTCCTTGGGACCCTTCTCTGGATTGGTGGGTGGGATGGTGGGCTGCGCTGGTCCACTGCAGGGTAAGGCTGCTCAGTGAGGGAGTCCTGGACCTGGGCCTGTCTGTTTGGCCAACCCATTGGGAAGTTCCTTCCTGCAATTGACATTCCTTCAAATGCAACAGCAGCATCAGAAGCATGAGCAGAGCCTGGAAGATGTAAGCAGTGGCCTCACTCTCCACCCCTATGGTCCACTGACTATTGACTGAGACTCTGGTGCCAGGTGCTGGGATTGGAAATGTCTTATTCTCAAATGAAAAGATGAGATCTTGATCTCAAGGTCAAGTGATACAGAGGAGGAGAAGAGACAGAGATAGCAGAAGAGAGGGGCGATGGTGAAGCTTAGGGAGAATAGCAGGCAGGAAGGAGAAAGTTACAGATTCATCTAAAATCCACACAGGAAACCAAACTCCAGCTTAAGCACTGTGACAGAGGGGGGCCCGCTTGGCCCAGCTCCATTCTTCCCACCCACAGGAAAATTTAAAAACATATTTTACTCTTTTCTCTGAAGTTCCCCTGAGGAATATTTTTGTTTTGCTTTGTTTTGCTGTTTTTTTTTAAGGAAAGATGTTCACGGGAGGTTATAAAACACATATAATTTACTCACGGTAATTGCCCACATGTTATTTATGTGCCGTGCTGGCAGTGAAACAGAGAAGAACGCCTTGATCAATGCATTAGTCCAATCACGGGGCTCCTGCTCTTAATTTCTTTTTGTTGGTAATTTCCATACTCGGGCAGCAATGCGTAGAATTATCTCGATTTACAGATCTCGGGACCCTGGGGAAGATCTCTTTGGAGCCATTTCTGTCCCCTGGGGAATTTGATATTTATTCAATACTGAGTTTGAAAGCCCTATAATACAGATTCAACAACTCCAAATAACTCCTTAGACGTGTAGTGGATCTCCATGACATTTCCCCTTATTTATTTATTTATTTATTTATTTATTTTTATTTTTATTTTTTTGCAGTACACGGGCCTCTCACTGCTGTGGCCTCTCCCGTTGCAGAGCACAGGCTCCGGACGCGCAGGCTCAGCGGCCATGGCTCACGGGCCCAGCCACTCCGCGGCATGTGGGATCTTCCTGAACTGGGGCACGAACCTGTGTCCCCTGCATCGGCAGGCGGACTCTCAACCACTGTGCCACCAGGGAAGCCCTTCCCCTTTTTTAATTGGTAAATCTGGGGGGCTAAGAATTAGATCATCGAAAGCTATTAAGAACAACTTTAGGTCACGGGAAGCCATGATTTGATACATTTGGCCAGGAAACAAACACACTCTAACAAACATATTACTTTTTCTTCTCTTTCCTTCTTTCAGGTCAGTAGCTTGCTTTGGTTTAGCACCTGCAGGGAAAGGGTATAATCCCTCAAACAGCCAAACAGGTGTGGGAGACCGAAGTCCTTCTACTGAGCAAAGCCCTTCAGAGGAGCCCATGGGCAGGTAAAGCCTCCTTTCCTAATCCAGTATCACAGATATTCCAGACTCTGAACCTCAAAGGGTGTGGCCAAGAGGCCAAAGAAGAGATGGGCGAGCAGCTGTCAGAGGACAGCCCAGAAGGTCCTGGGTTTTTTTGGGTTTTTTTGCGGTACGCGGGCCTCTCACTGCTGTGGCCTCTCCCGTTGCGGAGCACAGGCTCAGGATGCGAAGGCTCAACGGCCATGGCTCACGGGCCCAGCCACTACGCGGCATGTGGGATCTTCCCGGACCGGGGCACGAACCCGTGTCCCCTGCATCGGCAGGCGGACTCTCAACCACTGCGCCACCAAGGAAGCCCGGTCCTGGGGTTTTTGATCAGCAATCAGCACCAACATTCTCATACAGTCAACACTCACCAATGATGATAATAACTATCTGTATTGGGCTTGCCGTTTCACGGTCAGCATCCCATATCATCTCAACAGCCCTGGGGATAGATGCTGTTCGTATTCTTATTTTATATACAAGGAAATTGAGCCTCTGAGAGGTCTAGGCACGTGTCCAAAGTCTCACCCAGGTGGTAAGTGACGGAAGGGGGATGTAAACCAGCTTCTGTCTGATTCCAGAGACATCTTTCATGCCAAAACGGGTGAGTTGTCACTTCTCAGAAACAGTCGGCCAAACACGCTGACCTCTCTCGGGCAGTAGAGTGACCAGCTGCTCCGGTTTGCTGGGGACTGAAGGATTCCCAGGACACGGGACTTTCAATGCTAAAACTGGGAAAGTTCTGGAAAAACTGGGACAAGCTGTTTTCCTTATCTGGAAGTGACGCTGAAACAAGAACTACTATAAGAGTGTTAGCACTCAAAACCGTAGGAACAAAACTAAGTAGCAAATAAGTGGTTTGAGGGTGGGATGCAACCTTCTGATGAGTTGTATTTGACCTGCAGAGTGTTCCTAAGGTTTTTAAAGTAGACTATTGTTGAAATTCAGGAGATTTCATATGGGAAGTTAGATCTCATGCTCCTCTTAAAAAATAGAAAGATCAGATCTCAGAGGGGCTATAGTCCCAGCGAGGTTGAAGGCAGAAGCCTCCTTTACTGGACACCTACTTACTTGACCTGTTCCTGCCAGGCTCACCTCTCTCCTTAGGTCACCTGCTGGGCTCTCATAGACAACTAAGTTTGGGGTGTCTGGCATAGAGAGTGTTGCCCCCTGGTAAATCCCAACAGGACCCCAAAAGATTTCATCCATTTGTAAGTTCTTTCTCTCTCGGCCTTACTGTCCTTTCCAGGTTGAATATTCTAGAGTCCCACGCAAAAGAGCAACTTCCTGTTAAACCTGAATCCCAAACAATTCTCAAATACCCAGGAAGTGTACGTGCCCCTAATCACTGCTCACAGTGAGGGCTGGTGGCTCGGGGCTGGGGAAGCGCCCTGGAATTCTGATGGGGAAAGGAACATCTTCATGCAAGGGTTTGCAGAAAAAAGATAGTCCCTAAATTTTATTGTTTGAAATTTGTGGCAATGTCTAACTGACGATTATGTAGGATCTCAGAGCTTAGAACACGTTTTTGCCTATATTGCCCGTTCACGGCAACTGTGGGAGGAAGGCAATGTGGGAGGGTGAGTGGATGAAGCTCAGAGAGGCTGAAGGGCCCTAGCCCAGCACCTTCCACTCCCAGTCCCATTCCTTTCTCAGCACCACGTGCTAAAGCTTTATTAACCAGAATGTCCAATTCACCAGAACATGCTTTTGTCTTGGAGATCCCCCCAGACTGATATGCTCCAGAGGAAACTTCCCTGGAGCATCAGCCTTCTTCTGCACCTCCTTTTCTTACTTATATGCTTTTCTGCTGGTTGGCGATGCCACATTTCTGAGCTTGTTTTGCAGGGCTCATTGCTACAGGCCAGGTAGGTTGCAGGCTGGGCCTGCAACTCCCACCCCTCCCTGTGAACGAGCAGCCTCAGCAGCTCCCTCGGAAGCTCAGCCAACTGAGAGCCTGACAAAGACAACAGGTGATTCTTCCTCTCCACGACCCAGCCAGGGAGAGCCTCACGGATGTTCTCACTATGTACCCCGACCTTGCAGTCTTACACTTCTGGCTGAACAAGAGACAAACAGCTCCTCTCCACTTGGCTGTGTGCAGCTTAACAAATGCGTATGAAGACTGTATAAATAATTCACATCACTCAGGAGGTGGCGAGCTGAACAAGTCCCTTCTGGTTACATTTATTTAAAGATAAGGTGAAACTAAGTGAGTGATGCCCCAGTTACAAAGGCCAGGGTCCAAAGGGGCTTGGGACACTCTAAGTTACACCACCAGAGTGATTTGTGCAGAATTATGTCAACTTAGAGATCCTGGCACCTTGGGGGACGAGGAAATGTCTTATCTCTAAGAAAAGTGATGCACGATGAGTAATTCCCAAGGACAGCCTATGAGCTAATTCCACAGAATTCATCTGGGCTCTGGCAGGAACCAAATTTCTGTTTCAAGCTAAAAGGACCTCTGAACTAGTGACCTTGCCAATGCGGTTTTCTCTTGGAAACGTCACTCAGGGACTTCCCGGAGGCAGGCCCTGGCTCCCTGGTGTGGGTCCTTCCAGTCCAAGAAGTTGTTGTTTCCACAAGCACTGGTGCGCTTCCAAAGGCACTAGAGGGTATTTGATTTGAATCAGTAGGTGAGAATAAATATCGTTTTGAAGCTTGAGTGAGGGCAGCATCCATGATCGGAAGCTTTACTAGAAAAGGTTGGGCAGTGCCCGTACACCCGGGAGAAGTGTCCTCTCCTGCCTGGATTTTACCTTTCTTATTCTGTAGCCACGTTTTCATTTTTTTCCCCCTCCCTTTTCCCACAGTGCCCCCTAAATATTTCCACGGGATACTTTGAGAACTTTGTAATAAGGAAATTGTATCGCCAGCTGACAATAAAATTTATGAAGCAAAGCATCCTCTGTTAATGCTGCCCAAACGTCTTTGTTTCTTGAACGGCCAAGATGCTGCGAATATTCCAAGTCAGTAACCCTGCCTCCAACAGGCGGTGAAAAACAGTTAGCGAGGCTGACAGATCGATGCAGCCACGATGCAATAATCCTTGCTGCGTTGGACTTTGTATTTAAACACTTATTTTATGTTTAATTAATTTCTCCAAAGTGGAAAACTCCCAGGCTGCCTTTGAAGCAGGCAGTTTGTTTAAAAGATTTTGTTTTAAGAATAAGAGAAAGGAAGGAAGGCTGGAAATTGGGGGGAAAGGTTTATGTTTTTCCTGTTGTTTTTTCAAATATGACGTGACATCGTGAAAAAGCCTCCTGAAAGTGCAATTCTTTGTGTGATGGAAGAGAGGAGCACCTATAGTCTCACTTCATCAAAGAAACAGACATGTATCTATAATTTATGCTTTGCTTTAAGCTTCTGCTGATCTGATGTGGCTTTTTTAAGACAACACAGGCAGCCCTGGCATCACTTGTCAATCACTGGGGCATGCTCAAATCGTAAACCATTAGCAGAAGAGACGGTGGAGTCTCTTTAATGACGCTTTTATATGGGGCATGCTGGCAGTGAAACAGAGAGGGTCTGACTTGATCAATGCATTAGTCTAATCACAGAGTTCGTGCGCTTAATTTCTTTTGTCGGCGATTTCCATACACAGGCTGCGTTCAGGATCCTCGCAAAGACCCGTTCGGAGCCCTGTGTGACATGTGCAGTCACCTCTGCTGGATGCCGCTCAGTGGGAAGTGATGTCTGCAAGAGAGGGACCAGGCAGGCTGGACGGTTGCCTTTGAATCCTGTCTCGCGGTGAAGACCAGGAACACCCACCCCACGCAGCCTTGGCTCCAGACCCGGGGTGACTGCCAGCCCGGTGGCAGACCTTGCCCTGCCAATCTTGGCCCCCTCGGTGATTCTGTTGCCGTGCTCGCCAAAAGCAGAATCCGTGTATAATGAACAAGTTTCATGTTCAACATTTTAAGTGTCTATTTATGAGTCCCGATAATTAGCCCTTTGTCTGCAATTCCAGCGATGATGATTAGAATTTCATCTCTTGTTATTAGTGTCGTTCCCCAAACTCGTCCGCCTCGCCTGGAGGATCACAAGAAGGCGGGCACCTGATGGACAAGGAGATGGGCAATTTGGGGAGTGGGGCTCCCTTCCCTGTCCCACCCTCCAGCATCCGACCTTCTTCGATCCACTTCTTCTCCAGTTTTACCTGCTTTCAGACTTCTCGGAATCAGTCTTCTTTGCTTTTGTTCTTAAACTTGTTTTCTGCTCACCCTGCTCTTAGCCCTAAAGGCTGCATTTTTTACTTAATGCCCTGCACACAATATTGGTGCCTTTTGCAAAATCTTGTCAGGATGCTGTGAGGTTTAAGGTTCTTTCTAAATGAATCATTCCCAGAATCAAAATATTATGAGGGAGGCCAAATTATCTCTAATTATAACTGCCAGAAAACGAGAGAACTTTCCCAACCAACGGAACCGGGGAAACAACCTACAGAAATATTTGCAAGAAAAGTAAGATTCTTTTTTTTTTTAAAGCGATCAAACCATGTAAGCATACAAATAAATGTATTTTAATAAGGGTAAAATTACTAGTTAATGAGTTTGCTTTGGGGTTTTGTATCTTCAGTGTAAAAATATATAAATGCTATAAATGCTTTTATTAAGGTTGTACCTATTATCTTCTAAATGAACACAAACTCTAATCCATTTAGCAATATTATATTTTAACATATCACTCACTCTGTCTGCCACTTCTTATTCATGTACACTCTAGACGACTGAATAACCCATACCACAAAGACTTTCAGTGCCCTTTCTGACTGTAAAAGGAATTCGGATTTTTGATGATATCACAGCAATGGAAACAGAGTTGAAAGCCAGGGCTTGTTTGCACAGAAGCCAGGGCCAGCCCTGGGTCTTGAAACTGGGTAGGATCCTTGTGTTCCTGTCTTAGCCCCAGTTTCCTCCTGATCATGGTGATGCCTACAGCCCTTCCCATCCCTCCTGGCCAGGACTCCTGGAGAGGCAGACGGAGCAAGTGTTGAAGTTCCGAGTTCATTTCTTTGCAGAAAGACAAGAAGTTCCAGGCCTCTAGGAATCTCTGGCTCAATGGATGATAAGGGGGCCCAGGCAAGGTGATGAGCAGCCAGTCATGAAAATCAGCCTGGCCCACAACTTCTTGTTGAAGAATGAAAGACAAGGCAAGCAAACATGGGAGAGGAGAGGCCACAGAGCATTTTCTCTAAGTCGGAAAATCACTTTCTTCTGTCCTTCTCTCGGTCTCTGACTGTGGCCCGAGTTTTGTGGTGTCTCTGCTTCAGTGGGCTGAGTATCTAAACAAACCAATTAATCACTGGGATTTGTACAAGACGGACCGGTCTGGAGAGGTGGTGTTCATCAAACCCCTCCATTTACTTTTTAATCCTTGCAGCCATTTATTTGCTGAATATGCACATTTCTTCCTTGAAATTTCCTAGCCATGGCCAAGGTTAACTGTATACAGACTCATTCAGTATTTATGATTTTGCATAGTGGAGAAGTTTTTTTTTTTTTCCTTCAGAGTCAGA
>NC_138995.1:46388693-46636193 GCF_964341445.2 Mesoplodon mirus
TCCTCCCTCCCTCCCACCCTCCTCCCCTCTCTCTTTCCTTCCTTCTTTCTTTCTTTTTCTTTATTTCTTTCTTCCTTTTTCTTTTTTCTTTCTTCCTTCCTTCCCTCCCTCTTTCCTCCCTCTCTCTTTCCTTCCTCCATCCCACCCTCCTTCCTTCCCTTCCTTGCTTCCTTCCTCCCTCCCTCTCTCTCCCTTTCTTTCTTTCTCTCTCTCTCTCTCTCTTTCTCTCTTTCTCGCTTACTCTCTTTCTCTCTTTCTTTTCTTTCTTTCTTTCATCAGCTTTGGCTTTCTCCTCTGGCTGGCTGTTCTCATGATTGCTGGCTGGTGGGCCATACAGCTGGGGTTGCTTGCTTTCTTTTATTCTCTTTGGTGTGAATGGGAGTAACTGTCTCTCCAACAACAGGCTATAAGATTGTTCCTTCTTTCTGACTGGACACACCCAGGTCACCTGCCACTCTTGGACCAATAACAGACCCTAGGAGAATGGAGTATGCTGACTGGCTTAGAGGATCAGATCCCTTCCTGGGTCTGGGATCAATAACTGAAAACAGGTAGGACAATAACCGAACAGAACTGGGGCTCTGTGGGAGAGGTGGAAGGAGTGGAAAAGAATTGGGGAGACCAATGGTGTCATTTCTCAGATCTTTTAGCTTATCAAAAGAAGTAAGAAATCTGGATTTTAGATGAAATCTTCCAATTTGAAATAAAGACAACTCATTTAATTTTTTTTTCTAAAAATTCCATGATGGTCAATAATGTGCGGCCCAACAAAGCATAATTAGGCAAGATCTGAAGGTAGCCCTTGGGTCTCCAGTTTGGGGTTCCTAGGGCAGTAGAATGAAGGATGTGATGAGTGGATGGAATCCATTAGAGAAGGACGATCAGGATGGTCAAAACTCTGGAATGAGAAACTCGTGGTGTCTTCTTTCTTCATGCTTGTGACTGCCTGGGAATAACACATGGAGTAGATTTCAGTGGGCCCCCAAAAGCACCTCAGAGACCTTTAAAAGGTCAAGAGCTTTCTTAAGA
Organism: Mesoplodon mirus; assembly: GCF_964341445.2. Lineage (NCBI taxonomy): Eukaryota > Metazoa > Chordata > Mammalia > Artiodactyla > Ziphiidae > Mesoplodon > Mesoplodon mirus. Next base: position 46,389,723 of record NC_138995.1, read on the forward strand.
ACTTAACTTACTACCTGAGAGTAACTTGGGTGCTACGAAAAATCAAGATTAATGTTCATTGGAAATTAAATCCTGCCTTTTCCCCCTTAGGAAAATTCTAAATGATAGCAGAAGCATGGATCAGCTGAGAAAGCTATAGGTTTTCTGTTCCAAAAATGCTTTTGTTGCTAATTAAAATTAGTCTAATTTTGAAATGATCACATCATTAAAGAGTATTTCAACTGATATTGATTTGATGATACCTACAAACATCTTAGAATAAAGAGGCTGGTGTTTTAGCAGTATAAGGTACACTGATTAAACCTAGACCTGTGAAATTGATGACATGAGCTCCTGATACTTCTTCATTTGTTTTTTTTCCCCCCAGCATGAAATAATTATGAATACCTCACTTCATGCAATCCATGTTTATTTATTTTTTACAGGGATGGAGGATGGCTGGATAAAGTCCTAGTTCTTTGCTTGTCTAAGGTATTGCTCTAGCAATATCTTAATTAAGTCTAGAGTCAAGATGAAATATCTGTCCGATGTTTCTAATCCTTTCAAACTTGCAGTTTTGATGTGTGATCCTGGGCCAAGTCTTTTTTTTTTTTTTTTTTTTTTAACATCTTTATTGGAGTATAATTGCTTTACAATGGTGTGTTAGTTTCTGCTATATAACAAAGTGACTCAGCTATACATATACATATATCCCCATATCTCCTCCCTCTTGTGTCTCCCTCCCACCCTCCCTATCCCACCCCTCTAGGTGGACACAAAGCACCAAGCTGATGTCCCTGTGCTATGCGGCTGCTTCCCACTAGCTATCTATTTTACATTTGGTACTGGGCCAAGTCTTTAGAATGGTGTCTATTATGTCAATAAATCTTCTGAGACGTGTCAGCCAGGACATTGGGAAGGAGGGCTGGCTTTCAGAGAGGCTGGAGGTTGGTGGGGACAATTTCAGGGAGTTATCTCTTTATTCCCTGGGACAGGCCCTTTGCCATACTGCCTATTCTTCATCAATATTCTGTTCATTCATGGCTACTTTCCTCTATTTGCCTGGCAAGTCAACCCTACACCTTCAGCCTGTCCAAATCTAACCACTGCCAACGTCTACACTGAAATCTACCCTTTTCAGAATTCAAATAAACAGGGATCGAAAGATCCTTCTTCACCATTTGCAGTAGTTACCAGTGATGCCAACCATCTTGACAGTCAATCACATTCCTTCCGCAGATTTTACCTTGGTTCATTCAACAAATATTTATAGAGTCCATTCTCTGTGAGAGGTGCTATTTGTATTAGAAAGATGTGCTGTTTGTGGTGAGAAAGACAGACAGACAGGTAAGATCTCTGCTCTCAGGGTATTGACATTTTGAGGGTGTGACAGGCAATAAACAGCTAGGCAAATATGTAATTTTAAATTGCTAAATGTCCCACAAAGGAAATGAAGAGGGTAGCATGACAGAGATCGGTGATGGAGAGCCATGTAAGGGAAGGGAGCAGGTTGGCCTCTTAAAAGTATGGTTTTCAGGCTGAGACCTGGGCATGAGAAGGGGAAGAATAACCCAGAACATTCGCAGTGTTGCCTGGAGTCCACACATGGGCTCCTACTCTTCCTACCTTCTGGATTAAGAGGCTCAGAGAGCCAGATGAGATACACTTGTCTTAAGGGCTAGATGGGATATACCTGTCTCCAGAGACTCTTTGGATGCTGCTACTGGGCTGAGTATCCACTGGAGACTTGCTGAGCTTAACTGATGGAGAGAAAGAGTCCAGATTCTTCCCACTGCCTAAAGAGAAACAAGACAAAAGTAGTTTGGTATTACTATTAATCTTTGAGTGAGGAAATCTCAGTCCTAGGAATTACTATTTTTCTTTGACTACACGTTACCAGAATTTCACAAGTTCTTAAATGCAAAACCATGGTAGGTTCTTCACCACCTACTGAAGTGAAGGAAAACCTCTAAGCTTTTTTTCTGCCATGTGTTTCTCCATCTTTCCCTCCATGCCTTTCCAAAACATCTCTGGTGGCCCAGCCCCAAGGCCCTCCTCTGACACAGTGTGAGGCTGATTCCTGGCTGGCTTGTGGTACTATTTGGGACCACATCCCATCTTTCCTATTAGACAAGACCTGTCCTAGAGGACTATGTTCGATTCTTCCTGTATGCTCAGGGGTACAAGCAGGGCAGGCCATGGAGTGTGTTAGGACAGTGGGGTTTGGCCACTAGAGACTTCCTTTGGCCATAGAGACTGTCAGATGGCTGTGATTCAGGGTGTCCATAGACTGAGTGCCAGAGCCAGAATGACCAGCAGCAACTTGTCAGGGCACCTTACAAAGAACCTTTTGCCACTCAACCAAGGTAAGGAAGTGTCCAATGTGTGTGTAGCCAGAGATGGTGACTTAGCTTCTCTTGTTTGGGGCGTATCCAGTGAAGAAAGTCAAGGTTGCTGTGACTTGGCTGTGACCTGGGGACTTAGCAGCATTTCACTGAAAGTTTTGAATCAGCCCATGTTACTTCAGATTTCACATCCATTCAGTGCTGGGCCAAGTCATTGGTTCTCAGCCTCTGGGATCCAGACACGAAAACCAGAGTTCACAGTTGCCATCTCTTTAAGCTGTTGGTGATGACGCCACCAACCATGATGGCCAGAAGGTTCTAAGAATGCTTCTCTGTGTTCTCCTCTCTGTGGGTGGCCCCATGGCTTTCCTTATCCCATTCTACCATCTCTGGGAAGAAGAAAAAACAGTTAACTTCTTTCACTCTTTATGATTCAAACTTCTTTCTGCATTGTTGGTGACACATTTTGAAGGAGGGACCAAGGGCACCAGGGGACCATTTCTCTTGTCAGGAACGTTTCAAAGATCATGTTAATTCTTCTTCTAACTTACAAGGAATTATCAAAACAATGTCAGCTACAACTAATTTCATCTGCATATGATATCTGCAATGATTCCAAAGTGGAAGACATATTTACACGATGAGACTTCTCATTGCTTGGGATTTTCTTTGTCTCCAAACATCCTGGGATGCAGCCATGCAACTGTCCACTCTGATGCCCTCTGAGAGCTTCTTTGACACACTGTCCCAAGTTTCTCTGCTTACTTGAAGGAGGAACTCTGAATGCATGACAGATACTACTTTGGCTCTTGATTTCAATGAGTTTACTGTTTATATTGAGTTTTTTTAAATAGAGTTTTATGTTCTTACTGGTTTTATGAGTTCCAATTGAAGAAATACCTGAAGTGAATATTTTATGGCACCAAATGTACAATCCAGCACACAGGGAAGGCTTGCAAAGTGGAAGTTCAATTCAGTTCCAACCCCAGTCAGTGACTGATGAAACCTCCACCAAGCTGTGATTATGGACCAGTGACAGGCCACCAGATGACTATCCCTCCTGGGGGGCTTACCAGCCCAGTGGCTAGGGCCAGGTGTTGTATGGAAGTGACTGGTATGCTTCTGCTTTCCCAGAATGGTTGTTTATGATGGGTAACCCAACAGGCTCTTCTCTGAGGAGAGAAGATGGATAAGGAAGAAATTCCTCTGGCTGAAGAACATGGTGCATACCAAAGTATGGAAGTGTGTTACATCCTGCTTGTCAACCTGCTGGGGACAAGCTTAGGAGGATGCCTAACCTAGGTTCTCAGTGTTCCTGTAGATCTTTCTGAACTCCTGGGGTCTGGATTGCTGCCTTGCTTCACAGAAGCTATGGGAAATTTGACTAGATGGATCATCCCAGCCTCAGGACCAGGGTCCTATGGGATGAGCCCAGGAGTAACCAAGCCCCATTCGGAGCCTTTGGACATCACCATTCTAGGTGCACTGACCCACTTTAACTTCCAGGTGTCAGTGTCTGCATCACTGTGCCTCAGAGATTTTTGTTCCAGAAGCACTGAAACCCACTCTGCCCGCACACAACTGGTGGGAAGCAGCAAGGAATGAACAACCCCAGGATCAGCCCTCAACCAATGACTGTTGATAATGGGATATGATTACACCAGTTCTCTTACCTCTCAGACGGGGTTTCCCAGGATTTCCCATGGCTCCAGGCACCACTGTGGTAGTTGTCTTGATAAAGCACCCTTTGTTGGCTGAGCTTCCTTTTCCATCCACCTACAAGTATTTCCTGTAGCCACATTCTTGTCTCAGGGTCAGCATCTAGAGGCACCCAAACTCAGAAACCTGCACCACTCTTGAAGATACAGCCAGGCAACTGGTGGGTGCATTGCTAGCCCTTCGTTCTTCCATTCACAGCTCAGGATCTCAAGTCTATTGGCCATCATCCCAGCCCTTTAGCAGTTCTGGCAGGGAGGTTGGATAAGAGCACAGCCCTTTCACACAGGGAGAAAAAAACTCAACAGAGGAAAGGTCCTGGTAGTGAGCAGAGTTACAAAAAGAACCACCTCTTTTAGTAAAATGACTAAGAAGTGCTCCTGTCAGGAGAGATGATGCCTGGGGTTTTGAAGGAATGACAGGATCAGGGAAAGTAAAATAGGACAACTCACATCACACAGGTTGGAAGATGCTGGGACTTAACAGAAAACCACGAGTAGGTGACATTGGCAGGAGCACATCAAGGATTTATGAAGGCAGGAATTGGGAATGAAAGTGGGGAAGGAACATTAGGAAATTCCTAGAGGGTGCTGTGCCCTACCCAGTACTCATGGAGTACTGCCTCTTGGGAAGTTACACACTGGCCTTCTCCAGAAAGATGATCAGGAAATGTGTCACTCCCCAGAGAAAAGTTTCAGGTCCTACTCTGGCCAAAGTTGAGGCTTGGTATTAGAAGCTTTAGCCACCTTGCCATCTGGGCAATATTTTCTTCTTTTTGGTTTTCCCCTTTTCCACACACACACAAAAAAACAACCAAGAGGTTAATCAGTATTAATCACAGCATGAGGAATCAGTCAAAAGCCTACCCTTTGCACACATATCTTTTAAATATATAGTTTTACATATCTCATCACTCACGTCTCAGCCCTTCACACTTACCTTCTTCCAAGTGCTCAGAATGGAGGTACCGCAGATGCTGTTTGTGCTCAAGCCTTGCACTTTTCTCTTCTGTGCACACAGGTCCAACATCCACTGGCTGGAGCCTGCACTTCTGTGACTGGAAGATTGCTCCTGTCCCTGCAGCCAGGACAAAAGTGTGCTCTCCACCCAGGGAGGCATTCTCAACCAGTGACTGCCAGGACCTGGTGGATAAACATCTCAGCTCCCCATCCCTTTTATGAGATAGCTTGGAAGTGTGTCAGGCTCCATCAGTGTGGAACAGTTCCCCATCAGAATTAGGCTCTAGTCACCCGCAGTGGCAAACTGCTTGATGAAATACCATTTATTGGCCCTTCTCCTTTCTTGTCTCACTTTCCCACACCTCTACCCATGTTTTTCACTTCCCAAATAAGCCAGTATTTGAGTGGTTGAGTCCTTGTATTAAGGCCTGCACCTGGGGGAACCCAGACCAACACAGCTTGTCCTGGCAGTTACGACTTTCAGCTTGTTCATTAATCCATTCAACATACATTTATTGCTGACAGTGCTTGTTGCTGGAAATACAGTGGGGAAAAAGACCTGAAATGTTCCCTTAGGGGTTCCTCTTCCTGCTGGGGAGACTGATAATAAACAAGTAAACATGGGCAAAATGATGGCATGGGAGGGAGTGACTCCGGATGAGAGGGGTACATATAAGCCAGGGTTCTCCAGAGAAACAGTATAGGAAATGTGTAGACATACAAAAAGAGATTTATTATGAAGGACTGGCTCACACAATATGGATACTGAGAAGTCCCACAATCTGTTGACTGCAAGCTGGAGACCTAGGAAAGCCAGTGGTTGATTCCAATCCAAGCCTGAAGGCCTGAGAACCAGGCGTGCTGATGTCCAAGTGCCGGCAAAGGTGGATGTCCCAGCTCAGAGAGTAAATTTTTCCTTCCTCTGCCTTTGTGTTCTGTTTGGGACCTCAGCAGACTGGCTAATGCCCACCTGCCTGCATTGATGAGGGTGATCTTCTTTACTCAACCTACAGATTCAAATGCTAATCTCTCCCAGGAACAGCCTCACAAACACCCCTGGAAATAACGTTTTACCAGCTATGTGGGCATCCCTTAGCCCAGTCAAGCTAATGTGCAAAGTTAACTATCAAGGCTACTTGAGATTGGGGGTGGGGGCAGGCTAAGCCCCTCTGAGCTGTTAATTTCTGAGATGCGCAGCCAGGCCTGGTGTCTGTGGGGCCCTCCCTCATGAAAGCATGGCTGGCCACTGGCCCTCTCTGCCACCTCCACCCCTCGTCCCTAGCCCCGTGGCTGTTGTTCACCAAGGGCTGCCCATCTTGGGAGGACCCAGCCAAGCTATGAAATGTGGGTCCAAATGGCCTTGAACCCATCACTGCAACCTCAGATGTGGGCTGTTCTCTGTGAGTCCCAGCTCACCCCTGGTCATAGCAGAATTCTAAAAGCTGGACTAGTTATTACAAGACATGGCTCACAGAACTGAGGAATTAAAGAAGAATAAAGGCCCGCATATTTCAAGCAATTTGTGTACGTAGGGCTCTAGCAGGGGCTTTAAAATATGGTGTCTCATTGAATCCTCCTAATAACTCTTTAGAACAAATATTTTATCCCTTATTTTAGAGAAGGAAACCAAGGTTCAGAGGGGTTGAGTGACTACTCTGAGTCAGAGCTAGCAGAGCCAGGACTTAGGCTCCAGTCTGCATGGCCGCAGCCCCATGCACCCCTACCACACCCTGCTGTGTACCCACAGACCCAACCACTGTGTCTTTTGGGATCTCTTTACTTTCACCCTCGTGGACTTCCGGGGTCAGCCTTATTATTTAAGCCCTTGTTATGCCACGTTTCTCCAGGAAGTCTTCAAGGATGACCAGTGTCAGAGCTGGAGGCTGAGGTCTGGAGCTCCTGGCCTGCTTCTGGGGGATCCTGGGCCGGAAAGCAGCAGCACCACCAGAACATTGCTGGTCATGGGTGCTTGCTTGGGTGCACAGGAATCACTCCTCAGGAAAGGATCAGAACTGGCTGGCTTGTGCTGCCCTCTCCTCAGTATCCTGGCTTGAGCATCCTCCAGTGAGTTTCCATAGTGATGGTAACAAATATGAAGATGGCCTCTCATTGGTCATTTTTTGGTGGCAGACCTTCAGGCCTCAGAATTTCCTGTGTAATATCTTAGGTATTTCCCCTACCACCTGCTGCTCCACGGTCATGTGTGTTGTAATACATTTGTTTTCTGAGGAGCACATTGACATGGGTAAAAGCTCCATCCAGAATCAACAATCTTTTAGATGACACAGAGGGCCAAGTCTTGGCCTAGCAGTAGAGAATTTTCTAGACTTACTTTAAACATTTTCTCTGTAATACTTTGGGAAGTGTTCCCTTTGCCTTCATCTGAGCCTGGCTTATGTCAGTTTCTGTGCTTTTCAAACCTGCTGTCAATCCCCCACTTCTCGAATCAGTTAATTATCCAGCTGACTGTCTGTTTGGACAGAGGAAAACCCAAATTGCTTAGGATCTCACCCACTTTTCTGCAAGTCAATTCCATCAACATTTACCACAGCCCTGCAGGCTTTCCCAACGCAGGAGGGGTGGTGTGGGGTGGGGAAGAGGAAGCTGGGGGTGTGTCCCCACTGGGAGACAGGACTGTGCCCTCTCTTGGCTACAGAGCTAAGAGAGCTCTGTTCCTCACACAACCCAAGGGTGAGGATAAGTGGTCGCTGGAGACACAAAGGAGCACAGAGCTGTGCCCTGCAGGACAATATGCAAGCAAAAGAGACTGAGCACCTTTCAATTCCCCTCTGCAGCTGGGAGCTCCATGTGTGCCAGCTCGTGGGATATCTTAAGCAAAAATATCGGTTTATTGAGAGAATCACAGGAAAGATGGAAGAATGTGAATAGGGCAGGAAAATTTGGGATTCAAGTGACAGGAAAGAATAGACAGCTATTTCAGGGAACTCTGCTGGCATGATCTCATGACATGAGTGCCACGTGTTTTCTTTAGAAATGGGGAATGAGAGAGAGAGAGAGAGAGAGAGGACCCTTCAATGTGCCCAGCTCTTGGCTAGGGAAGATCAGGCAGTCCTCCCAAGACTGAGTGCAATGCCACAAGGGTACCTCCCCAAGGGACAAGCCTGCTGCTTTCCTCAGAAGATACAGATATGGATGCCAGGTGAGTAAAGCTATAGATACCTGCTGCAGGGTGTTAGTGTCAAGGGTACAGCATCCTGCCTGAGAGAGAAGGCTTGTGAAGGGTCTGAATTTTCCCTGATGACCACAGCAAGACCAATAAGGTGGTCACAAGCATTGGGTTCCTTCAAGATCTAAGAGTTCAAAACCCTCAGATGGTTGAGCTGGGAGAACTCTGAGAAAGCAGCTAGGGCTGCTCTGGTACATGAAAGGGGGACTGGAGGCGCATTTAGTGCCGTGGAAATTAGAGAGTCCAAAGAGAGATGAATCTGGAGATTCCTCAAAAAATTAGACACAGAATTCCCATACAGTCCAGCAATTTCACTTCTGAGTATGTACCCAAAAGAACTGAAAACAAAGACTACAATAGTGGTTTCATTTGTATACCAGTGTTCATTGCAGCATTATTCACAATAGCTAAAAGGTGGAAATAATCCATGTGCTTGCTCATCAACAGATGAATGGATAAATAAAATGTGATCTATAAATACAATGGAATATTATTCAGCTTTAAAAAGGAAGGAATTTGGTATTAGCATATACACACTACTGTATATAAAATTGATAATCAGCAAGGACCTACTGTAGAGCACAAGGAACTCTACTCAATATTCTGTAATAACCTAAATGGGAAAAGAATCTGAAAAAGAACAGATATATGTGTATGTATATCTGAATCACTTTGCTATACACCTGAAACAAACACAACATTGTACATCAACTATACTCCAATATAAAATGAAAATTTTTAAAAAATTAAAAAAAAAGAAAAGGAAGGAAATTGTGATACATGCTACAACATGGATGAAACTTGAAGACGTGGTGCTGACTGAAATAAATCAGTTATGAAGGGCAAAATTTGTATGATTCCATTTACATGAGGAACTTGATGGATAGAAAGGGTGGTGTTTGCCCAGGGCTGGGGGGAGGGGCAATGGGAGATGTTCAATCGTTTCAGAGTTTCAGTTTGAGATGACGACCAAGTTGTGGAAATGGATGTTGGGGGTTGCACAAAAACACATATGTACTTAATGCCAGTGAAGTGGACACTTACAAAAGTTAACACAGTAAATTTTACAGTATGTATACTTACCACAATAGAAAAAGAAAAGAAAGAGAGGAAGTGGAACAGGCTGTTTGGGCCCTGTCACCAGAGACAGTCAAGCAAAGGCTACCTAAGTCTGGACCTGGGGCTCTGCAGTGGGACTCAGGCAGCAGATAAGGGTTGGTGCATTGGAGAGTCAGGGTGACTTAGAGGAAAGGGTGCTTCGAGGTCAGGTAAAAATAGGTTAGAAGCCCAGCCCTGCATCCTCATTAGCTGTGTGATCTCATACAAGTTGCCTAAACTCTCTAAACCTGCCCTTCCTTATCTGTAGACCATGCTGCAGGGGAATTGTGAAGACTGAATGAGACAATGTTCCCAGAAATAAATCCCTTACAAAGCCCAGTAGAAAACAGATCAGAACAACAGATATAGACTGACCATAGGCAGATAAAGAATCACAGATGACTCTGAAACACGAAAAGAGGCTCAAATTCACTCACGACAAGAGACATGCGAATGAGAGCTGCATTGAGGTACCAGTTTTCAGCTATCCAATTGGAAAGTCCAACAGTTGGAAAACACATGCTGGTGGAGAGGTTCTGGGGAGACAGCCATCGGTATTATTGGTTCAGGGCAAAATAATGCCCCTTCATGGAGGGCAACTGGACAATATTTATAGAAATGAAAAATAAATATTCCCGGTGAATCAGCAATCTCACTGTTGGGAATTTATCCCACAGATATACCTGCACACGTACAAAAAGGTATATTTATAAGGTTTCTCATAGTAGGAAAGCTTGTAATAGCAAAAAGCTTAAAATAATACCATATCCATTTATAACGGACTGGTTTAAATAAACTCTATCATATCCACACAAGTGGAACAGTATACAACTGAGGAAAGGAATGAGGAGGCTGAGCTAATATTACTAAATGACAAAAAGCAAAGTTGAATAATGCACACAGTAAGCTGCTTTTATTGTCAGGGAGGTGAGGGGGTCAAAAAGATATATCTGTAGTTGCATCTTCTTGCTCAAAGGGGCGCTGTGACGATAAAAAAAATTAATAAAAATATTTGCTTGTAGGTGAAGGGTCTGAGATGGGAGTGAGACTTCCTGGGTGTATCTTTTTAACATAAATTTTAATTTTTAGATCATGTTGATGCATTACTTGTTTAAAACTTAATTTCAAAAATAAAACAGTGAGGGGTGGAGTCAAGATGGCATACTAGGAGGGCGTGGAATGCGCGTCTCCTCACAACTAGGGCACCTACCAGGCACCAGTGGGGGACCACGGACACCTAAGGGGACGGGAGGAGCCCTCAGCGACCTGGTAGGATGGGAGGGTGAGTGAAGGGGAAGGAGGAGTGGAGGTGGGATGGGACTGGTGCCCCTGAGGGGCAGCTGGGGGAGGGGAAGGGATCCCACCCAGGAAGGGGGAAATTGGGGAACCATTGGGAAGGCAGAGGATCAAAAGGGAGCATGGGCAGGTTTCCCCTGCCCACTTGGCCCCCCAGGAACCTGCTGAGATCCTGGGCCTGATCTCTGCCCACCTGGGCCCCCTCTAGCCGCATGGTTCCTGAGGGAGTGGGAGGAAGGGAAGGGGAAACAAAAGTAAAGGCCAGGCCTCCAGGACCAGCAGCCCTGAGAGGTGGCTGGGGGAGGGGAGAAGTGCTTAAACCCAGAGGGACCCACCCACTGGTAGGGGTCCAGGAGGGATGGGGGAGACCCTTGGGGAGATGGTGGGGGAGGGGCATGAAAGAACAGAATGGAACAGGGCCAGTGCGTTCCCTGTCCCCTTATGCACTGGGAAGCCTGTTAGGCTCCCAGGCCTAATCCTCTGCCCTCAGAGCCTTCCTCCTGCCATGCAGAGCCCAAGCCCCACCCCTACAACCCCACCCAGGGCCCCACCTCTACACTCGGAGACCTCTCCAATGTCCTGGGCCTAAGCCCCACCCACACACCCTCACTCATGGCCCCACCTCTAAACTCCACACTCCAGAGGCCCTCCTTCCTTTGTGCTGCCTCTCCCCTTCTGCACAGGTCCTAAGCAGAGGCCTCGCCCCACGTTTGAATGTCGCCCCGCCTAGGCCCCACCCCATGCTCAACCGTCACCCCCCAACCATATACTCCACTCCTGCCTAAGTTCCACCCCTGCCTACACTCCACCCCCTTAGCCAAGGCTTTTTTTTTCTTTTCATTTTTCCTGTTTTAGATTGGGGTCCTGTTTTACCTTGTTGATTCATTGTTGTTGATTATTTTATATTTTTATTTTTCCTAATAAATATTTTATTTTTCTAATTTTATTTTATTCTTTATACTCTATTAGTGATCTCTCCTTTTGGCTTGTTCCCTCCCCCATGCTTTTTTTTTTCTTTTTTCTGTTGTGGATTTATTTTACCTTCTTGCAGTTGTTTCAATTATAGTTTTATTTTCCCTAATATATTCTTTATCTTTCTAATTTTATTTTATTTTCTATTCTTTGATATTATACTGCTCCTTTTTTATACTTTATTTCTTCCTTTCTTCCTTTCTTTCTTTCTTCCTTTTATTTTAAACAGTACCATGCAGCTTGCGGGGTCTTGGTTCCCAGGCTGAAGGTCGGGCCCGAGCTCTTGCGGTGGGAGTTCCAAGTCCAAACCACTGGACTAACGGAGAACCTCAGACCCCAGGGAATATCAATCAGAGTGAGGCCTCCTGGAGGTCCTCATCCCAGCACAAAGACCCAACTCTATCCAACTGGCTGCAAACTACAATGCTGGACGGCTCAGGCCAAACAACCAGTAAGACAGGAATACAGCACAACCCATCAAAAAAAAAAAAAAAATGAAACGACAAAAAAATATGTTACAAATGAAAGAGCAAGGTAAAAACCAACAAGACCAAATAAATGAGGATGAAATAGGCAACCTACATGAAAAAGAATTGAGAGCAATGATAGTTAAGATGATCCAAAATCTCAGAAACAGAATGGAGAAAAAACAAGAAGCATTTAACAAGGACCTAGAAGAACTAAAGAGCAAACAAACAGTGCTGAACAGCACAATTACTGAATTTAAAAATACTCTAGAAGGAATCAATAATAGAATAACTGAGGCAGAAAAACGGAGAAGTGACCTGGAAGATAAAATGGTGGAAATAACTGCCAGGGAGCAGAATAAAGAAAAAAGAATGAAAAGAATTGAGGACAGTCTCAGAGACCTCTGGGACAACATTAAATGTACCAACATTCGAATTATAGGGATCTCAGAAGAAAAAGAGAAAAAGAAAGGGTCTGAGAAAATATTTGAAGAGATTATAGTCGAAAACTTCCCTAACATGGGAAAGGAAATAGTCAACCAAGTCCAGGAAGCACAGAGAGTACCATACAGGATAAACTCAAAGAGAAACACACTGAGACACATATTAACCAAACTATCAAAAATTAAACACAAAGAAAAAACATTAAAAGCAGCAAGGGAAAAGCAACATATAACATATAAGGAAATCCCAATAACGTTAACAACTGATCTTTCAGCAGAAACCCTGCAAGCCAGAAGGGAGTGGCAGGACATATTTAAAGTGATGAAATGGAAAAAACCTACAACCGAGATTACTCTACCTAGCAAGGATCTCATTCAGATTCAGCAGAGAAATTAAAAATTTTACAGACAAGCAAAAGTTAAGAGAATTCAGCACCATCAAACCAGCTTTACAACGAATGCTAAAGGAACTTCTCTAGGCAAGAAACACAAGAGAAGGAAAAGGCCTACAAAAGCAAACCCAAAACAAATAAGAAAATGGTAATAGGAACATACATATTGATAACTACCTTAAATGTAAATGGATAAAGTGCTCCAACCAAAAGACATAGACTGGCTGAATGGCTACAAACCCAAGACCCGTGCATATGCTGTCTATAAGAGACCCACTTCAGACCTAGGGACACATACAGACTGAAAGTGAAGGATGGAAAAAGATATTCCATGCAAATGGAAATCAAAAGAAAGCTGGAGTAGCAATTCTCATATCAGATAAAATAGACTTTAAAATAAAGAATATTACAAGAGAAAAAGAAGGACACTACATAATGATCAAAGGATCAATCCAAGAAGAAGATATAACAATGGTAAATATTTATGCACCCAACATAGGAGCACCTCAATACAAAAGACAAATGCTAACAGTCATAAAAGGGGAAATCGACAGTAACACAATCAGAGTAGGGGACTTTCACACCCCACTTTCACCAATGGACAGATCATCCAAAATGAAAATAAATAAGGAAACATATTTAAACATATTTAAATAAAATAAGCTTTAAATGACACATTAAATAAGATGGACTTAATTGATATTTATAGGTCATTCCATCCCAAAACAACAGAATACACTTTCTTCTCAAGTCCTCATGGAACATTCTCCAGGATAGACCATATCTTGGTCACAAATCAAGCCTTGGTAAATTTAAGAAAATTGAAATCATATCAAGTATCTTTTCCGACCACAATGCTATGAGACTAGATATCAACTACAGGAAAAAAAAACTGTAAAAAATATAAACACATGGAGGCTAAACAATACACTCATAAATAACCAAGACATCACTGAAGAAATCAAAGAGGAAATCAAAAAATACCTAGAAACAAATGACAATGAAAATGTGATGACCCAAAACCTATGGGATGCAGCAAAAGCAGTTCTAAGTGGGAAGTATATAGCAATACAATCCTACCTCAAGAAACAAGAAAAATCTCAAATAAACAACCTAATCTTACACTGAAAGCAATTAGAGAAAGAAGAATAAAAAACCCCAAAGTTGGCAGAAGTAAAGAAATCAGAAAGATCTGATCAGAAATAAATGAAAAAGAAACGAAGGAAACAATAGCAAAGATCAATAAAAGTTAAAGCTGGTTCTTTGAGAAGATAAACAAAATTGATAAACCATTAGCCAGACTCATCAAAAAGAAAAAGGGAGAAAGTTCAAATCAACAGAATTATAAATGAAAAAGGAGAAGTAACAACTGACAGTGCAGAAATACAAAGGATCATGGAGACTACTACAAGCAACTCTATGTCAAAAAAATGGACAACCTGGAAGAAATGGACAAATTCTTAGAAAAGTACAACCTTCTGAGACTGAACCAGGAAGAAATAGAAAATATAAACAGACCAATCAGACCAAGCACTGAAATTGAGACTGTGATTTAAAATCTTCCAACAAACAAAAGCCCAGGACCAGATGGCTTCACAGGTGAATTTTATCAAACATTTAGAGAAAAGCTAACATCTATCCTTACCAAACTCTTCCAAAATATAGCAGAGGAAGGAACACTCCCAAACTTATTCTATGAGTTCACCATCATCCTGATACCAAAAATAGATGAAGATGTCACACACACAAAAAATCTAAAAGCCAATATCTCTGATGAACATAGATGCAAAAATACTCAACAAAATACTAGCAAACAGAATCCGACAGCAGATTAAAAGGATCATACAACATGATCAAGTGGGGTTTACCCCAGGAATGCAAGGATTCTTCAATATATGCAAATCAATAAATGTGATACACCATATTAAAAAATTGAAAGATAAAAACCATATGATCATCTCAATAGATGAAGAAAAAGTTTTTGAAAAAATTCAAAACCCATTTATGATAAAAACTCTCCAGAAAGTAGCCGTAGAGGGTACCTACCTAAACATAATAAAGGCCATATATGGCAAACCCACAGCCAACATCATTCTCAATGATGAAAGACTGAAAACGTTTCCTCTAAGATCAGGGAAAAGACAAGGTTACACACTCTTACCACTATTATTCAACATAGTTTTGGGAGTTTTAGCCACAGCAATCAGAGAAGAAAAAGAAATAAAAGGAATCCAAATCGGAAAAGAAGAAGTAAAACTGTCCCTGGTTGCAGATGACAGAATACTATACAAAGAGAATCCTAAAGATGCTACTAGAAACCTACTAGAGCTAACGAATGAATTTGGTAAAATAGCAGGATACAAAATTAAAGCACAGAAATCTCTGTATTCCTATACACTAACAATGAAAAATCTGAAAAAGAAATGAAGGAAACACTCCCATTTACCATTGCAACAAAAATAATAAAATACCAGGAATAAACCTACTTAAGGAGACAAAAGACCTGTATGCAGAAAACTATAAGACACTGATGAAAGAAATTAAAGATGATACAAACAGATGGAGAGTTATACTATGTTCTTGGACTGGAAGAATCAACATTGTGAAAATGACTATAGTATGCAAAGTGATCTACAGATTCAATGCAATCCCTATCAAACTACCAATGGCATTTTTCAAAGAAGTGGAACAAAATATTCCACAATTTGTATGGAAACACAAAAGACCCCAAATAGCCAAAACAATCTTGAGAAAGAAAAACGGAGCTGGAGGAATCAGACTTCCACACTTCAGACTATACTACAAAGCTACAGTAATCAAGACAGCATGGTACTGGCACAAGAATAGAAATATAAATCAATGGAACAGGATAGAAAGCCCAGAGATAATAAGCCCATGCACATATGGTCACCTTATCTTTGAGAAAGGAGGCAAGAATATACGATGGAGAAAAGACAGCCTCTTCCATAAACGGTGCTGGGAAACCTGATCAACTACATGTAAAAGAATGAAATTAGAACACTCCATAACACCATACACAAAAATAAACTCAAAATGGGTTAAAGACCTAAATGTAAGGCCAGACACTAAAAAACTCTTAGAGGAAAACATATGCACAACACTCTATGACATAAATCACAGCAAGTTCCTTTTTGACCCACCTCCTAGAGTAATGGAAATAAAAACAAAAATAACAAATGGGACCTAATGAAACTTCAAAGCTTTTGCACAGCAAAGGAAACCATAAGCAAGATGAAAAGACAACCCTCAGAATGGGAGAAAATATTTGCAAATGAAGAAACTGACAAAGGATTAATCTCCAAAATATACAAGCAGCTCATGCAACTCAGTATCAGAAAAACAAACAACCCAATCCAAAAATGGGCAGAAGACCTAAATAGACATTTCTCCAAAGAAGACATACAGATGGCCAAGAAGCATATGAAAAGCTGCTCAACATCACTAATCATTAGAGAAATGCAAATCAAAACTACAATGAGGTATCACCTCACACCAGTCAGAATGGCCATCATCAGAAAATCTACAAACAACAATTGCTGGAGAGGGTGTGGAGAAAAGGGAACACTCTTGCACTGTTGGTTGGAATGTAAATTGATACAGCCACTATGGAGAACAGTATGGAGGTTCCTTAAAAAACTACAAATAGAACTACCATATGACCCAGCAATCCCACTACTGTGCATATACCCTGAGAAAACCATAATTCAAAAAGAGTCATGTACCAAAATGTTCATTGCAGCACTATTTACTATAGCCATGACATGGAAGCAACCTAAGTGTCCATCAACAGATGAATGGATAAAGAAGATGTGGCACATATATACAATGGAATATTACTCAGCCATAAAAAGAAATGAAATTGAGTTATTTGTAGTGAGGTGGATGGACTTATAGTTTGTCATACAGAGTGAGGTAAGTCAGAAAGAGAAAAACAAACACCATATGCTAACACATATATATGGAATCTAAAAACAAAAACTTGGTTCTGATGAACCTAGGGGCAGGACAGGAATAAGACACAGTTGTAGAGAATGGACTTGAGGACGGGGGGAGGGGGAAGGACAAGCTAGGACGAAGTGAGAGAGTAGCATTGACATATATACACAATGAAATGTAAAATAGATAGCTAGTGGGAAGCAGCTGCATGGCACAGAGAGCTCAGCTCGGTCCTTTACAGCCATCTAGAGGGGTGGGATAAGGAGGGTGGCAGGCAGATGCAAGAGGGAGGGAATATGGGGATATATGTATGCATATAGCTGATTCATTTTGTTATACAGCCGCAACTAACACAACACTGTAAGGAAATTATACTCCAGTAAAGATGTTAACAATAAATAAATAAAACAATGAAAAATAAAGTTAAAGACCTATGAAACTATACTGGAGACATAAAAGAAGCTTTAAAGAATGAATTGATGTTTTATGTTCCTATAGGGAGAGCCTCTGAAGGTGTCAATTCTTCCCAAGTTAATTCAATTTATTTTTACTCAACATATAGAATCTAACAAAGTTATTCTAATGTTCATACAGAAAATAAAATGTTCTAGAATTGGCAAGATAATTTTGGAAAAAAATAATGAGGGCTTTATGTTCTCAAGATATACCTTTAAAAAAGTAATTAAAATATATTTTAAGTATAGCAATTACAGTGTATTATTACATAAGAGAAGACAAATATATCAGTGAAAAAAGATAGAAAGCCTGGAAACTGACACGTGTGTATGTGAAAATTTAGAATATTATAAAAATGAAACTAGATCCATTTTTCATTAATAAAACTAAACACAAATGGGTTAGAAAGCTACACATTTATAAACAAAACTCTAAAAGTATAAAAATAAAATGTAGAATTTTTTATAGACCTTCCAAAGCAAGAGAGAAAACCCAGAAACAACAGCAAAAAGAATAACCAGATTTTACCATGTAGAAATTTAAAAATCACTACAAATACAGCTGCATGTATTTGCCAGTCATTTACCAGTAATAAACGGCAATTGAAAATGAAAAAAATTATTTGCAATAGCATTAAATTTCCACATCCTGAGAATAAATCTAACCAGGCCTCACACAGGAAAATATAAAATATTGCTAAGAATATGGAAGATTTAAATAAGTGGATCTATATACTCTGTTCACAGGTTGAAAGATTCAATATTTTAGTTATGTCATTTCTCCCCAAATGTTCTATATATGTAATGCAACCCAGTAACAATATCAGGATTCTTTTTTGAGGAAATCAACAAGCTGATTTAAATTTTACTGCAAATGTAAAGGGTGAAGAATAATCAAGACTCTCCTTAAAAGAAGGTGGGAGGACTGATTCTATTGATTATTCAGAGTTATTATAAAACTACAGTAATTAGACCTGTGGTGTTGGTTCAGGGCTGGGCAATGGGCCAATGCAATAGCAGAGAGGCTAGAGAGAAACTCAGGTATATGGGGACACTTGACCAAAGACAAAGGGCACAATGCAGTGGCAAAATAACGTCCTTTTCAAGAAATACTCCTGGGTATTAACTGTATAACAATATAAGGGAAAAAAGTAACTTGACTCTCTCCCTACCTCACACCAGCCATACACAAATCAATTCCAGACAGATTGTAAATCTAAACATGAAACAAAAACAATAACATTTCTAAGGAAAATATTGGAGAATATTCTTATAGCCTTAAGGTAGAGAAGCCTTCTTAAATAAGATATCCAAAGTCTTACCATAACAAAGATTGATCAATTGAACTACATTAAAATTAAAAGCTTCTGTTCTTCAAAAGACACCATAAAGAGTCTAAAAGATAAATCACGGGGTGGGAGAATATATTTGCAACACAAAGAACCAATAAACAACTTGTTGCCAGAATATACAAAGAAGTCCTACAAATCAATACAAAATGACACACAACCATGCCAGTTATTAACTTATTGCCTCTCGGCTCCAAATTCACTCTATTCTCCCCTACTTTGTAATCCTGGAGCTGGGCTCTGCAAACCCCATGTCTGCTTTGCCAGCTGGCTCTGTGTCAGGCTCTGACAATAGGGGTCACTGAAGGAGGCTGCAAGGATGGAGGAAGAACTAGGGTCTTTTATTTTTCTCCTGGATTTGCCCCAACTGGTGATGAGCTGAGCAGGAAACGACGTGGCTTCTTGCAGCATTCCCATGGCAGTGCCAGGCCCTCTTGGTTCTGAAGTGGCCCCAGCAAACTTCATCTTTACTGCAGAGGCATGTGGCATGTTTCTGCAATAGGCACATCATCTCAGAACCTGAATAGAACTACCATGTGACCCAGCAATTCCACTCCTGGGTATATATACAAAAACAATAAAAACACTAATTTGAAAAGATGTGTGCACCCCAATGTTCATAGTAGCATTATTTATTATTGCTAAGACATGGAAGCAAACTAAGTGTCCATCAAGAGATAAATGGATAAAAAAAGATGTCGTATATTTTATGCAGTGGAGTACTACTCAACCATAAAAATGAAATTCTACCGTTTTCAACATCATGTATGGATTTGGAGGGTATTATGTTTAGTGAAATAAGTCAGACAGAAAAAGACAAATACTGTATGATATCACTTATGTGGAACCTAAGAATTACAACAAACTAGTGAATATAACAAAAAAGAAATAGGATCACAGATATAGAGAACAAACTAGTGGTTACAGTGGGGAGAGGGAAGGGGGGAGGGGCAAATTTGGGGAAGAGGATTAAGAGGCAAAAACTACTATGTATAAAGTAAGCTACAAGGATATATTGTACAGCACAGGGAATATAGCCAATATTTTATAATAACTATAAATGGAGTATAACCTTTTAAAAATTGTGAATCACTATATTATATACACCAATAGCTTACATAATATTGTACATCAACTATACACCAATAGAAAAACAGCAGAATGGGTAAATACAGTATGGCATACTTATTAAATGCAATACTATATATACAATGGCAAAAATGAACAAAAGATAGCTACATGGCACAATGTGAATGAATCTCACAAACATGATACTGACCAACAGCAACAAAGAGCCAGACACAGAAAACAGAGAATATATGATTTCTTTATATAAATGTTCTAAAAACAAAACTCATCTTTTGATAGTTATTGTTGCTTTGAAACCACATTACTTTTGCGTGGAGGAACCAGATGGTGATGGGGCAGGTGTGAGAGAGTAGCTATGTAAAATGTTCTATTTCTTGGCCTAGGGTGTGGTTACATGGATTTGTTTACTTTATGATAATGGATTGAGCCCAACACTTTTACTTATGTACTTTTCTAGATTTGCATTATTTTTCAATTAAAAAGTAAATAAAAAAGAAAAGGTGACAGTTGAGATAAAATATTTACTATATTTATACTAGCCAAAGTTTAATACCCCAAATTTATAAAGAGCTTCTATATAGAAAAGACAAACTATCTAAAAGAAAAATGGGTGAAAGAGTGTAATAAACAATTCACATACTGTATACAATTGGCCACTGCACACAGGATGAATCCCTCAATTTCACTGGAAACCTGGAAAATATGTTCGCAAACACCAATGAACACCCATTTGAATGGAAAAAGAAAAGACTGATAAAATGCTGGTGGGGATGTGGATAAATAGGCACTTTATTATCAGAATCAAAATAAAAATATGACTAACCTTTGGCCCAACATTTCACTTTTAGGAATCCTAAAATAAGAGTCACACATATTTCAGAAGATGTAAGTAAAAAGAATGTTCACTAGAGCATTATTTGTAATATGAAAGAAAATGGAAAATTAAATGTCCATTAATTGGGAAAAATCAAGTATATCCATAAAAGGAAAGGCTATGTGGCTGATAAAAAGAATAATGGGGCTCCATTTGGCTTGACATGACAAAATCTGCTGTAAAGCTAACTCAGAAAAGCAACTCTAGGATCAGTGTATTGAAAATTATGGCATTAATGCTAAAGAATTAAAGCCATAAGGTATATTTGTAAAGGGTATCTTTCAAGTGTTATCCTATAGGTTTATGTACTACTTAAATATCTTATCAGAATTTTTTTTAATGGTCCAAGTAAAACATTAAAAAAATATATGAATTTAAAGTACCCACTGTGAGGTAGGTAGCAGGACCCCCATGGGTGACAGTTCTGGTTTTTCCTGATACCCAAGGCAGACTCCATGCAGGAAATAGCCAACCTCCATCTCCATATTCATTTGAAACCAACAGGATTTATTTAGGGAGGAGGGAAAGAGGGAACAGGAATTCCTGTCTAAGGAAGAAGTTTCTTAGCACTGAGTTGGTTTATTCTTGGCTTACTTCGTGGTCTGGAATGCCTACTTGGACCATTCTCCATCTGTGTAAGGTTGGTGGAAGTTCTTTCTCCATAGACAAAGTCTGATGGTATCTGGAGGAAATATAATGTGAGCCTTGCATGTGATTTTAGATTTTCCAGTAGCCACATTAACAAAGGAAAAAGAAACAGGTGGAATTAATTTTAATAATATGTTTATTTAACCCAAGATAGCAAAAATATTATCATCTCAATATGTAATCAATATAAAAATATTAATGAGATATTTTTATGTTCTGTTTTTTTGTGAAGTCTTCAAAATCTGGTGTGTACTTTACATTTACAATACATCTCAATTTGAATGTTACATTTTTCTTGATGTGTATTTGATTTCACAAAATTTACAGTTGAAAAAGTAGATTCAAATACCTAAGCTGTTCCAAACATATTTAAACATACTTAGAAATGTTCAATAACTGAATCAAGTATCAGTCATTTAATTTGAATTTAAATAAAATGAAGTTTAAAATCCAGTTTCCTAGTTGCCCTAGCTATATTTCAAGTGCTCAGTGGCCACATGTGGTCAGTGGCTCAGTATCGACTAGCACGGGTCTAGGCCAACCCCTCCCTGTGGTCCTGGAGGTGGCTCCCTTGGCCATGTGCTGGGACTGCAGCTCTTCTCTGCATCCTGAATACGTGGAGCTCCAGGCACTGGGAGAACCAGGTGAGTGCTGGAGAACAGCCAGCCTCCAGAGTGGGCAGAGAGTCTCAGACACCTGGGTACATGATATTTACCTAGCAGCCTCAGCACTGCTGTGCAGAGCTGGTGAAGATGAGCAAGGGGCCTTGTGGGCTGTGAAAGACCTCCACAGAGGGATTGCATTCCTGGGGAATGAGCCTGATCTTGGGATGAACCCAACAGGATGACCTAAGCTAAGATTTCACAATGCAGTGGCAGCGGGGAACAGGTGGTAGCAGCAGCTGGGAGTTCTCTGTGGGCTGGGGTGGGACCTTGGCCTCTCTGAGCAAATGAGCCCTTACAGAGGACAAGTCTGGGCCCACAGGGGAAAATGAGGAAATATTTACCTTCTCCTGTCCTTAGACATAGGCATTCTTGGTTCTTGGGCCTTTGGACTCAGAAGTGAACTTATGCCATTGGCTCTCCTGGTTCTCAGTTCCTTGGGTTTGGACTGCAATCTGTCACCAGATTTCCTGTGCCTCCAGCTTGCAGTCAACAGATCATGGGACTTCTCAGCCTCCATAATTGTGTGAACCAGTTCCTTAAAAAAAATCTCTTCCTATATGTCTATATATTTACTATGGGTTTTGTTTCTCTGGAGAATCCTGACTATATACCACATATGCTCAACATTATCTTCTCAATGAGTCTTTTCCTGAGCCCTCTGCCCCTTTCACCCTGCTCTCTTTCTCTATGGCACAAATCTCCTTCTAACCTAATATATAATTTCCTTATTGGCAACATCTATTAATTATTACCCACTTCCTCTGCTAGGATGTTTGTCTGCTTTGTTCACTGATGTGTTCCTGGTGCCTAGGATGTGCCTGACATGATGGATATTCTGTAAATATTTATTAAATACGTGAGAATCTGCAGAGTTCTAAGTAAGAAAGATTTCTGGGTAAATGAAGGTGATGACCTTACATGTTTAACGTTCCCCACCCAGATACTGATAAATGATGAAAGGACTATAGAAAGAGCGATATACTTGTTCTTCACTGGAAAATAGGGAAGGTGTGCACTGTGGATAGACCAGAAACTGCAAGAAATTACTACTAAAAATAGCACAGATAGATCACAAATGAAGGAAATGACCCCCCAAAATACATGTGCTTTTTTGAGAAAGCAGTAGGTGTCATGGGAATAGATTAGATCATGGCAGTATCTACCCAAATGTCTGCATTTTAAGTGGTGAGAACAGAAGTGTGGGTAGGTCATGAATTGGATGTGAGTTCCATGTCCTTTAACTATTTGTAGATTGATACCCTGGGAAAGTAGCTGCTCCAGGAGGTATAAGGGTAAGTACAAAATCAACAAATGCAAAAATCCCAGGTATAAAAGTCTCTCTCTGATGACCATGGCCCTTCCCAAGGTAGTGAACTGTGGGGTCAGGAAATAGGCCAAATGAAATGACATTCCACACTAGAAGTAGATCCAGATCTAAAGGGAAAACTTCACATGGAAAGCTAATCCTTGGTGGATGGCTTCAGCAAAAACAGAGAGGGAACAGTAGCAAACTGCAATTTCCCTGCTTTGACTGTCTCCTAGCATACTTCCTACTCCTCTCTAGCTGCATTATGACAAAGCAGATTTGTAAACTATGTCAACTCCTCTTCCAGTTTCAGATCTGTAAGTATCCAGGTGGTGAGGGAGGGATCAGAGGAGAATTCGCTCACACTGTTTGGGGCATATACCTAGTTTGGATAGATGTCTTCTTGTTTTAGCTTGAATAATGTGACCAAAAATGGCACCTATGAAAAGACTCTGCATTACTTAAACAGAAGAATATGGCAATTATAACATACTTAAAATATACTGTATTGTTTACCATGTGCTTTCAGTTAAATTCAGGAAAAAAAAAGAACTCTGTAAAATGAGGTGAAAGATATGATAGTGAGCAAACAGACTGAAATGTAATGGGAGGTTCCTGAATTATGAAAAGTCAGTAAAGAAATGAAAAGTCACTAAAGAAACAAAAAGTACAGGTAAAAATGACATTAGAGGCATTAAATTGCAGAAGTGACACAAAAGAAAGTAAAACCAGTGATACAGAGAACAAACACAATAAGCTTTATGAGTGCAGAATTTTCTTATCAGACTAAGAAGATAAATATTCTAAGGGTCAAGAAAATAGATAAGGAGATAAAACAAATATACAAATATTCTTTCAAATATTCAATAATACAAATATACATTATTCATAATCCCAGGAAAAAAGGTTTGAGGTATAGGAAGAAACAGTGAGGAAAAAAAACATGCAAAAAGCAAAAAAAAAACAATGATATTCCTAAAGAAGAGACCGGAAAAATATAACTGAATCAATTATCAAGGATAGAATAGAATAAATCTCTTGGATGAATAGAGACATAAATCTGAAGATTCACATGGCTAGATGTTTACAAGGTTAATGAAAAGTGATCAATTCCTGTACATAACTCGGCTGAAAAATTTTCATTTCAAAGGGAAAGAAAAACTCCAGAAGGGAGAGAGAAACTCAATTATAATAAAATGAAGATTAGGCTGTTTTCTAACTTGTACTCTGCAGTATTGGGGTAAAAGAACAGTAGAACCAGACTCACCTTTTTCTAGCAATATGGTGGACTTAATGTTGAAAGAAAAATTTGCTGCAGAAGATTTAAAAATGTGGCATAGAATATTTAAAAGCCACCTAAACAGGGTAGGGAGACAAAATCTGTGCATGTTCAAGGTGGGTGGTCAGATCAGAGGCAGCTATGTATAGCCAGAAATTCTATAAAGCAAACTAGGGAAAAAACACACCCCACAGAGAAAATGAAATACCCTTCTGTCTTTGGCTCTAGATGGAGGGAATAAAAAGAAGAAAGATTCTTCCAAGAATTTTTTAATATAAATCATTGCATGAGTTTGGGACTGGAATTCACACTACCAGTGTGGCCTGAAATTCCCTAAGAAACTTTAGTTTAAAGTAGTTTCAGGTTGGCAATATTCATATGTGTCTAGCAGAGCTAAATGAAATATTCTTCGGAAGAACCACTTTAAACCTAGGTTTCAAAAAACTTCAATAGACAAAATTCTGGAGAACGTGCACTCATAATCAAAAATTACAAATCACATGAGGAAATGAGCCATCATAGCAAGAATTAGCAGAAAATACAAACTACAGAATCATCAGACATTCAAAACCCATAGCTACCACAATGATAAAATTCAGAATATTTAAAACTGTGTTTATTAGGATTAAATAAATAAAGGAGAGCTTCAAAAGTGTAACTATGAAAGTAGCAACTGTAAAAAAATTACCAGAACGTTTGAAAAAATTAGTAGAATTTCTAGGAATTAAAACCTTTATGCACAGATTAAGCAGACATAGAGAATAGAGTGTGAAAATCTAACATATGCCTCCTCAGAGTTCCAGAATAAATATATTAAGAGAATTGGAGGAGAGACAATATTCAAAGATATAGTGGCTGCAAATTTTCAGAATTGATAAAAAATTCCAATCATCAGATTGAGGAAGTTCACCTACTCCCAAAGAGAATGAATATGAATAAATCTACATCTTTAAAACCCTCCAGACAAACAGAAAAACCATAAAAGTGACTAGAAACAACAGAAACAATAAATAGAAAGGATAATTACAGTGACATTCAACTTATCAGCAGCAATGTTAGAAGCCAGAAAATGGAAAAATAACCTTAACATTCTGAGAAAAATTACTCTTAACTTAGTACTGCTGAGTATAAAATTATATCTTGCAAGAATGAAGATGAAATAAATATGTATTATAACAAAGAATGGCGTGTAGAATTTTAAAAGGATAAACTGTTAAAAAAGGAATGTCTAAAGGCCATTCTTCATAATACAGAAAAACGTTTTGAGATGTAGGAGGGAATGGTGAGCAAGAAAATTGTATATATGTGGGTAGAACTAATTAAACAATGACCATTTAAAACAACTATTATGATTTCTAAAATGTACAGTACAAATTGAGAAAAAATAAAATACTGGGTAAAAATAGTGGTAGATGCTAAATATTCTAAGATGATTGCATTATTTGGGAAGAGGATAAAGATACTGATTAACTACAAGACGGAAAAACAGGATAAAATCAATCATCTAAATTAAAAATATATAAGAGGAGGAAAAAAACAGAAAAGGAGCAAAAAATTAAAAAAAATTAAATTGTAGAGCTAAAGACAATTATATAAAATTTCACAACAAATGTAAATGGACTAAAGTTTCTGGGTAAAGGACAAAGATTTTCAGGTTGCATTTAAATTAAAAAAATGGAGAAACACTTAAAACATTCAGACTTGGAAAGGTTGAAAGTAAAATGATGAAAAAGGATACACTAGATAAGCACCAATCAATCAGAATGGAGCTGGTGTACCAATATGAACCTTAGAAAAACTAGAAACACATTACTGAATATAAAAAGTATGACCCCATATTGAGTTCTAAGCTTCTCTGAATTTAATACCATAGCTTTACAATATGCAAATAACAATGGTCATAACTAAAAGGAGATTCCAACAAATCCATCATCAAACTAGCAGATTTTAATACACCCCTTTTATTAAATAATAGATTAGGTAAAAAATATCATTGAGGTTGTAGAATATCTGAACCAAACAACTAACAAACCTGAATTAACGTATTAATAAAATAACACTCTTTAAGAGAACTTTTCTTTTCATAAATAAATAAAATATTTATAAAAATAAAGCACAAGTAGCAAGATGCAAAATTTTTAAATAATTAATTTCATACTATACTAGATAGAAATTTTCATATACAGCATATATAATAGCTGTATAACTATATAATCATATACTAACTGTAGTTATGTATAGTTACATAATCTCATAATTGCTGGAATGGCAAGAAAGTTGCATCTAAAGAGAAATTTATATCATTTATATCAGAAAAGAGATAAATATTAAGGGTAGAATAGAAATTAATAAAATAAAACCAAAATTATACTAGAGAGGCTTAAAAGAAGCTAATATTTGGTTATTTTAAAAGGCTAATAAAAATAGACCAACTCTAGTGAGAAGGATCATTAAACAAATAGAGGTAGACAGCACAAAACAATTTTAGGGATAAAAAGGAAAGAAAAACTATAGATCAAACAGGAGTTAAAAGAAAAGAGTGTATTTTTTTCAACTTTATGACAGTATTTTGGAAATTTAAATGAAATGGACAAATTTCTTAAAAATCAATTACTCTGACCAAAGAAGAAATACTAAATTTTAATAGTCCTGTAACAAGTAAATAAATTGCATCAGTAGTTTAAAAATCTCTCCACAAGGAAAACATTAGGCACAGGTGATTTTATAGGTAAATTTTATCAAAAAATGAAGAAACAAATACTCCAAAATCTTTATAAACACCTTCAGAAAACAAAAAGAGGGTAGAATTCCCAAGTTATTTCATGTGCCAAGCACAACAAGATCAACATAGAGAAGTAAAGTTATATGCCAATCTTACTTATGAATATGTAGTTAAAATCTACCTTCTCCCCCAGAAAATATGTAAAAAGAGAATGTAAAATGACCAAACTAGTTTCATTTCAAGAATGAAAAGTGAGTATAAAATTATAAAATTTATAAAGGTTATTCACCACATTAAATTGAGTCTCTCAAGGTCATTCTTTCTGATTATTGTTGTTTTCTATTTCTAATTCAAATTCGATCAACGTCTGCTTCTTATATTTTGAAGTTAGCTTTTTGTGTGCATTTACTTTAGAAATGTGATACTGTCCCTCGGATTCATCCCTTTATCTTTATGAAATGTCTTTATTTTTAGTAGTGTTTCTTGTTTTTAAATCTAATCTGTCTGGTATTAGTATAGCAACACCAGGTTCCTTTGGTTAGGGTCTGCATAGCATGTCTTTTCCCATCCTTGTAACAATTATGTGTTCTTATGCTTAAAATTGTGAGTCTTTTAAGCAGCTTATAATTACATTTTGTCTTTACATTCAGTGTGGCTATCTTTGTTAACTGGAATATTTACTCATTTATATTTAATATAATTACTGTTTTATTTGTGTTTACCTCCTCCAATTTACTACCTGTTTGCTTGTAGTTCACTTGTTCCATGTTTCTTTGCCTCTCTTTTCTTGACTTCTTTTGAATTAATCGAAAACTTTTCATTATTTTCTCTCTTTTATTAACTTACTTGTTTATAATTTTATTCTTCTTGTAGTTACTCTAGAGATTACAATTCCATTCCTTGATATATTACCATCTGATACAAATTGTTACTTTTCCACTTCCTTGATAATGCTCAAAATGTGGAACATTTTCAGTCCATTGACCCTCTCTTGCATTTTGCAATTTTGTTGTCATGTATTTTAATTCTGCATGTTTAAAACCCCACAAGACATTATTACTGTTCTACACAGTCATTATCAGTCAATGTACATTTATATTCATCTATATGTTTACCCTTTGACTTTGTGTGTTTAATTTCTTCCTGCATTTCTGTGATTCCCTTTAGGATACATATAATTTTTTCAGACCAAAGATCTCTCTTTAATGTTTCTTTTAGTGCAGGTTTGCCAGAGATAAAATACTCCTGGTTTTTGTCTGAAACTATCATCATTTTACATTTATTTTTTTATTTTTTATTTTTTGCGGTACACGGGCCTCTCCCGTTGCAGAGCACAGGCTCCGGACGCGCAGGCTCAGCAGCCATGGCTCACGGGCCCAGCTGCTCCGCGGCATGTGGGATCTTCCCGGACCGGGGAACAAACCCGTGTCCCCTGCATCGGCAGGCGGACTCGCAACCACTGCGCCACCAGGGAAGCCCTACATTTATTTATTTTTATTTATTTATTTTTTTTGCTGTACGCGGGCCTCTCACTGTTGTGGCCTCTCCCGTTGCGGAGCACAGGCTCCGGACGCACAGGCTCAGCGGCCATGGCTCACGGGCCCAGCCGCTCCGCGGCATATGGGATCCTCCCAGACCGGGGCACGAACCCGTATCCCCTGCATCGGCAGGTGGACTCTCAACCACTGCGCCACCAGGGAGGCCCCCTACATTTATTTTTGAAGAATATTTTTGCCAGTTATAAAATTCTAGGTTGGAATTTATTTTATCTCAGCACCTTAATGAGGCCATTCTCTTGTCTTTTGGCTGCTGTCATTCTGTCAGGAAAACAGCTGTCAATCTTTTATTTTTCTCATTTCAAGATAACGTTCTTTTCCCCACCTCTGACTGCTTTTAAGCTTTTCTCTTATTTGGTCTATAGCAGAACACTAGGTTGTGCCTCAATGCAATTTTCTTTGTGTTAATTCTTCTTGGGGTTTGCAGAGCTCCTTGAATCTGTCTTTCAACAGTTTTATAAATTATCCAGCCATTTTCACCTTGCATATCATTTTATAGTCCCTGCTACTACTTTAATTCTGGGATTCTGATTACATATATTTTAGATTATTTGGCTGTGGCTCACATGACATCTCATACATGTATTCAATGCTCTTTCATGTATTTTCCATTCTTTTCAATATTTGTACTGAGTTTAGATATTATATATTGATCTTTCTTCAAAAAAACCCCAACTAATCCTGGCATCTGCTGTTTCTAATATTTAGTTATACCAATGTTACATGTACCAAAAACCTTAAGGTATTTTATATTTTTGTAATTTCCATTGGATTCTTCTTTTTATTTTATATATATTCTAATTCTCTGTTGATACGCTCTAAATTTTAATCCATTTTCTCCAAATTTCCTGTTTATCAATCATACTAAATTCATTATATTAAACTTTATGAAATTGCTCTTACTCTACCAGTTTTCTTCAACAAAAATGTCAGTATCATATGGTTCAAACTGATGCTGCTTTAATTCCATTATCTGAATAATGTGTGAGAATCTTTCCATTGTCTATTTTTCTTTTGGCTTTTGGTCAAGTGGTCCTAAATGTTTATGTGTGTATTTGTGTGTGTGTGTGTGTGGTGTTTTTTAAATAAAGTTTAACTGCATAGAGTATAACACACAAATCTTAATGTATAACTTGATGCACTTTTGTATATGTATACTCCCATATATTTTCACGTAGATCAAGATATAGAGCATTTTCAGTAATGTAGTTAACCTCATGCCCTATCCCAGTCATTGCTGCACCAAGAATAGTTGGGGAAGTTATGCTTGTTTTATATAGTATGTACTCCTTTGTGCTGATTTCTTTTCACTTAACTTTATGTCTATGAGTTCATCCACGTTGTTGTGTCTGTCAGAATTTTGCTCCTTTTCATTGTTGAGTAGTATTCAATTGCATAAATACACGACAATGTATTTATCCATTCTACTGTTTATGGATACTTCTTGTTGTCTTTCCATTTGTGTGCTTTTATGAAGAGTGTTTCTATAAACATTGTGGTGTTTATCTTTGGTGGACATATCCACTCATTTTGGAGGGAAATATATAACTAATGAATCCAGATGCTGGGCCATGGGACATATGTATATTTTGCTTTAGTAGGTATTGCTAAATAGTTTTTCAAAGTGATTTACTAATTTATAGTCTTATTAGCAATTTAAGAGAATTCCAGCTGTTCTACATCCTCCCCTGAATCTGATACTGTGAGTTTTGTTAATTTTAGCTTTTCTGGTGGGTGTATAGCAGTATATTATTGAATTTTTTCATCTTTATTTTTCTGTTGATTAATTGATTAATTAAATTAAATACTTTTTTGTGTTTATTGATTATTTTAAAATATTCCTTTATGAAGTGTCTGTTCAAGTTTCTTGTTTTTCTGCTGGGTTATCTGAATTTTTCTCATTGACTTATATGAGTTCTTTTTATGCTCTGAATTTGAGTTCACTGTTGGATATTTGCATTGGAAATATCTTTTCCAAGTCTATGGCCTGAATTTTTATTCTCTTAATGATATCTTTTAATGAACATGGATTCTTAATTTTAATGAAGTCCAATACATTAGTCTTTTCTTTTACAGTACGTACATTTTTGGTGTTGGGAAAGTCATGTTTGCCTACTTAAAGAGAATTAGGGTCTTCTCCTACTTTTCCTTTTAGAAACCTGATTTGTTTTAATTATCATTTTTAATTCAATGATCCCTATTGAATTAATTTTCATGTACTGTGTGAGGTAAGGATTGTATTAGTCATGTTTCTTCAGAGAAAAAGAACCAGTAACATATCTATATCCATAAAATACAAAATAAGGAATTTTCTCACCTGATTATGGAGGCTGAAAGCCCCAAGATCTGCAGTTGACAAGCTGGAGACCCAAGAAAGCTGATGGAATAGTTCCAGTCTAAGTCAAAAGACCCAAGAATCAGAAGAATTGATGGTGTAAGTTCTAGTCTGAAAGCCAGCAGGCTCAGGACCCAAGAAGAGCCAAAGTCGCAGTTCAAGTCCAAAGGCAGGGAAAGATGAATGTCTCAGCTCATGACAGTCAGTCAGTGACTGATATCTATGGGGGAAGGTCAGTCTCTTTGTTCTAGTCAGGGCTTCATCAGATTGGATCAGGCCCACTTGCATTGGGGAGGGTCATCTGCTTTACTCAGTCTTCTGATTCAAATGTTAGTCTTATCCAGGTATACCCTCACAGACACACCCAGAATTATGTTTGACCAAATATCTGGGTGCCTCATGGCCCACTGTAGTTGACAAATAAAATTAACCATTACAGGGATCAATATTCATTTTTATCTATCGTCTGTCTATCTGTCTACACTTGACCCATCACCATTTTTTAAAATGACCATCCTATTCCCAGTGAATTGTGTAAATACTTTGTCACTAATCATGTGTCAGATAAGGATGGTTATTAACACAATTAACAAAGTTGATGATAAATATAGCTATATATATGTTCATAACTATTTTAAATATTTTATATTTTTTACTAAAATAATAATTGTGTGGTTAAAAAAATGTTAAAGTACTCTGCTGACCCTTTTCTCCTCTGCATTCCTGCTCTCCATAAAGAATTGTTTTTCATGATTTTGCCCATTTCTAATTAATGCTTATATTAATGCAAATTTATTGAGTCATGAGTGTTACATATTATTTACAGATTTCTTGTTTTATTAGTTACATTTTTTTGCTTTTCTGCATCCACTCCCCATTTTCCCTCCTCCACCTAATCAATATATCTATGTCACAATCTGTAGTTATATCAGTAGTTAATGTTTATATTAATATGACCATATTGCTTTCTGCCTAACCATGCAGTATACAATAATTCTCCTGTACAAATTTTTGGTTTTCTGGGATGTTGACAACTGTTTTATTTTCTAATTACTTAGTGTTCTATGCATTGAGAGTCATTTCTTGATAAATGCTCCAAAAGACTTGTCAAATATATGTCAGTATTTTTCCAAGTCTTCGGGCATATTTCTGAGCACTTCATTTGTTCTCCTACCTCAGAGACTTCCTTCCTACAACCTTTTGTGAGCTTGTTCATGTAGCTTATGGTGCTATGGTGGAGATGAAGAATTTTAATCTCATCTCCTATTCTTTTGTATAGAGCTTTTTTGTTTTGTTTCATTGCTTTTTTTTTTTCCCCTTTCTGAAGCTCACAGGATCTGCTCTTTATCCTTAGTGTTCTGAAATTATGTGATAATGTTGTTGGCATAGGTCTTCTGTTATTATTGTTTATTCTGTTAGGTGTTTCATGGATCCAGCCAATCTGCCAGTTTCTTATTGATGTTCTCCCCAGAATTTTCTCTTGCTGGTCATCTATGGGAATTCCTGGATAGACTCAACACATTTCTCATCTTCTCTGTTCTGTTACTCAGCTTTTTTGTTTTATTTTCTATTACTCATCTATTTGTTTTATTTTCTCCCATCTATTGTCTATTCCACTAAGTTCTTTTTAGTTTGCTTATTTGCTTTTATTTTTGTATCCCTCCTTTTCTTGATCTGTGTCATTCATGTTGAGTTTTCTCACATGTGTTATGATTTGGGGCTCTTTATTCATATTTAAGAGCAAAGCTTTAAACTCATTGGAAGCTCCATGTGTCCTCATCAGATCACCATTATGGGCCTCCACTGTGGTGCAATCAGGCTGCCAGCTTTTTTGTCTTTCTGTTGTAAAGCTCCCTAATGACAGACCTTGTAAACATTTTTATTTGTATCCATTTGGTTTGTCCAGAAAATAGTCCTTTAATATACTATCTGGTGGCGTTATACCAATTGCTGACACCCTGGAAAGAGGGCAAGGGAAGAGATGTGGTATGTGACCATTCTGGATTTGGATTTACTTTTTCCTTTTGTTTTCAATTTCGTACCTTCTCTCCCAACTACATCTGGTTTCCCCACATCTGGAGCCTCTCAATTCTAAACATAATAAAACTCCCATTTCCTGTAGAGATGGGAATGGGATATATCCTTGGCTACACATGGAAGACAAAGAGATTAGAAAATGCATGGGGGGTGGCATATAACTGCTCAGTACAGATGTGCAACTTTGGTAACTGTGCTGCCAAACCCCAAACCTTCCTAGAGTCCTGGGGGAAATGAATTTTTTTCACTGCTCTCTCCTATTGGCACAAAGGTTTC
The DNA here is from genome assembly GCF_964341445.2 of Mesoplodon mirus. Taxonomy (NCBI): domain Eukaryota; kingdom Metazoa; phylum Chordata; class Mammalia; order Artiodactyla; family Ziphiidae; genus Mesoplodon; species Mesoplodon mirus. The sequence goes on from NC_138995.1 coordinate 46,423,125, forward strand.
ATTTTCCTTGGTCCTTCTGTGTCATTTACCCCTGCTCTATTTGCTATCTTTGAAACAATTTCTATCTATGAACAGTGTTGATTGCTCTTCTATTCTCTTTATCTTTATGGGTTATTATTATTTCAGTTATTTTACTAGTGTATCAATAGAGTTTTGAGAGAGTAAAGAAATATATGCATGAGAAATTTAATGTATATCTATGATTTCATATATACTTCTTATATATATATATATATATATATATATATATATATATATATATAATCCTGTACTTTCATAAAGACTAACACAAAGAAAACCAAAAAAGGATAAAATGTAAATATACAGGTGTATATTTTTTGACTAAATGCAATAAAAATAATCACCAAATAATAAAAACCCTACACAACTGTCAACAATAGAAACTATTACTAATGCCTTGACTATTATTATTGTTATTATTAATTTTATTATTACTATTAGTAAATAACTCCTGGAATAAAAATTAAGTTCAAATAAAAGTCCAAATAAAAAGGAAGTACAAACTCTTTAAAAATGAATGTCAGTGAAGACAATGCATGTGAAAGTCTGTGAGTACTCACATGAATCTGGATAGTCTTAAATGCACATAGCAGAAAATAAAGAAGATTGAAAAGTAAAAGAAGCAACCATAAAACTCAAGAAGCTAGAAAATAGATAAAAATAAATCAAAATTCTATGAACATATTTAATAAAGATAATGGGAACACTCACTAACATAGAAATTTAAACAAAAGCATACAACCCCAAAAGCTTGCTTAACGGGACTAATAAAAAAAATAAAACTTTTCACAAGACAAATCAAGAAAAAAAAAGAGAGAAAAAATAAATGTTAGAAAAAAATGGGATAGATACATAGCTACTGACAATATTATGAGAAGTTATGAGTAATCTATATACTGGTTTTGCCAATAAATGTAAACATTTCAATCAAATTTTTAAAGACAATGTAAGTGGTGAAAATCAACTCAGGATGACATGGACTACCATAATATATGAATAACCATAGAATAAAATGAAAGGAAGTCACATAACAATCTTTAAAAATGTATCAAGCTCAGATGGCTTTATGGGTAAGTTCTACTAATCTTTACTGAATTACAATGATATACCTTATGAACTGTTTCAGATCGTAAAAACAAAAATTTAAAGCTCTTCAACTGATTCTGTGATCCTACCTTAACTTCACACCCAAACCAGAAACAGAGCTTTAAAACAATCTCAAATCAATGAAAAGGAAAGAAAAAATTATGTCAATCTTACTTATGAACATACATGCAAAGATCCTGAAAGAAACAATAGTGACTTTATTCAGGCAATAATATAAATATTGTTTATATTTAGTATAATAGTACACTTTGACCACCCAGGTTTACTCAGGAAGGTAAGACTGATTTAACATTATAAATCTATCTTGTAATTAATTGACTTAATAGATTAAACAACAGATGATAGTTTTTATATCCTTTTTTTTTTCTTTTTTTTTTTTTTTTTTTTTGCGGTACACGGGCCTCTCACTGCTGTGGCCTCTCCCGTTGCGGAGCACAGGCTCTGGACACACAGGCTCAGTGGCCATGGCTCACGGGCCTAAACTCTCCGCGGCATGTGAGTTCTTCCCGGACCGGGGCACGAACCCATGTCCCCTGCATCGGCAGGTAGACTCTCAACCACTGCGCCACCAGGGAACCCCCAGATGATAGATTTTAATATCCATTCTTATAAAAATTACCAGCAAGCTAGGCAAAGTAGGGAAAATCCTTGTTAAGGATCAGGAGCCACAGCCAATATTTTTTTTACAGTAAAATATCAGCATTCCTGTTTAAGTCAGAGACAAGAATGCTAGCAGTCACTACTACTCTCTATGCTGTTCTGAAGGCTCTAGCCAGACAGCAAAAAGTAAGAGGTGTAAAATTGAAAAGGAAAAGACAAAATTTCCTCTAAATAGTAGACTTAATACATGAGTTCAGTATGAGATTAAAGAACAAAGATCTCCAAATTGATAGCTTTCCTCACCTCTAGGCATCGTCGACTAGAAAAGATAATGAAAAAAGATGCTATTCTCAAAAGGACTGGAATAATAATAATTCCAGAAATTCCTAGGAAACATACTTCTTTCTTTTCAAAGTTTTCTTGGCAGGTCTTTCTTGAGCATCAGGCTAATTTATTGAAATTGTGTGTGTGTGTGTATGTATGTGTATTTCTCCTCTATTCTTCCCTCCATCATCCTATGAAAGTGGGCACTGCTTCCGGGTGTAGATAGTGGGTCAGAAGAGAAGTGGTCTGCAGTACATGTGGTCCTCCCAACTCTCCTGGGAGATCACTGATGTGATGATGCCAAACATTAGTGATGGGCACCAGAGAGGAGACAGAGAGAAAGAGGATGTGCCCTCTGCTTTCCCAAAGGTGAGTTCAGAGCTGAAAGAGAACAAGGGTGGCTGATGGCAGTGCCTGAAGAGGCTGACAATGTCTTGGGAGGATGGCTCGTGACACACCTCTGCAGATTGGGCCCGAATCACTGGGTTCTCAGCCTCACCAAAGGCTTGGATGGGAGCGAGAGTTCCCTAAATTCAAGGGCCGTTACATGTTCAGCAACAAGGATCGTTGGGGGGACTTTGATGGCCTTAAGGATGAGAGGCCCTTTTTCTGTTTCCCTTCTAGACAAAAAGGAGGTAGGATAGTTACCCTGAATCTGAAGTCAACCAGGCCTCGGTTTGGATCTGTATGATGAGTGAAGCAGTACACAGAGTAAGAGCCCATGTACTTGGGACGGCTTGAAGTCCCCATAACACCAGTTCTGGACCAAAACAGGAACAGAATAAAGTTCCATCTTGCTAGTCCAACCCTAACTGAGGCCCTCTGTGAGTGTCAGTTTCCTCATCTGTAAACTGTAGACAATCCTCATAGCCTTGCTGTGAAAATTGAAAACCTAAGGCATTCAGTATGCTCAGCAGTTTTTAGCATATCACTAAATCATGTTCATACATGTTAAGTATTATTATTATTGTTATCATTGTTGTTATGAATAACATTAAATCAAAATATATACTGCAAAGCTGTTAGAAACATAGAGATAAACATAGAGAAACAGCATCAGTGGTAGAATATAGCTGTATTTTTCTGATTTGGTACCATATTTTATTTGCTCACTTAATATATCAAAGTCACAGAAGTCTATTGATAACATTGATTTAAAGTAATGTATTAAACTCTGCAGAGATAATGCTTGTTGCTTTTTTTCCAGTGCCCATCAAATATTTACAATCATAATTATGTTAGATCTCCAAAATACCTGAATAAATTCTTGAACAGATTGTAAAAGCTACATTCTCTGATTGCAATGCAAACAGACTGTCTATAAATAGTATAATTTTAAATGAGAAACTACTTGAAATTTAATAAACATATTTCTATGTAACCCAGTAAAAGATAAATTGCAACTACAAATATAAACTATTTGAAAAATAATAAGATAACAACATAGGAAAATGTATGTGTGGCAGCCAAAGCTGTACTTATTAGTACAGTAATAATCTTAGATTTTTTTTTTATTAAAAAGAACAAAAATAAAAGCAAATACTCTGACCATTAAACTCAACAAGTCAGCAAAAAAAGAAGAAAGCATAAGGAAAGTAAGAGGAAGGAATTAACAGAAATAACAAGCATAAATATGCAGTCAGCAGAATTGCTAAATAAATGAGATTGGGTTCTCTGAAATGACAAATAAAATATTCAAAACCAAGAAATCTAATCAAAGAAAAATGAGACCAAAATAGGATTGAGAATAAAGACATAATCACAAATATGAAAAGGATTTATAGACTTCTAAGAGATTTCTATGAAAAACTCTGCTAAATATGGAAACTGTATAAAACTCATAATGTTCAGGGAAAACACATTTAAACTGGCTTAAGAAAATCTAGAAAATACAAGTAAACCAGAGACTCTTTAAAAAAATAGAAAAATATTGTCAAAGAAGTAGCTCTATAAAGATGCTGGGGGCCTCCCTGGTGGCGCAGTGGTTGAGAGTCCGCCTGCCGATGCAGGGGATACGGGTTCGTGCCCCGGTCTGGGAGGATCCCATATGCCGCGGAGCGGCTGGGCTCATGAGCCGTGGCCGCTGGGCCTGCGCATCCGGGGCCTGTGCTCCACAACGGGAGAGGCCACAACAGTGAGAGGCCCGCATACTGCAAAAAGAAAAAAAAAAAAAAAGATGCTGGGATCAGAGGGTTTTACAGGCAAGATTTATCAATCCTGTAGGGGATAGATAATTTGACTGTAACTTAACTGTTCTAGACAATGGAAAAAGAGTTTCTCTCTCTGTCTCTGTCTCTGCCTCTCTCTCTCTCTCTCTCTCTCCCTCTCTCTCTCTTTCTCTCTCTCTCACACCCACCCACACACACACACACACACAAACACAAGCACACAGAATTTTTTAAAAAAGAGAATACATTTCAGAAAAGAGGAAATACGATTTTTTAAATACATTTTTGCTTATAATATGATTACTTACTTGGAAAAACCAACAGAATCAACTGATAAGCCATTGAAATTAATGGGAAGTGAGGAAAGTAGCATATTACATAATTGAAAAATAATCACTATTTGATCAGAAATAACCAGCTGATGGATGTAATAAAAAATGATCCCCATTTATTATAACATTCCCAAACATAAACTACCTGGAAATAAATTTAACAAGAAATGTTCAAGACCTATAGGATGGGGGGAAAAAGCATCCTAGAAAACTTTACTGAAAAAGCAAACCTGAATAGGTAAACTCCTGGTGGGAGGGGGTGAGTGAGTCCATCTCTAGGGGAGGGATGCTGACGCCAGAGCATTAGGTGGTCTTGTGGAGATTAAAACCTTGAAAATATGTCCTTTTCAAGTCTCAGAGACATTTTGTGAAACCAGTAATGAGAAATTCCCTGCACCCACAGAAGCCTGGATAGATGTAAATGAGAAGCTGGGGCAGGGCCAAGCCGCACAAGAAAGAAACCTTAGCCGCGGGCAGGGACTAGTTAATAGTTTAGGTGGCTGAGATTAGGTAACCCCAGGAAGACCTGAGGAAACAGGGCACCAGGACTCTTTACTCAGTGGGGGTCACAGACTGCACGGAGACACTGGTGAAAGCTGGAGAAGACGTGAGTTCTCTTCGGAAAAGGGGGCATATACAAGCATACACTTCCTGTCCATCTCAGTGTGGCCGCAGGCCCTATGAGGACCCTGTCTCAGCTCTTCTGTACTGTCACCTTCCGCCATGGGAGCTTACCCTGTTCCTCCAGAGGCAGGGGCATAGATCACCATCCAGGTCTCAGACTCTAGAGTCACCCTCCAGGTCAGGAGAGCTTGATGCATGTGGGGCACTGCTTCCTGGGTGGGGGACGGTGTCCTGAGCATACTCAGGGCTTAAAGTTAAGGGGCAGGAGGGTGGCTTTTCCATTTGTCAAAGATCTCAGAAGACAGTCAGCCCAGCTGACTCAACTGGGGCTGTCCTCACTAACTGATTTGTTGGGTAATCTCTCAATCCTCACCACACTTTTCTATGGAGCAGGTTTTCTGTGGTCATACCAAGATGAACTTGGGGAGCATCAGTCTTCATCTTTATCAACCTCCTTCCTGACCCCACCCACAAGCCACCCTAAATAAAGATGCTAAGTAAAAACTGTGCACTTGCCATGAAAGGACAGCTTCCAGAGAAATGCCCTGTCCCCACTTGCAGCCAGATTACTGTCCTAAATGCCTACAGAGAAATTCCAGTGCCTGCCATGCTTGTTTCCATGTGCAAACAGAGGCTGCACCCCTCCCCCACCGTTGCCATCTGGTAGATCCTGTTTATCTCTGTTGGTTGAGTTCTTCTACCCTCCACATGCAAACACTGGATCCAGGAATGCACAATTCTAACCCAATCCAAATCTGGGAGGTGGAAAAGGCACACTCGGATTTTTTCTAGTTCTTGTCGGTTAACCGGTGAAGCTAGTTATTTAATTTTATATACTGGCTTAAAGTCACAGCCGGTGTCTGAAGGGCCTGAGGGTTTTCTTGGAGCCTTCCTAATTTTTTGCAATCAGCTCCTGGCTTCTGACTGCACAGGAGGGCAGTCAAGATGAATGAGTGAATAGAAATATGACATCAGAAGGCCCTGAATAGACCCAGTGATCAGGAGACATTAATCTTGAGGTGCGCCATCTCCTTTCTCTGAGGAGCTAACGTCGCCCCCCTTTCTGACCACTGCACTTCATTTGTCTGGTTAATCTCCCAGGACCTGGGCCTTATGATTAATCCCACAGGTAAATTCTGCTCTGGTGGGTCTTTGCCTCCCTGAATTTTCAGGATGACACAGATCACTGATATCTCTTTTCCGACCTGTTCATAGACATCAGCCTTCCCTGGACCCATGTGACCGTTCACATCATCTGGGGTCAACTCTCCCCTTTGTTATTTGACCTTAAGCAGTCCAGTCTTATAAATACCACAACCAAGGTCAAGGCCATGTATAAAGGGCATGATTTAGCAAGCATTCCCTGAGCACCTACTACATGCCAGGTGCTGAGCAATGTGCTGTAGGGATTGTGGAGACGATGAAAATGCGGAGTCTGCCCCCCCAGAGTTTATGCTTACTTAAGGGAGACCCTAACTCTTTCACCTGGCAGACCATGTTCTGCAGCTTGAGAAAGCACAGCAGATGGGGGCTTGCTGCTGACTCTTGGAGAAGGGGAAGGCACTAAGCACCTGGGGCAGGGGACGGGCACTTGTCAGGAGGGAAGAGCAAGGATACACAGAAGTGCTTGTAGAGGAACCGTCAGTCTGATGTGACGAAAGCTTTAGATGCATGAGGGAAAGAGAATGAAGAAAGGTTGCTTCAGGATGTTACGATGGGTCTCCTTCTCTCAGAACTGGATAAAGCATCAAGCCAGTAGATGCTACGTTTGCCATCTTGCAAAAGTCTCAAATGAAGTGTCCGATAATCTGTTGCTTGTATGACTCTTGAAGCCCTCAGCCACCTTGAGGATATACGAAGGCTTAAGGAGAAGAGATCAGATGAGATCTGTTAATGGATTTCTTTGGAAAACTTGGTGATGCCTGCAATATCTCTCCCCCAACCTCACTTGAAGACAGGAGAGAAATCCTTCAGTGGGGTCAGCTGGGGAGCCTAGTGTGTGCCCCACAGTCTGGACATGGGTGTCTGCCTCCACCTGGGAAACCCAGAGGACAGAGATAAGTGTCAGCTGACTTGGGCAGAGTTGGAATAACCCGGCTCCCCAGAGTTGGCAGGAGTACCTCCCCATGGGCCATGCATGGAGAATGCCAACCTGCAAAGTGCAGGTACCCTTCCCTGGAGATGAACCACTGGAAACTCAGGGGCTGAGGAAGAGTGTGGCCAGCCAGGGGTCATGCGTCACCCACTTCATGGAAAAGTTCTTCAGAGAAGAACTGGCAAAAGCAGCCTTCAAAAGCTAGAGTCAACTTGAACTTTCTGCCAGCCAGGTAAGAACTTCCCTGAGCCCTCAGCTCTCCTCTCCCCTCTTCCACTGCACAGGACCAAGAAACATGGACTTGAAAGTGAGAAGCATGGTGAGCATGAAGGCAGACTCCCCTGATAGCTCAACTACGAGCAGTTTGGGGACAGGTGGGGGGCTGGTGACTGGGAGAAGTCAGGCTTGTGGAAGAAGTTGGAAACTGATTATCACATGGGACGGGCTTCTTGAATTACTGAATTGAGACTGTTTTGTGAGTTAAGGCTATTTCATTTTTTTTTTTTCTGCTGGCAAGAGTGATTTCCTAAGCTTGTGTGCAGAGGTGGGAAAGGAACAGCCCAGCAAGCAGACCTGACAGAAGGAAGCAGTATGCCATGACTTCTACTTGTTCCTGGGTGCTGGGTATAGAGCTTAGGCCTTCACTGAGTGGGTGTCAAAGGCCAGGGAGGGCTGTGCACTTTTTCGGGGGTGTCTAAATTTAATGTTTCCAAAACCAGGAGCACTCAAATGTGATAAATACACGTTTCATCCCATTTGTGGAAAATAGGATAAACTTCCAAATGTCCTTCTGCATTTTAGTAAGAACCTTACAGAAATGGAGAAGTCATTTTTCTATATGGTTATGTAGTTTTTGAAATTCTAATGACTGCATAATAGTCTACTTAACCAAATCTTTTGGATGGACATTAGGTTATTTCCAATTTTTCACCATTATAGATAATGTTATGATGAATATGTTTGTGCATTAATCTTTGTGGTTACCTCTGATTATGTCTTATGGTGAAAAGAGCAGAAGTGGGATTACTGAGTGAAAGAAAAAATGTGAGGCTTTTGATACAAAATGCCAGTTTCCCCAAAACCTTAAACCAATTTATAACCCCATGTGTCAGAGGCAGTATAATCACCTTACCCTCACACTGCCAAACAATGAACTTGAAATATTTTAAAATCTTTTCTGATATGATAAATGATTAATGGTATGTCAAGATTTTAATATGTATTCCTTTGAAATCTAGTGAGAATAAACAATTTTCTATCTTGACCAAACATATTTCCTCTTTTACAACTTTTCATTTGTTAACTTGTTTTTAATTTTTGACTTCTTTACCTTTTTCATGTCAGTTCATGTGAATAATCTGCATAATAAAACATTAACTCCTTGTCTTATTTGATGCAAATTTCATCTACATTTAATTGTTTACCTTTTAGTAGTAACTTTTGATATTTGCATGTTTTAAATATCATGTAGTTAAGTGTATACATTTTTTTCCTATGTGATTTATTCTATCAAGGCTTTCTGAGAACAGAGAAAAATGTCAATTTTATAATGTCAGGTAAAAATTATATTTACAGTATGGTTAGAACTATAAGATATACATACACTAACTTAAAACCAAAGTCCTAATAGCAAAATCTAGAAGTTTATCAATATTTTACCAGTAGTTGGCATTAAGAATTGGATATGTAGATATTTGTTTTCTTTTCTATGTTTCTATATATATTCTATTTTGTGTAATAGGAGACTTGAATATTGTACATGAACCTTATTCCACAAATTCAGATGTGCAAGAAATGTCATATTATTTTCATTAAATCAAAACAAATCTGACTTGAGTTTCCATCTTGCAGGGCTGTTGGGAAATTTTATCTTAACTATTTTGTCTCCTCCACTCCTTTGGACACACTAAAATCTTGAAGGTTCACCTGAGAGCCATAATACAGGAACTTCCAGTCTTCAGCTGATCCTGATCTAAGCCCATTAGATCCTCACTCAAGCTCTCCAATCCCTGAAGAAGGACATCTTCAAATCCTGACCCATCTTGGGCACAAGGTCTTTCCCAAGACACAGAGCCTGGGACAAGGGTTCAGTCTGTGGACACTGTGCAGGCATTCTGTTCTGCAGTGTGAGTCCTTGTGGTCCTGCTTCTGCAATCCAGAACCCCTAACCACCACCCTCTTCCAACTTTCCATCGTCTCTTGCCCCTAACCCTCCCCATCCCCCTCTTCAAAACACTTGCATCTCTCCTCTTTCCCAAGGAGCCAAGCCCTTTGGAAAACAAAAGTCAGGAAGGGAGCTTGCCTTTAGGAAAAGTCCAGAATGTCTCAAGAAGGAATTCAAGTGCCCCTGGTCAGGGTCTGTGGCACCTGCTCAGCTGCCTCCTGTTCTCTCCCTCTGTCTTCTCTGTAACTGATGCTTCAGCCCTTCTTCCCAACTGTCTTCAGCCCTAATGTTCTCTCTCATCTCTGGGTACTCAGGAATACTGCCCCCTGCCCAGAACATTCCTCTTCCACTGACTCCTATGTGTCTGACCTCCTCTTACCCCCTTTCAAGCCTCAGTTCAAAAGAGCCATCTTCCCTGGGAAACTTCCCCTTTCCTTCAGACCTGGGTGAGCTCCCCTTTGCACCCTGCACTTGGCCCTCCAGAGGATCCATCACAGGGCATAAGCAACCTGCATACTCATTTACGTCTCTCTCTAGGCTGGAAGCCCCATGAGGCAGGGTTCGTGTCTGGAATGCAAAAGGCTCTCAATAGTGAACAGATGAATAGGGTCACTGGTGTTCCCGCCCCTTACCATCCACCAGCAGGCTTGCCTCTGGATGATGCTGGGAGTTCGGGAGTTTCCCTTTGTACATCTTATCACCCTTATAGCTCAGTGCCATGGAATGTCACTACCTGTTCGCAGCCTGACTCCCCCAGCTGGTCTGTGGGTTGTTTGAGGGATGTGGGCGTGCCTCATTTGACCTTAACTCCCTATGCACATAGTACACAGCCCCGTGCATGCCTGCTACACAACACACACACACACACACACACACACACACACACACACTGAATGTTCTTTTTGCTTTTTAGTTATTAAGTCTTCTTTTTAAAGTTGTCTACTCTTTCCAAAAAACTGAAGTTTAATCACAGTGTCAAAGTGTATGTGATATAGACATAGATATAGATAAATATAGATAAAGACTAGCAAAACTGCTATGAGATTCCTTTGAAGAATAAAGTAAGAAGAGCTACGTATTTTTTTAGGGAAGAGTTAGGAGTAGGACTTGCATTAACAGATATTAAAATGCATTATAGAGCCACAGTGCTTAACACAATGTGGTATTGACAAAAAGAATGAACAGATCAATGGATGAGAATTGATAGCCCAGAAACCTTCCCTAGTGTATGCAAGCATTTAATTTATGATAGAACAAGCAACTCACCAAAAGGAAAAGATGACTTTGGAAATTATTGTCTAATCAGGGAAAACATTCAAGTCATATCCATACATCCCTTTCTATAGCGAAACCTATTTTAGATTAATTAACGAGTTACATTTCAAAAATTAGTTGAAAATATAACAGCAATTAAGTTTAGGGAGAACTTCCAAAACCTAAAGTTAGTATAAGCAATGAAAAGAGGAAAGATTGATAAAACTTTGTAAACATTACTGGCATTTTATGTAAAAATGTATCACCATCATAAACAATAACAACAAAAAAAAAACAAACAGACAAGGATTTTAAAAAACACTATAGATAAGGAATTAACTTCCTTCATGTTTTAAAAATTACTTAAAAATCAATGAAAGAAAAAAAAAACTAGTTACCTATCAGGAAACAAAATCAATTAGTGATTCTTCTGAGTTGTGGGAATACTAGCAATCTTTACTTTTTATGCTTCTCTGTATTTTCTTATATCTTGCATGTATTACTTTTATAAGCAGATTAGAGACCAACAATATTTTAAAGCACATATTTTCTCTCTCAGGGTGGGGTCAAGTGAGGGGTGCAACGAACATAAAAGGGTTTATAGAATATTAATGCAAATGGGTAATACACATATAAAAATGATCACACTCAGAAGTAATTAAATAACAATGCAATAGCAATTTTAATTTATAAAATGGCAGAGTTTTATAAAAACATATAAGAGTCTATGTGATGACTGTATGGAGAAATGGTATTTTCATGTCTATGCTGGTCATCATGTGAATTAGTAAAATCCTCTGGAAGGCAATTTGTCAATTATATATCAAGAACCTTATTATAAGAACATATTCCTTGATTTAGTCCCACATCTAGGACTTAATCCTTAAGAGTGAATTAGGCAGGTCCACAGTGACTTGTGTATACAGCGGGGTAACACAGAGCTTTAGGCTGAGATGTTGGTGCCCTTCCATCAATGGAGAGCTGCTCCCTCTGTCTGGAACTGGACAATTTCTTTACCTCCCATGACAACCCACGTGGACCCTGGCACCAGGAATGTCCTTAGTTCTTAGCCTGCACTTGATGAGTACCTTGGACAAATCTCCAGGCCCAGCTACACCTCTTGAGCCTGATGGCACTTGTCCCTGGCATGGCCTGTTTTCCATAGCTCCCTTCCTAAATGGGTTGAGTCTGATGCCATGGGGACAGGGATTTGGGAAGTCATTTGAAGACCTGAAGGAAATTCTAGGCCTGGGATCTACACTATGTGATCTTGAGCAGGTCACTTCTTTCTAAACAAGCATGTATGACCATCTGCTATGTGTCAGACACTGTGCCAAGGTCTGTGCTGATGAGGAAGCCACCTGGGCTGGACCTTGCATATTGGTTACTTTATCTCTAAACAATGATGATAACGTGCTTACTCACCCTCCTGCTGCCATCTACAATGAGCTGCTTCGAAAACAATAGATGTCAACCTGCTACACATCCTATAAAGTTCTGTAAAACCTGCAAACTATTTTCTTTAGGGCCTCCCAAGTTATGCTGTGAGCACCGCAGATATCAGGACCATGAAATTTTTCTCTTTCACCCTTTGCCCTGGCAAAGAGCAACTAAACATCCTGTAAAGTCCTAGCTATCACAGAACCGGCTTGGACCTACCACAGTGACACTGATAGATATTGACAAAGGCTGTCCTGGAACAGCTCTGAGCAGTTTTTGTTTTTGTTTTTGTTTTGTGGTACGCGGGCCTCTCACTGTTGTGGCCTCTCCCATTGTGGAGCACAGGCTCTGGACGTGCAGGCTCAGCGGCCATGGCTCACGGGCTCAGCCTCTCCGCGGCATGTGGGATCTTCCCGGACTGGGGCACGAACCCGTGTCCCCTGCATCGGCAGGCAGACTCTCAACCACTGCACCACCAAGGAAGCCCTGAACAGTTTTAAAGACAGAAATGCAAGAGTTATTTGAGAAACCTCCATCTTGATCAAACCTTCCCCATTACCATATCTAACCATCACCAAGCCTGGTTGATGCCTATTTTCCTCCAGATTATTTCAGAATACTGGGTGCAATTCTTGAGGGTCTTCCCTTTGCTCTTAAGATAAAGACCCACTTTTCATAAAGGCAGGAATATGCAGACCCCTGTCTACCCTCACACCCACACCACTGCCCTCCAGCCTCCGGCCTGACATTAACCATCACATACTTCCACCCCAGAGCATTTGCACAGCATGCTTCTCTCACTCCACCCCCCTTGCCTCATCCCCTTTCTTACATACTAGTTTTTGTTTCCAACTAATCCTATCTGTGGTCTCTGAAACTTCAGTTCCTTGGGGAAGTCATCCTTGACCCCAAGGTTAGACAAGCTTCCCTTACTTTATCCCTTGTTATAGTTCACACAACTTTTCTATCATAAGCTAAGTATGTTCCAATTAGTATGATTTCTTATTTCTGTGCTCGTGTTATGAGATATTTGATTTTAGGCTTCTATAATGTCAATTTCTTCTTCAGGAGGTAAGCTCCTTGAAGGCAGGTTCCTAGTGAATGAATGGACAAGTGAGCAGAAAGGGGCTTGACTATCTCCCTTTGGGGACGAGTTCTGGACCCTGGAAGAACCAACTGATGGCCAAACTGAAAGGAGGGTGAAGGGCCTGGGCTTGCCCACGAGTTGGTGGAGAGTGCCTCATATGTGATCCGAACACATTCCCCTGAGTAAGGGAACACAGAGCAGAGAACACTGTGTGTGTGTGCATCTGTGAAAAGATTTTGAAGAAGAAGTAGAAAATAAAAAGAAACTCAATTGCTATGCCCGTGGCATGTGAATGGTCTCTCTCTCCATTGATTTCATTTTGTGCTTCTCTTTTCTGTGCTTTCCCTTCTCTATTGAACGCTCTGCACTCTAAATGTTATAATGAACCCAGTGGCCTTGACGGCTCTCATCTTTAACCAGAAACATAATTGTCTCATTAACCTCTGGGGGGAGGTTTGGCTTTGCCCCCCAAAGGTTGGAGGCCAAAATTTCTGGGTGTGCTCATAGCCTCAGCTCAGCTGGTCGGCCAGAATTAATGGGAGATCAGCATGTTGGGGCACAGCTCTCATTTGCTGGGTGGGGGAGCAGGCATTATTGATTTCTGTGGCAAAATGCTCTAGCTCCTTTGCATTGGGGGCTGTTATTTAAACATTTATGCACTTTGTCCCTCTGACCAGTGGGGAAGGCCTGGGCCCATGAAATTCAGATTTCTGGTTTGTGAAGGGTAAGAGTGATTCCTTGTGATATTCCTTCTGGTTATGCTCATCTTATGAGGCTAGAAAATAAAGAGAAAAATCAGGTGGATGGCTCCCTTGGCTACCACTTTGGTAATAAAAAGTAGGAGCTATTTTTGCAGCATCCACAGCAAACAAAGTTGGACTTCTACCCCCAAAATATGAGCAGAGGATCAGTTGACCAAATCCTCTTGGGTGAGTAAGATGGTCTAATACCAGCAAAATTTTCTGGATGATGTGAGAGTTCTCAAAGTCCTTGGAAAGGAGTTGGACCAACCCAGTTGGAACCACTGTGTGTCTGGGTGAGTAAGATGGTCTAATACCAGCAAAATTTTCTGGATGATGTGAGAGTTCTCAGAGCCCTTGGAAAGGAGTTGGACCAACCCAGTTGGAACCACTGTGTGTCTGGCTCTCTATGGAATGATTTACATAGATTATCTCACTTAATCCTCACGCCAAGCCTTCAAGGCAGACACGATGAGTGCATTGAGACTAAGAGAGATGAAGCAATCCCCCCCATGGTAAGCAGAATACTACAGATACAAATAGTCCTACTTACCTAATCGAAGGTCCGTGCTCGACTCTTGCTGTGACCACGGAATGTAGCTCTGCCACTGGCATCCTTGTGAAACTTGTGGAAGACAGAGACATGCCACCGCTGAGTCCCCCTAATTATAAAGTGGACATAAAAGCATCTCCAAGAGGATGGAGTTTTCTGGAGCTTCTTCTACCATCTAGCTGGGGGCCCTTAAAAATACTACGTATAATGAGAAAGCATTTTCAAATGTGGAAAACTAGATCACACCATACAACTTAACGGTCCTCCCAACTTCTATCCCAAGCCCTTTGTCCCAGTGCTCAGGCCAAGAGAATCCCATCTTGACCACGTTGCCTCTGTACCACTGGTGCAGACAGCCAGGCATTCACTCATCCTTCAAGTGTGTTCTGAGTGCTTTCTATTAAGACACAGTGGTGTCAGTTACCAGTCCTGCCCTCTTGTTGCTCCTTGGGTGTAGCGTGCCTGTCCAGAGCATGTGCAAGTGGCCAGATGCTGCATGAACCGGGCTCTCTGGGGCCCAGAGGAGAGCCCTGGCCTTTCTTGGCTGAACACGCAGCTTTTCTCACAAGACTCTGGGTGAATGGAACCCCTCGCTCACACCTGCTCCCTGAGTTCCAATTGCTCCTCTGTAAGAAGCTGTTCCCCCATGTCACTGCAGGGTTTGCCTCCGGCTCCCAGGGCACCTTGGAGAGCCAGAGGCATTTCCTTGGGCTATGGGACACTTTCAGGTGGGATAGAGCTCATGTCAGTGGTCTGTGGTGCTGGCTCTCACTCCCGGCATAGCCATGTGTCCCCATGTCCCACTGAGAGACCCATTCTTACCACTGTCAAATATCTGATAGTTTAGTTCAAAACACTTATATTTTAGTTTTTTGATTTTTCCTTTTGGATCTTAGAGACACAGCGTTGAGTTAATCATAGTCCTTGGCTCAAAGCATTTCACCATGGTTGTCAGTGCTAGGTGTTGTTTTTTATTTTTGTTTTTCCCCCCAATGTTTTATACAGCAAACTTGAAAGACATTTACAGTGAACACTTGTACACCTTCCACCTATATTCTACCTCAGTACATTACTATAGTTTTTCTTATCATCTGTCTATCCATCGATCCAAACTCCTACCCATCAATGAATCTACTTTTGGGGTGCATTTCAAAGTAAATTGCAGACTTCAGTACACTTTCCTGTAAATACTTCAATATTTGTTTTCAGTTCTTTTACTCTTTTGTTATAAAAACGTACATACAATGAAATGTAGAAATAATAAATGTATTTGTTGTGCAGTTGTGACAAATACATGCACCAGTATATCCCTAACACTTATCAAGATATAGAACATTATTGTCCTCCCGAAATATCCCTAGTTCATCCCACTCCTTAGAGGCAGCCACTGTTCTGACATTTTTCCACCATAAATTGGTTTTCTCTGCTCTGAACCGTCATATAAATGGACTCATCGAACATGCGTTCTTTTGTGCTTCTTTCACTCAGCATAACATTTTAAAGCTTCATCTGCGTTGTTGTACGTATCAGTACTGTGTTCTTTTTTATTTCAGAGTGGAATTCCATTATATGAATATACCTGAGTTTGTTTATCCATTCTTTTAGGCCATGGCCACCTTTTGAATCAAGCTTATATGAAGAAGTCTTGGTGTGACCATATGTTTTCATTTCTCCTTAATAAATACCTAGCCTAAGTGTATCTTTAGTTTTATAAGAAAATGTCAAATTTTTTTCCAAAATGGATATACCATTTTACCTCCCTATCAAAAATGCATGAGAGTTCTGGTTGCTCTACACCTTGCCAATATTTGGTAGTGTTCGAGTTAATCTTAGGCATTCTGGCAGGCAATCAGTGGTATCTCATTGCAGTTTTAATATGCATTTCACTGAAAATGAATGATATTGAGCATTGTTTCATGCATTTATTGACCATCATTTGTCTTCTTTTGTGAAGTATCTGTTTAAATACTTTGTCCGTTTTTAACTGGGTTATTCGTCCTTTTATTATTGAATTGTGAGAACTCTCCACACTAATCTTTTGTGAGATATATGTTTTACAAATATTTTTTCCAGTCTGTGCTTCCTTTTATGAGTGGTTTCTTTTGATGAGCAGAAATTTATCATTTTGATGACTGTAAACCATCATGGTTTCCTTTTATGGTTATTGCTCATGGTGCTGTATCAAAGAAACCTTTGACTACCCTCAGTTCACAAAAATATTGTTTCCCTTTAAAAGCTTCATAATTTGTGTTTAAATGTTTAAGGCTATAAATGAATTATTTGCGTGTGTGCTATGAGGTAGGAATTGAGGTTCATTTTTTCCATATGAATATCCAGTTATTCAAGTGCCATTTGTTGAGACTTCCCTTTCCCCATCATATTGTTTTGGCACCTGTGTCAAAAATCAAATGACTGGGCTTCCCTGGTGGCGCAGTGGTTGAGAGTCCGCCTGCCGATGCAGGGGACACGGGTTCGTGCCCTGGTCCGGGAGGATCCCACATGCTGCAGAGCAGCTGGGCCCATGAGCCATGGCCACTGGGCCTGCGTGTCTGGAGCCTGTGCTCTGCAGCGGGAGAGGCCACAACAGTGAGAAGCCCGCGTACCACAAAAAAAAAAAAAAAAAAAAAAAAAAAAAATCAAATGACTGTATAAGTGTGAATCTATATCTGGGTTTGTACCCTTTTTTTTAAAAAGTATTTATTTCCTTTTATTTCTATTCTCCACACCCATTTCCTTCCCCCAAACCTGAGATGCCGTTGTAATGTGTTCAAAGCATACATTTCATTTGTAAATATTCTTGTAAAATATGTATTTTTATTTTGTGTATAGGTAGTTTAATTTATGCAAATAATATTGAGCTCTATATCTTAACTGTGTTACTGTTTACCTTTAAAAATAAGACATAATATATATATTACATATATATTTTTAATGAACCACTGACATTGTGAGTGCATCTAATCCCCAGCTTCAGTGAAACACTCTGTTTTGTGTATTGTGGTATTTCACCTCTCTGCTCTCTCAGTGATGGACATCTGCTTACCTCCAACTTTCTACCCAAATCCAGGCTGCAGTGACATTCCCATGCAGCTCCTGGAGACCTGAATGAGAATTTCTCTGTGGTCAAGAAGATAGCATTTTCTAAAAATGACCACCACAACATATCCCATCTACACACTCTTCTACAGTGTGATGTTGACACCCCTCCCATTGAGAGGTGGGGTCTATGTCTTCTTCCCTTGATGCTGGACGGACCTTCATAACTTCCTCAAGCATTAGCATCAAGTGGAAATGAAGCTATGTACCAGCTGAGGTTAGGTCAGAGAAGTGCCATGCATTTCTTCCTTGACCCTGAGGCCGTTGGCTCTTGGGAACCAGCTACCATGTTGTGTGGAAGCCACGTAACCACATGGAGAGGTGGCATGTAGGACTTCTGCCCAACAGCGTCAACTAGGATTCCAGCTGATGGCCAGGAACAAGTTCCAGGTGAGGGAGTAAGTTTCTGATGGTTCCAGCCCCCAGCTATCAAGTCCATCCCCCACCCCAACTTTGAGCCAGCCCAGCTGATGCCACAAAAATTAGAGATGAGTTTTCTCCACTGAGACCTGTCCAAACTGAAGACTGGTGAGTAAAATGATGATTGTTTTTTTAAGTTACTAAGGTACGCAATGGCTTGTTATGCAGTAAAAGATAGCTGAAGCATATGGACTCAGTTTATGTATCTTGATTAAATCTTACAGATCGCACCCACAGAGGGCCATGGGGCCTATTCTCCCATTGTCAGCGCAGAAGTCCCCTCTGTCCTCACATTCCTGCTCCTACTTGGCATTGCCTGTTACTAATTTTTGCCTAATAGTTGCCAAGTAATAGCTCGTTAATTTAATTTGTATTTATCTGATTACTAATGACTTTGAATGTTTCTTCATATGCTGATTAGATTTTGGTTTCCCCTTCTTTAAGTTTCCTGTTCATATGCTTCTTCATTATTCTATTAGGTGCTATCTTTCTATTTGTTTTGTAGTCTTGATATAAGTCCCTTGTCAATTGTAGAAATTGCAAACATCTTCTTGCCTTCAGTCATCTGTCTATTAGCTTTGGTAGCTGTCTTCTAGATTTAGCAGACAGATGACAGAGTGAGAGATTCCATGAAGGAGGAACACCATCTGTGCCTTAGTTGCCTTAAATACCTCAAAGCAGTTGTCAGTAACACTTTCTTACATTTCTGTACAATGTTTTCCAGTTTGAAAAATAGGTGCATATGTATGTAATTGTTTAGTCATTAAGACAACCCTGAAAGATAGTTACTATCACTCTCCTTGTCCATTTTATAGCTTGGTAAATGAAGGGCTAGCTATTTGAAGTGACGTGTCCAAGGTCACACAGCTCTTACATGTCACTGAAAAAGATCCAGGCTCTATTCCAATGGAATAGGGATGAGGGCAGAAAAAAAGGACTTCCATGAGCTGGGTGATGACCCAGTACCCTAGGAGAGGAAGTGGCTGCTAGATGCATAAAGGTGACAACCTGAGAGCCAGGGCATCTGGGGACAATCCCTACCTTAATGATCAGCTCCACACCTTGGGTAAGTAACTTCTCCCACTTAGGCCTCAGTTTCCTCACCCATAATATGAACTCAACAATAATAATGAAGATGACCTCTTAAATGAATCATGAAGATTAAAATACATAACAGATGTAAACTGGGAAGTATTTTATCCTAAAACTATAAGGAGTCAATTCATCTGGGGAAAGATCTTGGGTATGTCAGGATTTCAAGCTCAGCTCAAGTCCTAAAAGGCTGTGTGGCCTCGGGAAAAACCCTTCACCTCTCTGAGTCTCACGTTCTCAAAAGGCCCTTTCAGCTTAGGGATCATGTTGAACTTGAGATAGGGTCAGAAGTTGCTCCCAAGGAAAAAGGCAGGTGTGTGTGTGTGTGTGTGTGTGTGTGAGAGAGAGAGAGAGAGAGAGAGTATGTGTGTGTGCATGTTCTGGGTGTACTTGTCTGTGAGTGCATGTGTGCACACGTATGTGTGCATGTGAGCATGCAAGGACATTTCAGCATGCATAAGTGTGTGCATACATGTTTATATGTGTGTTTTTGAACATGTACATGTGTGTATGTGTGAGGGTGTTACATGTGGGGCAAAATACTATTCTTGAGAATTAATATAGTCCCCTGAATTTCCCTGATTATACTCCAAACACCTCCCCTCCCAGACTGAACAGTTAGAAATCCCTCCTTCACTGTTTTGGGAGTTGAGGAAGGTGAAGAAGGCAGTTAGTAGGGACCAGAGCAATGGAAGTGGCCAGGGCAGAATGGAAAGATCGGGCTACATGATTCTTGCATTCTTTTTTTTTTTTTTTTTTTTTTTTTTTGTGGTATGCGGGCCTCTCACTGTTGTGGCCTCTCCCGTTGCGGAGCACAGGCTCTGGACGCGCAGGCTCAGCGGCCATGGCTCACGGGCCCAGCCGCTCCGCGGCATGTGGGATCTTCCCGAACCGGAGCACGAACCTGTGTCCCCCGCATCGGCAGGCGGACTCTCAACCACTGTGCCACCAGGGAAGCCCATCCTTGCATTCTTGTATTTCCAAGCCCTCAAGACCCTGTGAAGAATCTGTTGTTGGGCCTGGGGGAGGGGAAGGAGCCAGAAGGACAGCAGCAAACAGAGCCCAGAGCAGAAGTGCCTGAGCTTGGGGTGCCAAACTGAAGAGCTGGGCTTTATGGCCTCTTGTTACCCCCCCAGTGAGCTATGCCCCAGTGGCAGCGCACCAATCACCCACTGCACGTCTAGTCTCAGAGGCCACCCAGGGGGGTTTGGGGGCTCTGTGTGTGTGTGTATTGCTTGTCACATGGCACTGAGCACAACTGTCTTTGATGCACAGGAAAGAGTAAGGATGAGCGGCCACCCCCCCACCCCCCGCCCCCCGGGTCTAGCCAATCCAGGCTCTGATGGACATGAGACCATCCCTCCCCTCTCCTCCAGCCCCACCCTGAGGCTCTGCCCCTGGCCTGTCCCTGCTGCCACACAACTTCCAGAGCCACCTGGGCCTGGCAGTTTGTCACCACTAAAAGCCTCATATCCTGGCTCCTCCTGCACTATTAATCTTGGAAAAACGCATTGTCAAGCCTAACGAAAAAGGGGAAGCCACTAAGGAGAAGGTGTCCACACCTCAGGCTGATAGTTGTCAGGCAGGCCGCTGTGACATCCTGCTGGGGACAGAGCTGGAGGGACAGCAGCAGTGAGAACTGCCCGGTGTGGGGGGTGTGCAGTGTGAACTCGGGACCTGGGCACCGGCGAGCCCTCACCTGCTGAGAACAGGTGGCCCCGTTGGGTGGTAGAAAGGAGAATGGAGGACAGGAGCCCTGGGGCCTGGAGGGGACATTTCCCGGGGCATGGAGCGGCGGGACACTCCCAGGGAGAAGGGCCTCCTGACCATGCCTTCTCACTGTGACTGCAACATTCTGCAAAAAGGAAGCTTCTGGCAGCTGGCAGCTGAGCTCCTGAGCCTGCTCTTCTCTGGTCCCTCTGAGATCCTTGGGTGTGGTTAAGACTGGCCTCTGATCAGGGGCCACACACTGGCAGACCTCGGGCTTAACCTAGTGCAAAGCTTTCACTTGGTTTATAGAATGTTCACTTTTTTTCAATTAGTTAATAAGGTTAGAAACTGGGATATTCCATGTAAAGAATCAGATTTGCAATTTCTCTTGAAAAATTTAAGAAATCTGGCCATTTGGCATAAAAAAGAATGAAATACTGCCATTTACAGCAACATGGATGGACGTGGATTACCATACGAAGTGAAGTAAGTCAGAGAAAGACAAATACCATACGATATCACTGATCTGTGGAATCTAAAAAGACGATACAAATGAACCTATTTACGAAACAGAAACAGACTCACAGACATAGAAAACAAACTTATGGTTACCAAAGGGGAAAGGGGGCGGGGAGGGATAAATTAGGAGTTTGAGATTAACAGACACACACTACTATATATAAAATAGACAACCAAAAAGGACCTACTGTATAGCACAGGGAACTCTACTCAATATTCTGTAATAACCTACATGGGAAAAGAATCTGGAAAAGGAATGGATGCATGTATATGTATAACTGAACCATTTTGCTGTATACCTGAAACTAACACAACATTGTAAATCAACTATACCCCTATACCCCAATATAAAATAAAAAATTAAATTAGAGAAAGGAAATCTGGCCGTTTGGGGTAGATTCCCCCACATGGTGGCCCTCAGCCACAGCTGCAAGGTCCTGACTGGCAGGCAGGAGCTCCCCAGAGACCCCGGGCCCAGCAGTCCTCACCACCCAACCACCGGCCACACTGGCTGCCACTCATGGGTGCTACCAGCGGCCAGTGGAGAGGGCTTCCCTGCCCTGCAGCCCCTTACTTCTCTCTGTTCATTTTCTGCCTTGTGTTGATACCTTGAGGGCAGCTGGGTTTTGTTACTGTGAAAATCTAATGGACTATCTTTCAACCTTCCCCTCACAGTTCTTTCTCCTCTCTCTTCTCACCCCAGGGCTAGTTCTCTCTTCTTCAGCCAGTGGTGCTGTCCACAGCCCTCTCTCTAAAAGCTCCAATGAGCTCAAAGATCACAAGTTCATCTCCTGTCCCACATCCCCCTTGAGATCAAGGGTATGGAGCATGTCCGACAGTCGACCAGCTGATCCTGTTGGCAAGTGGGTCCTGAATATTCCCCACACCCAGATGTGTGCCCAGATGTGGCCCCAAGGAGAAAGGGAGTGCCCAAGACCATGAACTAGGCACACCCAAGGCTGCAAGAGAGTGATCAAGTCCAGAGAAGTACGGAGGAAGCTGAGGTCAATCAGGAAGGCTTCCTGTAGGAGGAGGAGCTTATGATGCAGTGGTTAAGAGCATGGGTATTGTGGATTTCATCTTTCAGTTGCCAGCTATATGACATTGGGCATGTCATTTAGCCTCTGTAGACCTCAGCTTCCTCACTGTGAACGAGGCTGATGATGGTGTCTACACTTTTTCTGGTCCATAGCCATCCCCATCTGCTACAACTCTCAACTTCTCTTTCTTTCTTCCCTTTAGAGTCATGACTTGCTGGAATGAGTCCTTCCCAGGACTTCTTAGAGCTGGTCCTTTCTGTTCTGTGTGCAGTTTTCAGCCTTTAGGACTCAATAAAAGCCATATTGGAGGCAACTAAGAAATACTTTTTGTTTGGCTGAAAATGGGGGATCCACTGTGGGAATTAGTGTGGAGGCCAAGGCTATTTCTAAGGAAGGGAGATGAAGGAATGAATCAACAAGTTGTTAGCTGCAGTTTGAAAAGCAAAATGTTCAGCCAAAGTAGTTTTATATATTCCTTTTACTTCCCTATGCCCCAAAGTCCCTCCCTTTTACATTTGGGGTGGAGGCCTGTAGTGCTTGGGGAACAAGAACTAGAGAGAGTTTTACTAACCTTAAACAAGCAAAAGCATACCCTAGACCAAGCAAGGCTGGGCAGCAGAAAGTAAGCTAAGAGTCAGAGTGGTCTCCAAGCTGACAAGAATCATCAAAGCTGCCATAATTTAAAAAGCATGACCATTGTAAAGCAATTATACTCCAATAAAGTTGTAAAAAAAAAAAAGATGAGCCTCAATCCTTTAAAATACTCCATAGTATTATAAACTACAATTTAACAAACAAACAAACAAAAAAGCATGTATATCATGTAAAAGTGAATGTTAACTTCACTGTGAGTCTCACATTGTGTTGGCATCTGGGGAGGATGGTGTCCTCCCCATCCACTCCTGTGCTCTCCCCCATCCCAGGAGAAGTAGCTATGATGATGAGCAGAGAGAAGGCATCCCCTAGTCCATGGGGCCATGGGTGGGATTTGTGTCTTTGGAGCCTCTTTAGGTCTTCCCTGTGGCTGGAAGGGGGCCCTTTATCTTCACAGGAATGAAGGAAAATACACCATTTAGTCGCTGGCTGGATTCTGGTGCAGCATCAACTGGAAAGCATCCTCTGAAGGCCTGAGCAGGCACTTACATTTTAACATCCAGAGGTGAACTCACGGGTGTCATTTCCTCAGCTTCTCTGAGTCTGCCCTTTCCATGGGGATGGAGGAATTTTCCATTTCAGTGACCCTCTCCACCCATATTTCATGACTCATGGGTAGTCCTCTCCTTGGAGTTTTGACCTGTGGTCACATCTCCACCTCCAGCATCCATTGTGCCTCTACTGCAAGCTCTTTGCAACTTTCAAGTGAGTCAGGGACTGGCCAGAGAGAAGAGGCTGTGACACAATGAATCACCTTCTCATTGCTCTGAGGATGCTCAGGGAGATGCCTGACTGAGATCCCAGCTCTGTGAGATTTCTTCTACCTGGTGAATTTTCCCCAAGAGCCAGGAGAACCAACACTTTACTCCCTCCTCTTAAGGAATTTCTTGCCAATAGTCTGGTGGTCTCATCGTTTGGTGCTGTCCATGCTTGAGGCCAGGCTATCTGTATACCCCTCAGAGTACCAGGACTGAGCTGGCACAGAAAAGGATTTCAAAGGCTGCTTGAAAAAAGGATGTGTGAGTTGCAGAGATACCCCAAGACCCACGCTACACGTGTATATGGAGATTGGGAGTTTGCCCAGAGGTCACTCTTGGGAGCGGGTGGGAGTGTGACCCACACAGAATGTACTTCTGCACCCTAGAGTCTCCCCACCAGACTCATCTGGGCTGTAATTTACCCACTTGAGTGTTTCAGTCACCTTACCAGGGCTGGGAGGCTTAAGGAAGAAAGGAAGGAAGGAAGAGAAGGAAGGAGGAAGAAATAAGATTTCTTTTTAATTCATTATTTTTTTTCTTATTGAAATATAGTGGGCGTACAATATTATGTCAGTTTCAGGTGTAAAGACATCTTTTGAATAATAGAGATAGAGGTGGAATGTGAAATCCAAATATGAATTTTTAAAAACACAGAAAGGAAAACAATCATAGGTTTGCAGGCAAGTTTGCTGTTCCATTTGAGACCTGTCCCTAACGTTTATCACCCTGAAGTAAGGATGTCCCACCTGGGAGCAGCCTGGCGAAACCTGCATTCCTCCACAATTACTACGAGAGTCTTGGGACTTGCATTAGCAGAAATTATCCTTTTGTGCCCTATTTCCTGCAGCAGAGGAACATAGACCCCTCTGGCTAACCCGGGGATGTGAATCGAGCAGCCCTGATCTCAAATTCTCTCTCTCTTCCTCGCCTGCATTGCCTCCCAGAGTTAAATATCCCTCCAGACAGCTCCACCGAGGTGGGGTGTGACCGCTTGTCATTTTTACGGGTTTCACACTTTGTCTTCAGCTGTTCTGGGGAACCCCTTGCCTCATGAGGAGAGCTGCGTGTGACGAGTGTAGACAAAGGCACTTGGTGGTTTCCTTAGTAACCTGAGCTCGGGTAGACGGTCAAGCTGGGAGGGCAGGGCTCTCATGGGCGGGTTGGGGGTGGCCTCTTCACCTTTGCGCTGGGCTAGGTGCTGGCCTGACCATGCTCAGGAAAATCTCACAGAGCACGGAATTCGAGTGACACCAATGCCATCTCTGTGCACAGTCCGTGTAGCTCTGTGCACAGTTATAGTCCAAGTAGCTGCACGCTGTGTCTGCAGCTACACGGACTGTTGGGCTTTTCAGGCAAATTGACCGTATTTGATGTCAGTCTGGTTGTTGGCCATCATTTAAGCAACTTGAACCTCAAACACCTTCTCCCCTCGATGTGCACCTTATACCTGCTCTGTCCGAGGACGAGGACCAGGACCCCCAGACCTTCATTAGACCCTGATGTCTGCCCAGGGCAGTGGCTCTCAGCCCAGAGGAGGATACACCAACATCCCGTGGAGGGCTAGCCCTATCCCCAGGGCTTTAGATTCAAGAAGCCTCTGGGTGGGAGCTAAGAATTTGCATTTCTAACTAGAGCCCAAGTGATGCAGACACTGATAGTCTGGGTACCACGGTTACCATGGTCTGAGATATATGGTCTTGTGGAAAGTTGTGAGTTCTGGGCCAGGTCAGATGTTTCCACGGTCTTCCTTCTCCACCTGCTTTTCCCCTCTCTCCAGAGTCATGCCGACTGGATAGAGAAATTTTGGAGGGAAAGTACTGCACGTGCTTCCCTTGTTCTCTGTCTACTCCTCCTCTCTCTTCCCTGGTCGTATGGCTCACTCTGGCTGTTGGCTGCCCTTATGGTCCTTGGTCTCTCTTTGAACAAGTGTGCTCATTCAGGAGATGGCATGTGCATTCCACAAACATCTTCTACTGACTCCCCTGTCTAAAGAGGTCCTGAGGGGGCTGATTGGAAAAGGTTTGGAGGATTCCAAAGAAGGCAGTTGAGAGACACTGAGATGCAGGGTAAGCCGCAGGAGCATGCCAGGATGGTGGAGGGGTGGGGAGCGGGCATGGACCCAGGGGCAAGAGTAAAAGACACAAACAAGAGAGTTAAGAGTTCAAAGTCACATGTCAAAACTCAACACAGTCAAAACTACCACCCAGACATCTCTTAGGATGGGCCACTTTAAGATCTGAGGACACTTCACCATTGCACCCCCATCGCAGGCATGGACCCCATGCCCTGAAGAATGCAGTACCAGCCACGCTGCTGAATTCTAAGTTTTTGCTTTTCATTTCTTAAACTTATTTTCTTACATGTAAGTTGTATGAATGGTGGAATGCTCTTAGATTCTTCCTGCACAGGATATAACTCGACAAAATTCACCTTTGGGGAGGTGATCATATAGCTTGTCATGCAAACCTGGCACTTTTGAGAGTGAAACGGAGCACAGTGAGTAATTATGGGACAACAGACAAAATTGAGTGTGTGCCAGGTCAGCCAAGACTTTTGGTTACCGCGCTCTCACGGTGATCAGAGACATGCTGTAGAAAACACCATCCAGGTCCTCCAAAAGGACGAGGAAGAGGAGCAGGAATGGGGGGAGCTCACCACTGCTGACGGCCTTCAGGGCAGGTCACATGATGCAAAGCAAGACCCAAGACCCCCAACCACCAGACTGAGAGGGGCCCAGGGCTGTAGCTCATAGGCTGATTGCATGACTCAGCTGAAGAACACTTTGAGAACGGTGGGGTGCTCCTGGTTTTCTTGCCATCTCTGAGAAGAACTGTTCTATGACTCTCTTCACCTCTCTGGGGGTGAGTCTCCTCATCCATAAAATGAGAGTGCTGGTTCTCTGATATCTTGGAGGTGTTAGAGCAGTATGCTTGTGTGATGTACTCCAACAGCACAACATTGGTTTGATTTCAAAAGTGGTTGGCAAACTGTCCTCTGGTCAGTATGGCCCGCCACGTGCTTTTGTCAGTAAAGTTTTATTGGAACACGGCCATGCTCTTTAGTTTACGTATTGTCTACGGCTGCTTTCATGCTTATAATGATAGAGTTGAGTCATTGTGATAGAGACCGTATGCCACGTAAAGCCTAAAATATTTACTATCTGGCCCTTTGCACTAAAGGTTTGCCAACTCTTGCTTTGGAAGGAAGACAATGATAAATCAGGCTGTAAAGAATTTAAGACTCAAGAGGGTACATGTTGAAATGGGATTCTGACTCAGTCCTGATGACCCTATCTGACATTTCCTGATGGTAAAAAAAAAGAAAAGACACTTTTGGGAAGATTTTCAAAACTTTTCTTCTGTTAACTTAATTAGGAAAAAGAAAAATATCTGCAGTTTTGCTCACCAGAGGCTTCCACTATCAACAATTTGAAATATTTTTATCCAGTCTTCACCTTATGCAATTTTTTTAACAAAACTGAAATCACAAAATTTTGTTATCTTGCTTTTCACACATTATATAACATAAATGTCTTCCTTTTGATCAAAACATCTTCTTTACTGGCAAGATGGATGCTTGTATAATATTCCATTTTAGGGGTGTATCATGATTTACTTATTCATTCTTATGTTGTTCCACATTAAGTCTTTTATTTTTCTACTTCTTGTTGTTGTCTTTATATATGGAGAACATCGCTGGGCTCATTACAAGCTACTTCCTTAGGAGACGTTCCTGGAAAAGACATTGCTAGGTAAATGAAACGACTATCTTTTAACCCCATTGCTCAACTTATTGAAGAGGAAAAATCACTAAGTGGGCTTGAGGCTGGGTCCTGCCATCTTGTCACTCTGGAAACCTCCAGCCAAGATCACAGTAAGCTTCAGGGGAAGTGGGGGGCCTGCTTTCCGTTCATAATGATGGTCTTTTTCCTGCAGACTGGACAGAAAATGCTCAGGCCTCCAAAACCAAATCAAAAGTCTGGCTGGAAACCAACGACATCTATGTGTTCAAACACCAAGGCTGCCTTCTGAACCCACACCCTGGGAGGTCAGAGAGCTGGAAACCCAGGGGCTCCCATTCCGACTCTGGTGCCCCATGGTGGAGGATGTGTGTCTTCTGCCTGCTTCCCAAGTGCCTGCCCTTGTGTCAGAAGGCAAACATCCTTAAGCCTAATGGGGTAAATGCTTATTACACTCCGAGCTCATTTGTAGCAGAAGGCACCTACTACAATCCCACTCCTCATGCAAAATTGCCAATTTATGGCAATATTCCTTGTTTGGAAAACAAGACTATCCAAACACTATAATTACAACGTGAGCTGGCAGCCAAGAGTTCCTGCATTAATGCAAAGGCCCCAGATACATTCGTCAAATAGAGTTTTTTTCTCTTTGCCTTCTTCTCTGGGTACTTTTAAGTTCAGGGACAGAGAACATGTCTTCATTAGAAACATTAACATTCACAGGCTGTAGTAAATTTTGACAGTGAAAAGGTCTCTGTAACCTTTAGTTGTGCAGAAATTTACTTCCCAAGAAAATTACATCTGGCACTGTCTTAATTAATGCTAGCTTTCTTTTCTGAAAATTGTGGGCTTGTCAGTAAAAAAGGCAGAAAAACCTGAATTTAAAAGGCTGGACACAAAAGACGCCGAGAAATAAAGCTCTGTGAGATTTCATAATATTGCTCTGTTTTTGTTCTACAGTAAGGAGATGAAAAGATCTCATTTGATTTTGCCAAATGCAGCAACATACATGTAGAATTGATTTGCATTTTCTCTCTTTTGTCTCTGAGTTTTACCCTGTAAAGCGTGCTTGGGAAGGTATTCTATTTCAAAAGCAATAGGTCAAATAAAATCTATACCTACGAGGAACAAAATAACGTATGACTTCATTTTTTTAGCCTTTCTCTAACTGTTTGTATTAATCGCAGTGAACAGGAAGAACTGTAGCTGTGTTTTCTCATGTGAATTTTGATGATCTGACATTCCCTTTTCCTGGTTTGAAGTGGGTTCTAAATATGACAGGAGAATGTGGCTTCACGTGGGGATATTTCTATTTTACGTGGCTCAGACTTCTATTTTGACAGCGAGATGCTTGTGCTTTCCTTGGGGTTTAGGGATTCATTTAGGTTCACGTTCCCCCCCCCCCTTATTTGGCTTTGCATTTTGATGATCCAACATTTCCTTTCTCCAGTTTGAAGAAGGAGCCTCACACACTCAGTCTCAGGGACACATGCTTTGCATCACAGGGACATGAAAAACACTTTAAGAACTGTCTTAGTTCTGCTGCATGCGGAGGATGTAAGTGCAGGGCTGGGAGAAGGCAGACAGCCTCAGAGAAGGTCTAACGCGGTCCAGACCACTCTGGACTCTGATGAGAAGAGAGAGGTGACTTGTCCCAGGTCGTAGTGCAGAGCAGGGCTCACATCCCCGCCTCTGGGGCTGTGTCATCTCGGCCAAGATTCCTGAAAAACTCTCCCCTGCTCACCCGTGGGGCAAAGCCTCAGGGAATAGTAATGTGATTATTGTTCTTGATTTTGCTCCACTGCCGCCAGAAGGATGGTTCAGGACCACTGTGGGAACTTGAGGGCGTTTCGGTGGTACCCAGCCCGTGCTGGATCACAACAAGTTGCCCTGGAGGGAAGGGGTCCCCTCTGTGGGTGCCTCAGTCCGTCTGAGGTCAGGGAGGAAGGATCTCTTTGGCTCCAGCACATCTTGAATGCCTCTCCCCTTTTAACAGAGAGAGCAGGCCTCAGGCTTCATCAAACCTTCATATTGAGCTGGAATTTAATTACATGGCTTTGTTTCCATTATAAGTTTTATTTTATGGTTATTTCACATTTATGGTAAGTGCTATTAGTTTTCTATTCATGGCAATGATATAAAGCTTCCTTTAAAAATTAAATCTATTTAAGTAAAAAAAAAAAAGAACAAATATAAATTAAATAAAAATATGACATAAAACAGAGTACCAGTGGTTCCCAGGTGTGGCCAGAAATGGTGGTAAATGAGAGCCTGAAGTTCAAGTTTTGGCAGAAGCTGCTTTAGGAGACAGAGGAGAGCAGGAGAGGCTGCTTTGAAAAAGTTCTGTTTGGGGCCCCAGGATTTTCCTTATCCGTCTAAGACTCTTTCTACGAAGGTACCCATTATACATAATTTACTTGTGTTTATCAAATGATTAGTTGGCGCCTCTCCCTCCTTTAATAATTCACCGTAGAGTGTGTTGGAGAGATGCCCCCCTCTCTACGGTTAACAGATTCTCCTGCTTCTCCGTGACAGCATGATAGGAGGCAATATTTTAAGATAAAAGGGTTATTAAAATAGTGCATGTGCCGGAGTAACACTCCAATGTGCTTCTATATCTGGGTTGTTGTCGAGTGCCCTACAATTTAATAAATTATAACATATTCATAAATAACACCTCGGGTTAGCGTCCTCACACATTTTTCACAACTTACCACCGTGTACTGAACGAGTGGGAAAGTTGGGGGAGAAGGGGTCTGCAGTGCAACAAGAGAAGTTTGGGTGCTCAAAAGCGCAGAGTGGCTTTCCCCCAGGAAAGACAGCTACTTTTTTTCAGGGTTGCCCATGTGCAATGCGTGGGGGAGGCTACAGGAGGGGGCCATGGGGCTACATGGGGGCCGTGGGGAGCTATGGAGGCTGTGGGAACCATGGGATAGAGGAGAGATCCACGGGGGATCACTGAGGCCAGTGGGGCCCATGGTGGTCAGTGGGGGTCTCTGGTGGGACCACAGGGGTCCTGGGTCTGTGGGAAGCAGTAGGAGATTGTTAGGAACTGCAGGGGTATATGGGGGAAGAGGGCATCTGTGCAGGGCTTTGGGGTCTTGGGGAGCCGTGGCTGTGGGGAAGGGGAGATTCTGTAGGGCTCTAGCTTACTGGCCTAGGGAGTCTGGAGGCCTTGAGTACCCTTCAGGCCTCCAGCACCTCCGGCTGCCAGCTTGCCGTCTATCTCTTCACGCCCTACCTGTCTGGCTGGTAACCGCTTAAGAAATTAAACACTGTCAGTTTGAAAAATTAGAGATAAAACCAGAAGAGAGAAAAAAATTCTAAAGATCTGAGATGAGCCAATTACTAATGTGAGACTTGGCTGTGAATGTTCTGGAAGAGAGAAACTTCAGACCAGCGCGTCTCAAACTTGAGCGTGCAGAGCAGGGTCCGGTGGGGCTGCGGGGGTCCCAAGACTCTGCATTTTTTAGCGAGAGGCATCCTTAGGCATCTTGGTGCTCAGAACCTGCCCAAGGGCACCAGCAAAACCCACAGGGGGAGACAAGCTTTGTCCTGGAAGCAAAGAACCTGAAGCCCAGGCTGTGGACCTCAGCCAGAGGGAACCAAAGTGCTGATGTCACTCAAGGTGGAGGCTCAGTGGGTGCCAGGCCACATGGAAGGATGCTGCAAACCCCCACCCCCATCCCTCCCACCCCAGAGCCTCAGTTTCCCCACATGAGCAAGAGGCTTGTGGAGCTATTCTGGTTTCCCATAATAGACAGAACTTTAGCAGTTGGCTTTAATATGTTTAAATGTCTCAGGCTTGGTGTGGACTGAGGGAACTCCTGTCCCAAAATGCATTCCTCACTTCCTGCCAAGTTTCCCCAGATGCCACCATTAGCATGACATTTCTTTGGGGACAAAGGGACTCCTTTACAAAGGGTACCCCTGTGGAGAGGCCACAGGCCTGAGGATCTCCCCTCAGACTGTCCTGGCTCAGAGCAGGGCAGAGACGGAGTGAGGATGCAGGGAGAGCGATCAGAGCACGTGCTGCCCTCTCACCCAGGCCACCCCTGTGAGCCCTTCCCTGCAAAGACGAAGGCTCCAGCTCCCTCATCCCCTGGCCAGAGTCCATGCTGCTCCTCCAGGTGAGGAAAACCTTTGTGCAGCCTTAGCCTCAGACCACCATGCTAGGAGTCTGAGAGATGGCGAAGGCTTGGGGGATGGTCAGAGCCGCAGCCTCCAGGAGGCCCAGGGCTTGCAGGCGGATGTTTTTCAAGCAGTGGCCTCTGGTTCCTTTGCAGACATTGTCATTTCTCTGTGGTGATGCAAAGAGTGTCATCCTGCAGTTCCCTGGCTCCTCTGGACCTTTGCAGCTCCCGCTCGGTCCAGCCACCAGGGGCAGAGAGGGCCCTGGGAGCCGCGGGCAGCCAGCGTGGACTCATGCAGGCCGTGGCTGCATGCCTGGACAGGGAGAGCTCCCTCCTTCTCTGCGTTCCCTGAGAGCTGCTGAGCCGATGACTCTCTGGAACCCAAGCCAGGCAATGCATCCAGCAGGGGGCCCCATGGATGCTCCTGGCAGCTGGGGACCCCCGGAATCCAGGACCTGGAAAGTTTCCTTTCGATCACATGGACCAAAGGTTTTTAACTTGAGATCCGTGGACTTCCAGGCGCAGGTGGATGAATTTTGAGGGGCATTGTGGGCCCACAACACTGACATGAGCTACTGCGGGCACCCGTGCGTGTCCATATTTACGACATTCTCAGAAGGGCTTTTCATGCTAAAACAAATAAAACCAAACCAGACCCTTCTATTTGCAGATGCATAAGTTGAAGGCTGCAGACTCAGTCTGGGTTCCTAGGGCAGGGCTCTTTGGAAACTTCCTCCACACCCACCTCACCCTCAAGCTCCTTTTCGGAGGCATTCCATTGTCTGGGAAGAGAGAAGTAAGTCAGCTTCCTCCTCGGGAATCTGGGCTCCCGAGGGACACAGGAATCCCAGACCATGGACCAGACCTGCCTTTCCGGCTCCCCATCACTACCCAGCATCCCCTGAGGAGGAGGGGACCTGGGGCTCCTCCAAATTTGGCCTGGCCTCGGCTGCCTTCCCCCTCTCTCTGCTCCGTCCATCCCAGGCTCAACTGCCTTCTGGGAGACCAGTCCTGGGGCGGCTTCCCAGCCCCCATGCCCCACAGCAGTCCGTTTCGGCCCCTTGCACACACGGAGCACATCATTTCTGCCCTGCACTGAGCTGCACGGGGAGCTGGAGGGGAACACTATATTGCTGCGTCCTTTGCCTAACAACTGGTAACACATGACACTTGTATTTGCCCCAAGATAATGTACAAATATGTTTTACAGGGTTTCCTAATGATAATCATGATATTTCATTCTTCTTGCCCTTCTAATAACGATAAGAGTCGAGCATTATTATTTTTTTAAACTGTTCTCTGTGACTGTGACATTCAGTTCAGAGAATCGAATGTCAGCAAGAAATCCATATGCACTCCCTGAAGCTGGGAGAAGCCCCTTCCATTTATTTTTAGGTTGCAAGAGAATGACGCGATCTCACCTTATTTTTTTTTTCCTCCTGAGAAAGGTGGTTGGCATTCAGCGCCTCTCTGATGTTTATGTAATCGGGCCTGAGGTTTAGTCAATCAAGACCTTTTTGCAAGCCATCCTAATCAGAGGGTGGCGGCTTGATAGACGAAGGGCTGCAGGCATCTCTGGGTGGGGGCCGGGGAGGGGGGTTAGGGAGAATTCCCACCTTGGAAAAAAGGCTCCTTTCAAAGGGGCTTTATATGCTGAGTGAAGAATGGCCTGGACTCTCAGCAAAGAATCAACTAATTAGTAGATAAAGCAAACATTTTAAGGTTCTATGTAGACACTAGGTAGAAACCTTTTTTTTTTCCCCTTGTGCCAATGTGTTTGTTCTTCCACATCCTCCAGTATTAGGGAGACCTATCTTCAGGGATAAATACCCAAGGAACAGTGTATAGTTTCTGTTATTAGTAAATAGCCATTTAACAGCAGGCGTGTTAAACACTTCTTTTGAGGTGTTCCCCAGAAGCTATGCATAAGAAATGAGGATTGATCATAAACCAGGAAAGGACAATAGAGACACAACCATGATAAAACTGAATACGATAGAAACTGAAGTTAGGAGAGCATTCCTCATCTCCATTCTCAAATATCTTAGTTTTAAACTAAAGCATAATTGTTCAAAGTAAGCTATTTTGAGATATTGATTTTTTTCCTTTTTTGGGGGGGTGGGGGGAGTGGCCATACTCTGAGTAAAGTGTTCTTTTGGTCAACAAGTGGTGAGGATCTAGCATGCACTGGGGCCCTCTGTGGCAGCCTGGGCAGCGGTGGGTAGCGGCAGCTCTCCTGGCCTGCACCAAAGCCCAGAATCTGATTATTTAGGGAGCCAAGTATTTTTGTTGATGAGCAAAATGAAATCCTCTGAGAGCAAAATCAATCTTTTGCAGACCTCAGAGCATTGATCCTGGTGCCCATTGACAGGTCCGGGCTGTTTGGCTATTTGGAATGACCGCACAAAATGAGCAAGTTGTTACAGTTTTAGAGTTTTGGTATCTATTGGCAACCCCTGCACTCATATGATTAATCACACGTTCGAAATGTGCGTGCGGTGGAAATTGACTGCAACGCAGCAGAAACAAAGTTTTCAGTTATCCTCGTATAATAAATTGAAGCTATATCCCTAAGCAGAATTGTCTTCAGGATTCCAATTTGCCTTGTTAAAAGTGTTGTTTATACAGTAGTTAGCAAAAACGCAAGTAATTACGTACAGAATTCATTCTAAGCAATTCTTTATTTTCCCCCATCCTTTATTGGTTTTCCATCTTCATTACCCGATATTTTAGTCGATCTCAGCAGAAACCTGACTGGCGAGATGTGGCCAGGACATGAGGCTTGGTGACTTTCGTGATTCACAGAGAGCATCTGGTCAAGAGGACAAGGCCAGTGAGAGTCACACAGCGGCTGGAGGCTTTCTGCCAGCTGCAGGGCTGCGCTGAGACAGGAACGGCGTATGTGTGGTATTGCATTTCGTAAAATAACATTTACCTCTGGAGAAGATGTCTGCGTATTTATTTATTTATTTTTGAGCGGGAGCACAGTTTTGTATACATGTAGCGGTGTAGCCGGCCACATCTGTTTTGGTTGCTGTAACCTGCAGGACTTTATTTCATAAATACCATCTGAGTCCGGGAATACAGCTCTTGGAAGGCAAATTATGTTTAAGTGAGTAAACATTTTAGTGGCTGGGTGCCCTGCATCGGAGGGAGGGTTGGAGGGGAGAGGGGCAGCAGGGGAGGGTTGTGGCTTGTCCGCAGGAGCCTGATCTGAGTCCAGGTGGAAGGTGGGCCGGCGGGAACGTTCCAGCTGGAGAGAGAACAGGACGGGAACAGCGCCGAGGGGAAGCCCTCCCGGCAAAGTCCCAGCTTCCCAGAGGCGCCTGCTCTCTCTCCCCAGAACAGAGACCTCATCCATATCTATCAGGAGAGGCCTAATTATAGAGCTTGGAGATTTTAATGGCACAGGGAAATTTAAATGCAGTGGAAAATATGAATATTCCTAAGCCAGCAGTCAAACACAAAATGATTGGCTTCAGAATCAATGAATTATAATTTCCGAGCGCATCCTCAAACGTGGAGCCTCTGGTTCCCAGGAAGAGTTTTGTGCACATGGGTGTGTTTTAATGAACACCGCTTCTAGGTTTTGCTAGGCAGGACCTTGCTTCCTCTGGTGCTGCAGCTTCTGCTAGCACCCAGGCGCTCTGAGCAGATCGCAGGGGACAATAGAGACGGCCATGGGGTCCTGGTGGGCAAGCGGGCAGCCACCACCTGGCAGGTACCCTTGGATCCCGGTTCCTGCTTCCTTGGAGCCTGCGCAGCAGGGTTCCAGATGCTGGGATGCTGGGAGAGCAAGTTATCTGTCTGCGTCCTTCCCTCAGAAAGCTGCATCCTTCTGCAGCTGAATCTCACATCTTCAGTCCTTTTAACGGAAGCCTTTGCTCACAGGTGTGGCCAGTGGGTCCTTTGGGGGACTCGCCCTCCCCAGCCTCAGGCACCCTGTCCACCTGGCTTCTTTTGCTCCCAAGAGCATCCCTATATCTTTACCTGTGGAGGAGGTAAGGATGTGGCCCAGCTGCTGTCCACGCAGCCCTCAAACTGGAGAGTCATCCCATAAATCCTGTTTTATTTTATGGACAAATAAATGCTGAGGTAAAATATTCTAGGACCGTAGCTTGAATACTTGCCATAGCAGCGATGCTGTAATAACCACGGTGACATTAATTTACTGCATTGTGCCGTGGGAAGAAGGAAGAAGGAGGGAGAGGAGCATTAAAAGAGAAAAATGACTTGCCTTCGCATTTATGGGGATTGGCCTCCCTCATTTCCAGCCATCATTAGTTGATTAGGCCCTGATGACAGCGTGGACAATTGTGCTGGAAGAGTTGCTGAAGAGACGCCCTAAAGGTACGCTGTTAATTGAGATGATGTTCATTTTGTAGTTACTGAACAGAACTGCAGATGGTGAGATTGGCGGTTAGTGTGATGGCACAGAGCTGGGGATGCTCGGTGGCCAGGGGCCATGGGCCGGAGCAGGAGGACCCGTGTCCACACCCGCCATGAGACCACGGTCACCGGAGCCCCAGTCACTTCCTCTTCTTTTTTGAACACTGCAGATGGTCCTGTCAAGAGGGGATAAAGTGAGCTTCCCTTTCATCCCAGGAGCAGCCACCACCAGGAAGGTCCCTCCTGTTCCTGGTCTTTGAAGACTGAGGCTTCTTCTCCCCACCCTGGCCCCTGCTCCAGTGGTGGATGACATCTGGCAGGTGTAATCCCAGAGGGTTCCCAAACCTGAGCTGAGAGCAGGACCCCCAGGCTTCCCAGGCAGCCTGACCCTGCTACTGTCCATGCTCTAGACAGTGTTTTCTTACTGGAACAGAGAGGCGAGTTCCATCAGCATCCCTGTCGACACGGAGGTCCCAGTCTGGGCAGTGAGAGCCTTGAAATCCCATGGTGGAGGCTGAATTTCATGTTCACAAGCTCTACTAGAAGTGGTCTTGGCCATGTCTAGCCAGCAGGAAGGACAGCTTCCTTCCATGTTCTACGTGACCTCTGCTCAAATGCTTTTAGAGACCCACAGTCACTGTCCCCAGGGCTGGAGAATTACCTGCCTAACGAGAGGGGATGAAACCTGACATTTTTTGAGTGATTTGGTAAGGGCCACATGCATTCCAAGGCACTTGACATCCATTATCACATTTAATCTCCCTTATTTCCTACTTTAGCTCCATTTACGGTAGAGGAAACTGAAGCTCAGAAAAAGGAATGCCTAGTGCCCCGCAGCCCACAGGGGATGGAGGATGCAGGAGCCCCCGGGTCAGACTGCCTGGCCTGGGATCAGGCTTCGCCTCTTACTTCCCTGTGATCCTGGACGGTACCTTGCCTCTCTCAACCTCAATTCACTCACCAAAGATAGAAAAAAGTACAGGAGACCATGCTACTACGAGCTCTGTATTTGTTAGTAATTCTCATTGCTGTAGCTGTCCTGGTTGTTAAGAGCTGTCAGCTATCTGTCTTCAAGTTCAGGTCCCAAGGAGTGGCAGGGAACGTAAGACAGCTCCAGCTCTGGTCATATGAGGAGGAAGTACTTTCTCACTCACTCACCCCCACCCACCATGCCTGTCATGTCTGCACAACCAGACAGATGCTCAGGCCTGAAAGGTGACAAATCCACTCACAAGATACAACTTGCTAAGTGGCAGTGGCCTTTTATTCCTTGACATCTTTCCAGACCCTTGATGGGATTAGAACTGGATTAGTTTGAGATGAGCCTGGCTCTGTGGTTATCACCTGTTTATAGGACAATGACATTATCTAGTTTGGCCTATAAGGGCCTCCTTCCATAGGAGCTTTGTTCTCTTTGATCTTGAGGGTTGCAGGCAGCATATCTTTAAATCTAAACAAACCCACTGAAGCCTCAAGATAAGTGGTCAAAACATCCAGTGGGGAGAAAGGAGATTCTCTCTTCCTTTCCTGCTCAATGCCAACAGTAATTTTAAAATTGTGTGTACTTACTTTGAGCCTAAAGCTCACTTTGCCATTTTCAGCACTGGCCTGCCCATTTCTCCTTTCACACGTGGACGGCACTTCAAAGTTTGCAGAGCTGTTTTACTGCTTATTAACTCAGTTGATTGGTACAACGGTCTGTGAGTTGGGCAGGGTGGGTTCCATGCCCATTTTGCAGGTGAGGACACAAAACACAAGCTCGGAAAAGCCCAGGTGTTTGCCAGCATGCACGCCATTTCTAAGACCAGCTCATCTGGAAAAATCCAGCATTTGTTGCATTGCCTGAAGCCATCTAAGACCTGCCTTTCTGCCCAAACATCTTTCCTTAAGGCTGATCTCTTCACAGCAAATATCTGTTTAGACAGAGGTTCCAGGAGGTCCTTGTCTGCAGTCCCCTTCCAAAGCTCTCCTAACACCCGCTATGCTTTATTTTATTTTATTTTATTATTATTATTATTATTATTATTTTTTGCAGTACACGGGCCTCTCACCGCTGTGGCCTCTCCGGACGTGCAGGCTCAGCGGCCATGGCTCATGGGCCTAGCCGCTCCGCGGCATGTGGGATCCTCCCGGACTGGGGCACGAACCCGTGTCCCCTGCATCGGCAGGTGGACTCTCAACCACTGTGCCACCAGGGAAGCCTTATGCTTTATTTTGAATCATCCTTATTGAGGTATAATTCACATGCAGTATGACCTGTTTGAAGTGTGCTTATCATTTGTTGAGTTTTGGAAAATGCATACAGTTGTGTAACCACCTTCATGATCGGGATTTAGAACATTTCCATCACTCCCCAAATGCCTTCATGTCCCCCTGCATTCAGTCTCCTTACCCTGTCTGCAGCCTCTGACAACCACTGGTCCTCTGTCACTGTAGTCTTGCCTTTTGTAGAATTTCATGTAAAAGAAATCATGCAGTGTATACGCTTTTATATCTGGCTTCTTTTACTTAGAGCCAAGTTTTGAGATTTAGTCATTTTATGTGTTTGATTCGTCTGTTCCTCCTATTGCAGAGTGGTGTTTCACTGTGTGGACATATCACACATTCTTTTATTCCCCAGTTGTAGACATCTAAGTCATTTCTAGTTTGAGGCCATTATGAATAAAGCTGCTATAAACATATAGGTCCGAGTCTTTGTATTATCTTTTCGTTTAACTTGTGTCAATATCTAGCAGTGGGATTGCTGGGTCATATGATAAATGTCTATTAACTTCATAAGAAACTGCTGTTTTCCAAAACAACTGTATCCCTACCAGGAACGTAGGAAACATCCCAGCTGCTCCACATCCTCACCAACGTTTAGTATTGCCAGTCTTTCTAATTTTACCTTTCTCTCGTGTGTGTAGTAGTATCTCATTATGGTTTTATTTGTATTTCTCTAAAGACTAATGGTATTGCCATGTGTTAAATATTTGACATCCCTAGAACTTCTTTGACGAAGGGTCTGTTTGAATCTTTTGCCTGTTTTTAAATTCGTTTGCTTATCTTCTGATATTTGATTGATACCAGCTCTTTATATATTTTGGATACAAGTCCATTTTCAGATATACTAAGCAAATATTTC
Organism: Mesoplodon mirus; assembly: GCF_964341445.2. Classification (NCBI taxonomy): domain Eukaryota; kingdom Metazoa; phylum Chordata; class Mammalia; order Artiodactyla; family Ziphiidae; genus Mesoplodon; species Mesoplodon mirus. The sequence continues at coordinate 46,462,308 of NC_138995.1, forward strand.
CTCCCAGTCTGTGGCTTGTCTTTGTATTTTCTTAACTGTGTCTTTCAAGGATTAAACATTTTTTAATTTGGGTAAGTCGGGCTTATCAGTTTTTTGTTTTATGATTTGTGCTTTTCGTGTTTTATTTAAGGAATTTTTTCTGGGGGGTAGTGGTGGGATGAATTGGGAGATTGGGATTGACATATAATACACTAATATGTATAAAATAGATAACTAATAAGAACCTGCTGTAAAAAAATAAATACATAAAATAAAATTTAAAGAAAAAGAAATTTTTGTTTATCCCAAGATCACAGAGATTTTCTTCCCTGTTTTCTTCCAGCAATGTTAATTTTTGTGTAGAGTGTGAGGTAAGAGATGAGGTTTATATTTTCCAGGTGGATATGTTGTTATTTCATCAGGATTTATTGTAAATATTCTTTTCCCCATTGAACAACCCTGGAACTTTTGTGAAAACTCAGTTGACTATATATGTATGGTTCCATTCTGAATTTTCTACTCTAGTCCATTTATTTTTATACTAAAACTATATTGTCTTGATTACTGTAGCATTATAGAATTCTTAAAATGTAATAATTTAAGTTCTCCAACTTTTTTCAGAGCTATTTTTATTTTATAGAGTTTTTGCATTTCCATATAAATTTTAAACTCAGCTTGTTAATTTTTAAACTAAATTAAGCTTACAGGGATTGATTGGAATTCTACTGAATCTATAGGTCAATTTGAGGAGGAAGGGGATATTAACAATATTGAGTTTTTCAATCTTTAAACGTGGTATATCCCTTGATTTATGTATGTACTTTATCTCAGCAGTATTTGTAGATTTAAGCATATGTCTTGCACATTGTTCATTTTATCCCTAATGAATACTCAATACTATTATAAATGATACTTTTAATGTTTTACTTTATTAATGTTTGTTTTACATTTTTATATATGGACCTTATTTCCTGCTCATTGCTAAACTCATTTATTAATTATATCTTATTTTGTAGATGCCTTGGATCTTCTTCATAGATTATCATTATCTGTATGCCTTTTATTTATTTTTCTTAATTTATTGTACTGGATAGGACCTCTAGCACAAATTTGAATAAAATGGTGAAAGGAGACATCCTTGCTTTCTTCCTAACCTTGAGGGAAGCATTTGCTCTTTTATCATTAAGTTTGACGTTAGCTGTAGACTTTTCATAGATGTCCTTAATCTGAGGAAGTCATGCATGGGTGCTGAATTGGCTCAAATACTTTTCTTGCATCTGTTGAGATGATTGCAGTCAATTCTGCTACAACACAAAACTTGTGTCTCTAAAAAGCACCATGCTATTCAAAATCTTGCAAGGAAGTCTACAGGAAAATTGAGGGGCATAACACCCCAAACTTTATAAGAGATACACCCAAAAAGATGAGAACTTAATGAAAATGGTAGCACTGTTTTACTCGTGCTAAATGGTTGAGAAACACACAGATACTACAATAAATATGGCATTTTATCTTGAAAAAAGATCTAAAGTTTGTTTGTGGAAGTGGGTATCTTATGAGTTAATGGGAAATGACCAAAAACAGGTGACCTGCAGTTGGTCCGGAGAGGATGGGTGTGACATAACATACGAGGTAAACTATAGTAGTTAGTAGCTGTTTGAGGTGTGTGCCTGGTGCTTTTTGTGTATTCCTACATGGCTCGCTTCATCTGGGTGCAGTTTTCTGCATTCACCTAGTGTTTCTCACAAACAAAATTATACATAAAGGAACACAAAATTCACATTATGCTCAAATTGTTCCCTGATATGTCAGTTGTGTTGAAACAAACTGAAATTTTAAGACGTGTTACAGCAAAACTGTCTGCACATGGCTTTTTCTTTTTTTAGTTTTTTAAAAAGGTGAATTGCATTCATTACTTTTTGAATTTCAAACTAGTCTACCATTCCTTGGATAAATCCTATTTAATCATGATGCATTATTATATTCATATTTTGCTAGATTTAATTTGCTAAAATTTTGTTAAGGATTTCTGCATGCATATTTATGAGGTGTATTAATGTATAGTTCTCTTTTATGGTAATGCCTTTGTCTGGCTTTGATATCAGATTAATGCTGGTCACAGCAAATAAGTTGGGACATTGTTCCTCCTGTATTTTCTGGTGTTTTTGTGCAGAATTGATATTGCTTATCCCATAAATGGATGGTAGAATTCATCATTGAAGTCACCTTTGGGCCTGAGGTTTTCTTTGTCAGAAGTGTTTAAATTATGAATTCAAGTACTTTAATGGATATAGGGCTCTTCGGGTTATCTATTTCTTCTTGAATGTACTTTGGTAGTTTGTATCTTTCAAGGAATTTGTCAATTTCACCCAAGTTGTTGAATTTACTGACACAATTATTCATAATATCTCCTTATTCTTCCTTCAATGCCTGTAGGATATGTAGTAATGTCTCTTCTTTAACTCCTGAGATTGGTGATTTATGTGCATCTTTTTTTGATTGATAGATCAGTCTCTCTAAGAGCTTTATCAATTTCATTGATCCTTTAAAAAAACAATTTTATTACTATTATTTCCTTTATTGCTGCTTACTTTGGGTTTCAATTCTCTTCTTTTTCTAATTTCTTTTAGTAAAGATTAAATCATTGATTTTAGTCCTTTCTTCTTTCCAAACACAAGCATTCAATGTCATAAACTTCCCTCAATCCCTGTTTTAGCTTTGACCTACCTATTTTTACATGTTTTCATTCAGTTCATCAGTTGATAATATTTTCAGGTCATAGTATTTTCTTACTGCTCTTGTGATTTCATCTTTGACCCATGGGTTATTTAGACGCATGTTGTTTGATTTCCAAATGTTTGTGGATTTTCCAGATACCTTTATGTTATGGATTTCTAGTTTAGTTCCACTGTGGTCAGAGAACATACTCCTTACAATTTCAGTTCTTTTACATTTATTGAAGATTGTTTTATGACCCAGTATATGGACTGTCTTGGTGACTATCTCAAAAGCACTTGAGAAACATGTATTCTACTGTTGGAGGGTGTTCTCTAAATGCCTCTAAATGTCATTTAGTTTTGATTGATTGATGTCGGAAAATGTTTAACTGAACCCCTGGAGGGGAAAAGCCTAGCTTTGTAGCACTTGATGACTTCTGTGGAAATATCCTCCCATCGTGGCCAAATTTAAGCTACTGATGTGATGTCATTGAATGTGGAGTTGGGAGGAGATGCACATAGATCACTTTCAGAAGTGGCTAAAGCACTTTGATAATGTTGTTCAAATCTATATTTTACTAATTTTGTTGTTGGTCTGCCTGTTCTTTCAATTACTGATAGATGGGTGTTGAAATCTCTAAAAATAATTGTCAGTTCTTCCATTCCTGTTTTCGGTTCTCTCAGGTTTTGTCTTAATGCATTTTAAAACTTTATTAAGTGTACACACACATTATAAAATTTTGAAATCTTGTGTGTCTGATATAAAATATAATTACCATAGCTTTTCTTTTGATTAGTGGTTAGGTATAGCATATTTAATCCTCTAACTTTTTTTAAAAAAAACTTTATTTTGGAATAATTTTATATTTACAAAATAGTTGGAAAGAAGAACTGAAATTTCTTATATACCCTTCACTCATCTTTTCCTAATGTTAACATCTTACATATAACTATGGTATATTTTTCAAAATTAAGAAATTACATTAATACATTATTATTAACAAAACTACAGACTTTTTTCAGAATATTCCCAGATTTTTCCACTAATGTACTTTTCTGTCCCAGGACCCAATCCAAGAGTTCACATTTGTCACCTTCATTTCATTTGTTCTGTGATCATCTGTCTTTTTTTGTTTGTTATTGCCTTTATACTTTTGAAGTGTATTGGTCAGGTATTTTATAGACTGATCCTCAGTTTGGGTTTGTCTGATATATTCTCATAATTATACTGGGATTATAGAATATAAATTGCCTTTCTCATCAGATCATATTGGGGGTAAATGATATCAAGTGACATTACTGGTGATGTTAACTTGGATCACTTGGTTAAGATGACATCTGCCAGGTTTCTCCACTGTGTTCTCCCCTTTCCATACTCCATTCATTGGGACTGAGTCATCCAGTTCAGGGGAGACATACAAAGTCTGAGGCTTAGTTAATGTGCGTTTATAAATATTGCTGACTAGGGTCATTCCATTGTATATCTATACCACAGTTTGTTTTATCCATTCATCTGTTGAAAGACACCTTGGCATCTTTTTACTTTTGCCCTCTGTGCCCTATATTTAGTGCGTATTTCTTTGAGACAATATATATTGTTTTATATCCAAAACTATTTGTTTTTTAATTTAATTTAATTCAATTTAAATTAATTTAATTACAATGCTTAAGCCATTTATATTTATTGTGCTTATCAATATGCTTAAGTAAAAGTTTATCATCTTGCTATTTGTTTTTTATTTGTCTCATTTATCTTTATTCTTTTTTTCCTGCTTCCTTATATTCTTTTGGGTTAATTTTTTTTCTATCTCCATTTTATCTCCACTATCTCTTGGTCTTATTTTTTGTGATTTACAACATATATCTTTAACTTATCACAGTTAACTTTTAAATAATTTCATGCCACTTCACAGATTTTATAAGAATCTTACAACAGAACACTTACATTTCTTCCTTTCCTTTTTAGCTATTGCTGTCATATATTGTATTACTTTTATTATTAACTTTTTTGTGTGAAGATTCTGGGCGAAGAAAATACCTCTAATCAGACAGTCAATGATTAAATCCTGGCTCTATTATTTACTCACTATGAGACCTTAGATACATCATTTTACCTATCTGTTCCTTAGTGTCATTGTCTGCAAAATGGGACTAACAGGTGTGATGTGATAAATACATGAAATAAGGCATGATGTGTGTGGCCCACCACACCTAGCAAAAATGGATCTGGGGGACATAGCTTGCCTCGGGGACCAAACACAAAAAGGCTCTCAGAGCTGAAAGTAAGCTGTTTCCCAGCTCTGAACACACACTGTTGCTTGGTCTTCATGATCTGACTCTCTGTGACACCAGAAGACAACAGCAGATGCCATAATGAACCATAGTGCCAAACAGAGGGAGCCCAGCTGTGTTGACACCAGCAGGCATAGCTGATTTTTTTTTTCCCCCAAGAAGGAAATTAAATTAAAAATCAATTCTACTTAATGTGAACTCCCTGAATCACTAGGACTAGGTTACTTAGGAAACTTGCTTCTGTAAACCCCAGATGTTGAGCTTGAGGGGCTTCTGTCTACAGACACCAAGTAGGATGCCTGCTGGAGAATGGAGGCTATGGGCTTACCTCCTGGCCCTGCTGGCTGCCTCTTTTCCTGAGCTGTTAGCTTTCATCTGGAGGGATGAGCTAACGCACTATGAGATGGTAAGTTCTAAGGTCAAACAGACCTAGTTGTAAATCATGCCCTCTTACTCACTAACTGTTACCCTGGGGAAGTCACTTAGCCCCACTAACTCTCTGTTCCCTGATCTGTGAAATGGGAGAAAAATGAAATTTATTTTGAGCAACTAAACAACAGTGTGTTTTAGCTAAGGAGAATAGCGTGATAATATTCTGAAATGTTACCTAATATCTTCCCCTCTCTCCTTCTCTTTCATTTTATGCCTCGGTTCATCTTCCTCTTGTCAGGCAGGCACAGGGCAGAAATAAAGAAGTAGAAAGCAGACAAAGGCGTCTTTTTTCTGACTTTAGATTCCCAGAAACCCTAGGCCCAATGGGAAGGACAAGACTCAAAGTACCAATTTGGGAGAGACTGGGAGGCCAAAGAGCACCGTGTGCTGCCAGAGTGGAAAACACTCTCCGAGCTGGAGCAGTGAGGAGCTCAGGAAGGGGCACCAGAGCTTGAGGGCCCCCAGGGACCCTGAGAAATGGGCTCTGTTTCCAGTCACCCAGTGGCTTTTTAGGATCTATCAATGGCAGGAGGAGGGAGAAGGAGACTGAGTCCCATGGCCTGGGCCAGCCTCGGAGAAGTACTAGCTGGTGCTGTGTCCCAGCAGACAGGCCACAGGCTGCCTCAAGATGTCCAGGAAGGACAGGGCCACCAGAATGGTCCTTCCCACCTGGGAGTTCAGATTGCCAAGCTGGAAGGAGCTTGAGGACAGGAAGGGAGCCAGCCTGTGTGGACAAGACAGACAGGGACCAAACAGAGGGTGCAGCAGTGATTTAGCAGGGGGTGCCAGCAGCAGGTAGAGGGTGGGACATGAAAGTTTCTCCCTGCCCTCCTTCCCTCTGCACCCGCATTTGTTGAACGTGTGCAGGTTAGATGAGCTTATAATTCTACAGTGTGACTTGACTGTAACAGTAGCACAATCATGGCCCACACCCACGGCCCCAGGTTTGCACAGTGATTGAAAATGTCCAGAGCTCTGTCATGCTCATGGCCGCACTGAACCCCCCAAACAGTCCACCGGACACCCAGGCCCTGGCTATGAAGGATGAGCTCCTGCAAATCAAAGTCCTTTCCTGCACTCAGCATCCCCCTAAGACCTACAGAAAGGAGGCATCATCTTTTAAAAGCAGTGATACTCATACCCACTGAGCTCCCGCTGTGTACCGGGACCCGGGGAGGTGAACAAGGCAGAGAAGAGACAGGCCCTACTCACAGGGCTAACAGTCCAGAGGAGTTAGCAGATACATATTATTAGCATTTTTAACACTCAGTAGCAGAAGTAACTATATAATCACTGGTTTCTGGTGAGTGAGCAGAGACTTGGGCTCAGGACTTACTCAAGAGGCCTGCTTCTCCCCATTGCCCCTTGTGACTGTTTAATAATCGATCAATCAGTCAATCAAACCATTCATAGCTGCTCCCTGTGCATGTTCTGGGAGCCCAAAGCTCCTCTGGCCAAAGTGATTTCTTAGAGAGATGCAGACAGGAGACCCAACCCAAACACCATAAGAGGTGTGAACACGAGCAGTTGACAAGCATTAAAGGGCTGCGATCAGACACACACAGAGTCATTTCTGCTGTCTGATCATTTCAGCAAGTACAGCGCAGGGCCACAGGCCCCGCCTTCTGGGGTTCCTTGGTCTCTTTCATGACATTCACCACATCCCTGGCCATCTCTTGCACTGTTCACTACTATTTTCATTACATCCACTTACCTCTTTTACATGAACAAGGGGTTTTTAAAAGAAACTTTTTACAACTATCATAAATGGGGAACCACTTGACATAAGTAGGAGATAATAGTAAAATAATACAATGCCATAAAGCAGTATTTATACACCATGGTGAGATTCACTTCCCTGCCCCGGCTCCAGCCTGAGGCAGGCCTTAGGTGACAGGGAGCCCCAGGATTGAACGAGGAATGTAAAGAAAATAATGTTCCTGCCATGGGAACGTGGTGCCATCTGCCAGCTTGAGCCCAGCCTTACCTCTCTGGCCCACCCTCACTCCAGCTGCAAGCAGGTTGATCTAAAGCTCCCACCTGGACCATACCTCCTAGTCTTGCTTCTGGTTGGGGGCACCTCATCACACCTCCAGATCAGATTGGTGTTCTCTCCTTCACTGTTTTACCTCCCCTATTCCCCTACCTCTGCTTTCTAGGATCACTTCCCAGGTAAACCACCTGCACACAAGCCCTGGTCCCAGGTTCTGCTTTAGGGAGAGTCCACGATAAAACATGGTGTCTTTGGGGCACCCAAAGTCACCTCGTGCACTCGCAAAGGCATCAATCCTATAGTCCTGCTCCATCATCTGTTAGCTGTGAAACCTGGAGTTGGCCAATGAGCGTTTCTGAGGCTGCTTCCTCACATGAAACGGCAGCAACTGTGCTTATCTTACAAGGTGGGTAGGAGGATTAAATGATACAATGGTACGTAGCCACCAGCTGAAGGAAAAGACAGTGGTTGCTATTGGTTTGAATCCAAGTAGCCCATCCAGATGCCTGGAGGCTAGCCTTTGTCCCAAAGGCAGTGGCGGGGTATGCAAGGGTGAGATTCCATGATCCCTGATCAGGGGCTCACCTGGTGTGTCCTGGGTGCCGGCCAACTGTCTGTACTGTTAGAGATGTTGGACTGTCCTGTCTCAGGGTGGAAGGTCCAGCCCCAGGAGGTCTTTATCCAGCTGTTTTGCCCAACAAATGCTCCATGGGTGTCCCTGCCTGGCTGCCCCTAAAACCACTGGAGATGGTGGCTCCTAACTCTTCCCATGCAGAGTTCAACAGCTCTGGCTTGAGCCTTCCCACTCTTCCTTTCTCTGCCTCATGAATACCACATTGTCCTGAACTCTTCTCCCACCTGCAGCCCCTCCATGTGCATCCAGTTCATGGTCCAGCCACACCTGACAGCCCTCTGTCTTTCGACATGCAGCTTGCATCCTCTGTTCTTCCTGGCAGACTCTTCCTCTATTCAAGAGCCAACTTAAACCCCATGTGCACAAAGCCTCCCCTGGTGCCCTGTGGGAGGTGTATCTCTGAGAGACCTTAGCCTTAGTGCATTGCACTGCAAGCCTGAGCAGGTGGCTGCGTATGTGGATACCTCTCTAGCTCCCTGGCTTGCTGGTCTGCTCTGCCCTGGGTGGAGAGGGGTTTAGAGGAGCCTGGAGTTTTCCTTCAAATGGATGAGGCTCATCTCTAGACACATGGGACTGATTGTTGTTCCCCAGTTGTGTCAGACTCATTCCCGCCCCAGGACTTTTGCACTTACTGTTTATCCTCCAGGGAATGCTCTCAGTCAGATCTTCATGCCCCTCTTGTTATTCAGGTCTCAGCTCACATGTCACCTCTTTAGAGAGCTTCCCTGACCACCCAGTCGAATCATGTTCCTTTCCCTCCATCTGAAATTATTTTATTTTATTTTATTTTATTTTTATTATTATTATTTTTTTTTGTGGTACGCGGGCCTCTCACTGTTGTGGCCTCACCCGTTGCAGAGCACAGGCTCTGGACACGCAGTCCCAGCGGCCATGTCTCACGGACCCAGCCACTCTGCGGCATGTGGGATCTTCCCGGACCGGGGCACGAACCCGTGTCCCCTGCATCGGCAGGCGGGCTCTCAACCACTGCGCCACCAGGGAAGCCCATGTCCGTGTGTTTTAAGTAAACTTTTGTTTTTCTTCCTAAAACATGGAATCAATGTGTCCCTCCAGGAAGATGTGCAGGGCTGTCCTGAGGCTTTGCATGTCCTGACAATTCTCCCAGGTGGGCGAGAGAAATTCTCTGCTTTGAGAATTGCAAGAATTCCTTAATCCTGTTGTTCATCAGAACTTTTGTTCTTTTTCGGAATCTTCCAAGTTACTAACTCATGACTACTTTTTATAATCAGAAATTAAATGCTCTCCTTTGAAATGCCATTACTTTTGATGTCTTGGTCTGGCCCTCAGGGACATGAGGCCCTTTGAGCTTGCCCACAGTGTTTGTGCGGGAAGGGGCCATGACTCATGCCCACACCGGGCCAGGCTGGCCCGTGGCAGGAGCTCCAGGCATCCTACACTTGGGTTGTACAGCGCTGCCCTCGGAAACTTTCGTGGGTTATGGCTTAGGAAGGGTTCCGGAGAGTTCAGGAGCAATCGATGGCACGCATTACAGGAGAGAGAGCGCTAACAAAGGTGCCGGTAGGTCATGCATCTTAAAACCGTTTCTCGGGGACTTTAATTGTCGGGATGTTCAGGAGAAGAATATGACCTTATGGGGGCACTTTCCAGAATGGAATAGTCTATATATTAAAAGGCAGCAAATGATTCATAACTGGATGGCGGTCCTGGGCCTATGGGCCCATGTTTCCCATGTGGATTTTTTCTCTGCATTGCAAACTCTTACATTAAATTGTGATAAATGAAGAGTGGGGGCTACTCATACAAATCAATGACTCTAGTGTGTGTGTCATTAGCCTGAGAGATGCAAGCAGCGGTCAGTCCCATAAATCATGTGATGATCTGCTGTCTGCAACACGATGCGAGCAAGCAGGCGCATTAGGGAGGTTAAGGAATGAAATTAATCTGTGCGTTTTCCTCTCCCCCTTCTGCCTTCCCCATCACCTGGTCATACGGAAAGAATTAAAATCACATGATCTGAACTAAACCAGCTCCAGCACAGTAAATTGGTTAAGTTTGACTTCACCTTTCGACTTTGAGTTAATTATGTATTAGGGGATTAATTTAATCGCAGACACTGGGAAGGCAAATGGAGACTAAGGGAAACCCGCCAGGGCCTCTCATCCAGGTGCCAAGGTTATTAACTGCTCTGGCTGTGCCACGGGCTCTACCTGGCCAGACCACGGGACGGGGGCTGAGCAATCAGCCACACCCGCATTTGTGACTGTCCTGTTCTGGGACAGCAGCTGCCAAGAGTCCACCAGCCCACAGAGGATGCTGCTGCTTGTTTGGGTTTCAGAGGAGGCCCCACCTCTTGATACACAGGGCTGCCTGTGATGCTTGGCTGCTGGAGCGTCCTAGGTGACTGGTCTGGGAGAAGCCTTACACAAGGCACGTAGTAAGATCTCACCCCGGAGGGAAACTCACGCTCCTCCAAGAGCCACTATCCTTGGCGTGAACACCTCCCAGGAGCAGAAGCTCTTCACCTGCAAAGCTGTCCGTTTCACATTGCAAAACTCTGATGTGGACCACTCAAGTGTCGTTCCCCTTCCCCCCGACATATGCTCTTCAGACACCTGAGGACAGTGGCTGTTTTCTCCCCAGAGGTCCTCTGCATGTGTCTCTGACAGGATCATTTCCAGTTCCCTCACACTTTCAGTCTCCTTCTGCCATGCAACGTCAGCCAAGTGAGAGCCGCTGTAGGCAGAGCAGCTGTAAAGCAGAGTAGGGCTAGTGGAAATGAGGCCTGCGGTAGACAGCAGGGTGACCAGCTTCTTCCTCAGCGCAGCTGCCTGGCAACAGCCCTGGAGCAGGACGGGAGGTGCAGCTCCCATCTGCATGAGGGCCATGTCTGATGAAGAGTCCATTGCCTGAATTGAGCCACGTGAGAGAAATTCGTAGGAACATTTGTCTGTTTGGAGTTAAAACATGAGGATGCTGAATGGATTCAACACTGACCTTTTGCTTATAAAAATTCACAAGGTCCGACGTGGATGGTAGCACTACGTTTTGTGTGTGCACAGCACTTCGCAGCTTCCTGAATGCTTTCCCATGCTTGTGTGATATTGTTTAATCTTCCCAACTGCCCAGGAGTGGGGGCTAGGGACACCCATTCAACTCCTAAGGAAACTGAGACTCAGAGAGTTTGAAGGACTTGCCCCTCTGGTGGCTGGAAAGTGGCTCAGCTGCCAGGCCTGCTAGTTGCTCAGGGCAGAAAGGATGGGGTCATTTAGGGGTTCTCTTAGGGCTCAGATGGAAGGCTGTCCAACTCTAAGTCTCCTTGCCCATCTCTGGAGGCCCGATGCAACCCCCAGACCTATGCACTGTGTTTCAAACAGTTAAAAAAACAAGTAAGTTGGGCAAACAGCTGAAAACTAAGAGGTTTCATTTAAAGAAGGGATTACGGGGCTTCCCTGGTGGCGCAGTGGTTGACAGTCTGCCTGCCGATGCAGGGGACACGGGTTCGTGCCCCGGTCTGGGCAGATCCCACATGCCGCAGAGCGGCTGGGCCTGTGAGCCATGGCCGCTGGGCCTGCGCGTCCGGAGCCTGTGCTCTGCAATGGGAGAGGCCACAACAGTGAGAGGCCCACGTACTGCAAAAAAAAAAAAAAAAAAAAAGGGATTACGGTTTCCTCTTGAAACTTGGGAGAAACCTCTTGAAGTCTGGTCACGGTTGCCATTCCATTGTGGTTGTGGTGGTGCTGGAATGGAGGTGGGCAGTAGCTCCTGCTCAGAGGGGCAGAAGCTCTCAGAGGCGCCTAAGACTCATCCTGGCCAGTAGGCCACATGGAGATAGTGACCCGAGTCACGCCTCATCTTGCTGCCCAATGCCCTGATGACCCATCGCTGACCTTCCCATGTAGGCCACTGGCCATGCAGGCCTCTCCCCAGAGCCCAGTCTTATGCTGCTCCCTCCTCCAGGAATGCACACTCATCACTGTCACACACGCCAACCTTCCGCGTCCTCGTCCAAGTCCTTCTTGGCCTTCAAGTCCAGCTCAGGCTGGCTCACCAGCCCCTCAGTTAGCCCTCTTCGGCCTCCTCCTTCCTCAGCTCCGACAGGACTTCTCAGCTGATTGACACAGGGAACACATCAGAGCCTGAAGGGCCCAGGTGATATTTGAATGCACCCTTCCTTTCTAGGCAAATGAAATCAAGGCCAGCCGGGGCCCTGGCCTGGCTATGTCACCAACCCACACCTTCCCCACGCCCGTGCGGTCTCCCAATTATGCTGCTATGTGAGTACACTTCTCGCTTGTCATTCATTTTTCATTCTTTTGGGGAAACATAAAAAATACAGAGAATAGCCAAAGACCTGGTTCCTCAACATCCAGAATTAGCAAATATTAACATTGGCCATATTTGTTGCAGACATTAAAAATAACGACAATCCTGGGTTTACCTGGTGGCGCAGTGGTTGACAGTCTGCCTGCCGATGCAGGGGACATGGGTTCGTGCCCCGGTCTGGGCAGATCCCACATGCCGCGGAGCGGCTGGGCCCGTGAGTCATGGCCATTGAGCCTGTGCGTCCAGAGCCTGTGCTCTGCAATGGGAGAGGCTACAATAGTGAGAGGCCCACGTACCGCAAAAAAAAGAAATAAGTAAGAAAGAAAAATAAATAAATAAAAATAACAACAATCCGGAGCCCTGTCCTGGGGGGCTGCCTGCATGATATATTTCAGGTCCTGACACCACCCTGACTCCATTCCATTCTCTCTCTCCTGAGGTAGCGTCTTTGCTGTATGTCCTTCTGATCCACGTTTGTATGTGTGCGCGCACACGCATGCAACCCAGAGCACACAGAGCACGCATGCACACACACCTGTGCACACACATACAGGTACACACATTCTTAAATTTTATATACCGTGTGGTTACATGCAAGTATAAATCTTTGCTTTTATTCCAACATCATGGCATTTTTGAGGTCCAAGCACCCATGGCTGGGAATCCACTTAGCCACGCAGGAGGCATTCCGTGAGGGATGTACCATCTTGTCTCCCTACTCCCCTTTGGATGGGCATGTACATTGTTTCCAATGTTTCACTGTCACCAAGGATGAAGCTCCGGCAGCCCTGTGCATCTCTGCTGGGGCTCATTAATGAGGCTTGTTCTAGTGTTTCGGCTGTTCTCTGACGTGTCCTGGGTCTCTCTCCCTAGGGGCACTGAGGCCTTTGGGGGCCTGCAGGGATGAGGTGTGAAGGTGTCCAGCACAGCCCCCAGCCAGCGTCTGGTATTTTTCCTGGAATGTGTTCATATTTCTCTCGGTTTCCCACACAGGCTGGCACAGGCTGGGCACACCGCATGCTCCTAGCAGGTGGGGTCTGCACACACAAGCCCCAGGGAAACCCAGCCCTTGGCCCACTCTTCCCAGGCGCATTAAACCTCTCACTTTGTATTTCCTAATTCCTTTAAGAAATCTCAAACCTGTCTCCTTGGATAGAACTAAAATAAATGTAATATCTATTGCTATCACTTAAACACAAATTATAGTATTTTTTATTAAATAATCTGTTGTCAGATGCTTGACATTCTTCATAATAGATAAAAAAGCAACTAAAACTAGTTATTTTCTGTTACCTTAGAGGCTTGCAACATAGTTTGTAGTGTATTTACTTGTTATGTTCTGCTTGTCGCATTTCATTATAAGCACGTGAATTATTTTCCCTATTAAATTAAATGCAGTCTCCCCTCCCCCAGCTACCCTTGAGCTTTTATCAAAGGTGAACGTCTGGAGATGGGGAAGCCACCTGGAGATCAGGGCGGAGCTGGCGCTAGTGGAGGTCAGCCCCACCCCTGTGCTGGAAGCTGGACCCGGGAACCACACCCACACTCACCCCCCAGTGAGCCCTGGCCGTGAAGGCCACTTGTGTCACCACTCTGGCCTTACATTCACCAAAGCCCATTTCCACACACTGTCTCTTGTCACCTTCTCAGCAGCCCAGTAAAGCGGGCAGGCTGGGTCCACTGTACCCATTTTACAGCTAGGCGAATGGTTCTGAGATAAGGGGTTTCAAGTTGAGGTCAAGTTCAGGCTAGAGCCCTGCCTCCCCCCACCCCACCCCTACCACTGCCACACTCTCATTTTCATTGAAGACCGCTGCGCACCCGGCACTTGGCTAATGGTCTTACGGGCAATGCGCTGTTCGATCCCAAAACTGTTCTTTGAGGTAGTGGTGTTATGATCTCTCTTCCAGTTTTTCTGACCCTGCAGTTCACAGAGGATGGAGAACTTGCCCGTGGTTGTACAGCCAGTCAGTGCAAGGCCAGGATTCCAGCCGGGTCTGTCTGACTTCAGAGCCCAGCTCAGAAGCAGTACAGGAAAACAGCTAACCTCTTGGGGCTCACAGTTCCTTTTTAGAATTTGATGAAATCTATGCCCCCCTTCCTGGGGGAGTGTACATTTCTCGTACCAATAACATTTGACATACAATTTTACGGACTTCCCAGATTTTCTGTAGGCCATCTCTGTGGGGCCCACACAGGTCTCTGTGCACCAGGTCAGAAAGCGCCCTCCTGAGAGCTTGGGAGTATTCCCTTTTTGTTTACCCAGCCCCAGCCTAAACAAACTGAAATGGGACCAGATGCGAGAGTCCCCAGTCCCTGCCTTTCCTTCCTAAACTCTTCCTGGCAGTAGAGTGTCACCAGAATTTGAAATGGACCCAAGTGGGGCTCAGGAGTGTCCCTCAAGGCTGGGGCAGGACCTTGTTTTCTTTGCATCCGAGAGGGCTTGGAGGGTGATGAACACCCGCTCAGACACTCCCGCTCTGTCAGCTGCTCCCCACCTGCCCGCCTACAGTGACACTTCTTGAGAAGAAGAGTTAAAGCCCTCAGGTCACCTGCAAGCCTCTGGCGATATCCCTTCAAGAACACAGACAGGTGCAGAGCCTGGCAGAAATCCAGGGAAGCTCAGTTTACTCATCTCTAAAATGAGAATATCCTTTCCAAGGACTGCCATACAAACGACAGGGCTCTGACACCTTCATCACTGAGGGCATCACACGTTTCTATTTCTCCTCTCCCTACATGTGTAGCTTGTGGGTCCCTGGTCTGACCTGTTCTTGCTGTTTAATCTTACAGAAAACATTCTCAGGATTCCTCCTATCTTGATGTGTCTTTCAGCACCGGCCACTCCATCATGTGAAAGCTTTGTGGCAACACAGCTCCTCTCATCTGAGGCTGCTTCCAGAGCTGTGCTGATAACACTCGCTTCGGCGGTGCAGGGAGAAAGGAAGCTGATAAGCCCATGTGAACATCAGAAAATTACACCTCCTAAACACAACAGCCAAATCAAAGTGCTAGGAAACATCTACAGGAACCTTTGGAGGAGAGATAAAAGAAAACGTACCTGGAAATTCTTTGGATGGAAAAGAGGAAGCCAGATGAGAAGAATGTGGGCTTCCTGCATGGGCTTTTTAGGGGTCCCAAAATTGCCACCAAAGCCACCGTGATGGAATCACCTTCTCCACTGGCCAGTGGTCAGGAGTGGGTGTGAATGGAAAAGATGAGGCCAAGGGAAGGGACCAGGCTTTGGAGTGGGCAGACTCTAAACCTAACATCCAACTTGCCCATTTGGATGTACTGTTAGCTTAGGTATTGTCTGTTTCCTTTGGGGGCTTCCCTCACCACCATTCCTCAAATACCCTACAGCCCTTGAGTGGTAATTAAACATCCACCAGAAATGAAATAATCAGGGGCTTCCCTGGTGGAGCAGTGGTTGACAGTCCACCTGCCGATGCAGGGGACGTGGGTTCGTGCCCCGGTCTGGGAAGATCCCACGTGCCACGGAGCGGCTGGGCCCGTGAGCCATGGCCGCTGAGCCTGTGCGTCCAGAGCCTGTGCTCCACAACGGGAGAGGCCGCAGCAGTGAGAGGCCTGCGTACCGCCAAAAAAAAAAAAAAAAAAAAAAGAAGAAATGAAATAATCAGGACCGGTCATGGCACAAGAGAGACGAAGTAGTAAGGAAGCGAGGAGGAGGGATGACAAAGGTAGAAGGAAGAATGTGGAGAAGCAGAAATGCGGATAGAGGATGGGAGGAAGGCAGGGGTCCAGGAAACAGAAGGCATCCCTCAAAGTCCTCGAAGAGACACTAGGAGAATTTTGGAACCACAAGAGGGAGGCAGTGTGTCCTACCAGTCAGTGGGATGGAGCGCTGAGCAAATGTTCTGGTTTATCCAGGGGCCAAACCACACACCCTGGAATCTCATATCTCATCCTCTTCCTCATTCTTACCCATCCCAGTGCCCAATTTTTCAGGCCGATAAGGCCTTATGGCTTTTCTCAAAACCAGCATTCCCATGGTATTTTGGTCAAGCATCTCTGCCATCCGCCTAGGCTTCTCATGCCTTTTCTGTTTCAACCCCAGGTCTGTCTCCCCCATCCCAGTCCTCAGTTGGAATTATCCTGAGGCCCTCTCAGACTACAGCTGGTTGGCTGCTCCTTGCAGCACCCTGGGGAACTCAGCCCAGTTCATGGTCTGCTTCTCATACAATAAACCCTATTCTGCTGCCAAGGTCTCCCACATAGGAGATGAGACCACCCACCCTGGAGGTGCCCTCTTCTCCCCGAGGCCAGCTCAGTCCTCCCCTGAGATGTGGCACTCTCTTGGAGAACATCTTGATGTAGATGAAGGATGCTTCATGAATCAATAAATCATAAGTCTGCGGGACAGCACTCAGGTAAGTAAATGCATGTATGTTCTTCACTCAGCGAACCCTCCTGAAAAAGATAATACACTCAGTATCTTACTCTGCTGACATATTTCAACTCAATTGATAATGGGCCAGGATTGAGCACAGCTTAGAGAGTGAATTACCTTTTAGCCATCCCTTCAAGTTTAGGGTTGCAGTGACCAACAAAATCAATGTCAAAGGATTCTTGTTGTCTCGGGCAATACCTACAGTGACTCCTAATGAAATAAACCATTGAAGCCTTTTAATCAGAGCACCTGCTTGAAAGGAGGAAGCCATCCGGGAGGAGGCTGGGGCTCTAGGGACCTGTTTTCCCCTCACTGGTCAATGCATGAGTGATTCTTTAATTGTAGTAATGATGCGTTTACCCTGGACCCAGATGCTCGGGCAGCAGGAGGCAGCAATTCTCTGGGGCGCAGAGCTGGCGTGACCTCAGCTGGGGCTACACAGGTCCCTGAGCAGGGCTGTATCACCAGGGGCCATGGCAGCGCCTCCAGGGTAGGGACCTGCTTTACTCCCAGACATGTGATAAATCTCTATGGAAAGAAAGCCCCGCAATAAAGGAGGCCCTGCTCTGTATCTGGATCCCAGGGTCAGTGCTATGAAAGTCAGAGTGGCTGCAAATGGGCATCTGCCCCCACACCTGCTCTGCCCTCCTCCCCTGCCTGCATCCCTCTAAAACATCAGTTACCATCACTTTAAATAAATTCAAATATTAGGAAGCTCAAGGAAATTCAGAAACAATCAAGGTTGATCCAGATGCTTTCTGAAAAGGCTTGCTTTTGTGGCCAATTGTCCACTCCAGGACATGTTTGTGGCTTGCCTCTCTAACATTCACTCCTCCTTCTCTGGGGCTCGTTCCCTGATTTTCTTTGGAAATCTGTCTTCTCTCACTCCTGTGTCAGAGAGCACTCTCCCCTCAGCTCTGTGATGGGCATGGGATCCATGCCTAAGCTGGTCGGTTAGGTACGGATCCCATGCAGACCGACCTGTTCCCCCAACAAACTCATCTTGTCCATCAGGAAACTCAGGATGTTTGGGGTAAATAATGGAGAAAGGCCTGGTTCTCCCTTTTCAATGAAACTTGGACATAATGGTGCCTTTTCTTGTTCATCACCAGAGGGAGAGTCCATCTGAAAATGGGACCCACACAAAGGAAGCTGGACCAAGAGGCTAAGGCAGCCTGTAGTCCAAGCTCTGTGGTCACTCTCTGAGGCTCTGTGTCCAGCCACTCCTCAACAAGAGCTTTATGGGTTCTTCAGTTTTTGAGCCAAGAAGTTCCCTGGTCACTTTAGTCACTTAGGGTGGGCTTTTTCTCTCTTCCTTCTTTCTCTCCTTCCCTCCCTCCCTCCCTCCCTCCTTCCTCCTTCCCTCTCTCCCTCCTTCCTCCCTCCCTCTCTCCTTCCCTCCCTCCCTCCCTCCTTCCCTCTCTCCCTCCTTCCTTCCCTCCCTCCCTCCCTCCTTTCTTTCCTCCCTCCCTTCCTTCCGTCCTTCCTTCCCTCCTTCCTTCCTTCCTTTTTCTTTCTTTGTGTCACAGGCAACAAAAGAATCCTCATAGATTTCTCCCATCTACAAGGAAATAAACCATGAACATTGGGAGATACGACTTCTGCCTGTCTGGGGAGGAAGCCCTTCCAGGAAATCCACAGGGGAGAGTCCCTAGAGTGACCACGACATCAATCCAAGAGGTTGCTCGTTTCTGTGTACTCAAACCTAAATTTTACCGAGAGCCTTTAAACAAGCCCTAGGAAAAAGTGAAGGGCACAGATGGGAAAGGAATTGCTTTTCTTGGAAAGCAATATAAAAAGAGAGTCACCCATGTAGCTGATCATACTCAGAGGCCCATGGTCCTCTGAAGTCCCGTTTTTCTGATGGGTCATAATGATGGAGAGAAAGAGGAGTTTCTGCTATGGATAGCTTTGCTGAAGCCCTGGCTGCCTAGAACGGCCAAGGATAACCAGCCGGTAACCCCTAACTCTTCCCATGAGAGTCTCTTCAGGTCCCTGGAGTACATCTGCTCATATTCTGGATAACTGGATCAATGGAGATGCCAAATGAGGTAGCCAGACAAGACAGTAGATTGGAAGGAGCCGAAGTCTAGCCAGTAATGCCTGAATCCTCCCTTCCCTGGGTCTGTGTGGAGGTCACTTTGACTTCCAAGTACTCAGACCCCAGTAACCCACACCCTAGGCCCTCTCTTTTGGGACCAATACCAATAGGAACATTTAGAGAAATGGAGGCATAGCCAGAGACCACACGCCTCCTGTAAGATCCCCGAGCAGGATGCTGGTAGAGTACCCACCGCCCTTTGTCTACCACGGTGATGAATGGTTGTTGACACGACTAAACAAAGGTATTATTAGTAGATTACATCTGAGAAGTTGGACCCGTGCAGAAAGAGGCCAACAAGAGCCCTGGGCCTCACTCGACTCCCAATCACTCCACAAAAGCCTAAACCACCAGGTCAGGGATAAAAGTGAATAAATGTTTCTAAATTCTTATCTTAAACACACTTAAGCTTAAAGCTATTTAACTGGGGCTTTAAAAGCATGTGAGCCTCGTGGAGCCCAGCTACCTGCCTCATTCTCTCGCTCTTATTTTTGCTTTTATCCTTTTAGTCTTGAAGAAGCCTAATTAGAAGCTTGAACAGGGCTCTCTCTCCCTGCCCTTAAATCAGTAATTGGCTTCAGTGCAGAGACTGTCAGGAAATTAACACATCACAACATGACAGCTGTTAATTTTTTCTCCTTATTTGTCATATGAATCACCGCTGATTTGCCGGAGTGCATAACAAATTAGTGGGCTGTAATCAGCGGTCTCTCTTCTGTGAGCTGCACCATCTCTTTTTTTTTCCCTTTTTTCCCCCTCTCTCTCTTCTTCTCTCTCTCCCTAAAGTCCATTACTTCACTGCCTCAGCAGAGACGACGGTTCCTAAGTGTGTCATTGTCAATAAATCAGAATAAGCAAACGCTAAAAGCGCAAGAATCTCTTTAAACTTTGATGAAGGCTTTTAGTTACATTTTTAAACTTACACTCATAACTGGAATCTTTTTTTTTTTCATATTGTCACTCCCTGGTAGTGATAGACTGTCAGGTTTCCAGTCATTCCCTCATCCGGTGTGCCAGGGAAGGTGGAACTCCGAGTGTCATCAGCGCAAGTTCTGGCTGATGGAAGGGGGTGGAGGAGGTGTTAGGGAAGGTGGGGGCTGTGGCAGGGGGAGTATTAGAGATTCCAACAGGGTCAGACCAGAGGTGCTTTCTCTCTGAGTGAGGGGTTAGGGGGAGAGAGGAAACGGGAGGAAGACGAGGTGAGCAGACAGAACAGGAGGAAGAGAAATCAATTCTGGGACCTCACTATCCCCCACTATTCTACCTTGACTCATGGTCCACTGTGGATCAGACACCTGAGAAAGGGTGTGAGTCTTTGTTAATTGCCTTTGTAGTGTCAGCCGGGACCACCGAGAAGAGTCATGGGATCTGGGACTTTATTCTTCATTCAGCACATTTGGTGGGTCTTACACCTAATATTTATGGCCTCCAGGATAAAGGGGAGATAGGAAGGGTGATAGCTATGAGGTGGCTACAATGTGGGATTCTGCTGCAGGCTCTGAGATTTGGCAAACAAATTTGTGTTCTTTGCATCTACACTGTGGATGCGGAAGGGAGAAGAGCTTCTTCCTTCTTGGTCTGGACCTATGTGGACGGAAGAGTGCTGGTCTTTCCAACCTGAGTCCATCGGGGAGTTAGTGGGAGTTTCACAGGGTTGGGGGGTTTGGGGGGGCTCAGCCTCTCGGGGCTCTACCAGCATGTTCTCTTGGATATTGTAGACTGATGTTGAGCCTGAGATTAGAGGATTTTAGGGAAGAATTTCTCCTTTTCTTTCTTCTTTCATCCACACATCCATCCATCTATCCATCCATCCATCCATCCGTCCATCCAGTGTCCTTTGCATGGGACATCAGGATATGAGTCCAGCATGTGAACAAGTGGAACAGAGGGAGAGAGTAGAAGATGGGTCTATCTCAAGATAGAACACAGGGAGGAAAATCACAGCCTTAGAGAAATAAAATCATTAGACTCAGACCCCCTTCTGCTATCCCAGGATGCCTTCTTGCATGGGATGTGGCAGAAGAGTGGAAGGGCCTTTCTCCCTCAGCCATCACCATCAGCAGATGGGTTATTCTGTCTACCATCTTGGTCTTACTTACCCTTTTCCCAAGAATTAGTCTAATGACTTTCTTGTGGTGAATTCTAATTTGACCACTTGAAAATTGGCTTTAGTTCAGTTTATCAAACACGTTTCCAGGACTATCAGGCACCAGACTCTAGTTTAAGAACCAGGAATTCAACAAATTAGGGTCTATGATCTTAGAAAATCTGCACTTTTTTGCAAAACAGTAGTAATTTTAAAAACTTTTTTTAAAGAATCTCAACACTTGGGTCCTGGAATACATGTCCCATCCATTGTTCTTTCTCTCTTCTGAGAGCTGAGATGCCCTATCATAAGAGGCACAAAGCTGCAGCACAAGCATTAGCCATCAGAGTTGACGAGGCCATGAGGTCCGGCTGTGTGAAAGTCATTGAAATCTTTTGGAAATAAAACAATTGTCCTTTTTTCCCCCTTTTTACTGGTAATAATTTATATTCACTCAACATGTTTAAATACAGTTTAATATGCTACATCTTATAAAAATCTCTGCTGAGAAAGTTTCACTCTAAGGTCATTTGATAAGCTCAAAGAAAATACCAATTTTACAATTACTCTGTCAAATCCTAATTTAAGAAAAAAGAAAGCATTTCTCCATTATCTGATGTGGAACGAGTTTCCTGGTAGAGACCTGGATTAACAGTAGGGAAGCAGCAGCTTCCCTGAAGCAGCAGTTGTGGGAGTTTGACGATACCATGACAAACCAGGCCCACCATAAGGGTGGAGCTCCTGGCTGGTCTAAGGAAGCCCCACAAGAGTAGGACCCATGGGCACTGTGCTCCACAGGCTGGATGGCTCTGGAAAAGATGGAGTCTGATCCAGTAAGTGTTTCCAACACTTAATGGAGCAATGAATCCCACTGCTGCTGACTGGCTCTCAAGCACTCCCTTCCCCAACTCATGGGTACTTTGGGCACAAGCTGATGTCACTACCCCTCCATCCCTACTACCCGTGACCTGCAGTCATCTAGCCTTCAGGTTCTCCCATTCCCATGTCTTGTGTTCCTCTCCTTCCCAAATTGCTAGATGGAAGTCCTGTTCCTTGATAAACAAACCTCCTTAAATCTCCCTACTATCTTCAATGTCCTCCTTCTGCTATAATTGATGTTGTGGTCTTAGTGATGTACTCTAGGGACAAGCTTCCCCTGCAGTCCTCTATCAGTTGGGAACCTTCCTTCAGTTAGGATAGAAGGAAGAATTTTTCCTTCTATCCCTGAAGATAAGCATCATCTGCCTGTGCTACCCTTCACCTCTTGTAATCCCCAGCATTTACCAATCTCCCGGATACTCTTCTCACTCATTCGCATTCATCAGACACCATGAGAACTGGGTCAGCACCTTCCCCGACCCCCAACCCATTGTCATCAGTAAAGGTGACCTTAGCCTTAACATGCTTGACTCATCACCCATCACTGATGCCTCACAGATGCCTGATCCACCTGCTAATTTCCAGTGATCTGCATCCACTCTACATTAGCCATCTAGGTGACTGGTCACCCCCAGGAGGTCTATACCTTCCTCTAGAAACTATGACTCTCAAGTCAAACGCTAGAAGCATCACATTCTCATTCCCAAGGTCCTGTCTTGGCTCTCTTGAAGATTTCCTCATTTGACACATTTTCTTCTACTTTAGTGGGATTTCTGGGCCCTGGATGTCAATACTATCTTCCTTCCTAGTAATGCCATCTGCTTTTGATTCTTCATGGGGTCTCTATGTTCTTTTTGTTCAAACATTGTGATGTGAAATTCCTCCATATCACTATTCTTTTCATTGTCCATGCTCCACCCTGGCAAAATCCCAGTCCTGAATCAATCCATTTTCCTCCCTTCCTTATACCCACTCTGAATTAACAAGCAGTGCTGGAGAAAAACCATACTCTTCTGTAAATTGGAAGCCCTACAAGCACAAAATCTCTGGGCTCAGCTGAGCCTTCTGCACTCTGTACCACTCCTCTGAGCTTTCCCACCCTGCTTTCTCTCCAGAATAAGAAAGCATCCCAAGTGATTATTTCAAAACTTCTCTATGGGGTTTTCCATCGACGACCCTCCATCCTTCTCTCCCACTACAGTGGAAAAGACTTCACTCCTTGTATGGGAGGTTGACCGTCCCGCTTTGCCTCGGCTCCACATTTCTTCCACGTCTGCTCCCCAGGGGCTGTGGCTTGATGGATTCACTGCTTTCTCTCCTATATTTTCAACACCTTCCACGGTCTTCTCTTTCTGTTCCTTCCGTTTAACAATGAAACATACTTAAATCTCTCCCAACTTAATAATTATTTTTTCTTACAGCCCTAAGCAGCTTCTTACCACCTCCCCCCAACAAGCCAAGTTTCTGAAAGAGTGGTCTACACTCGCTGTCTCCACTCCCCCAGCAATTGTTAGCAAGCCAAACTTGGGTCCACTTGCCCATGCTCATTTAAGGCAATCTATTGACACCAGGCTGTGGTGAAGGAAAGTACAGTGTTTGTTGCAGGTGCCAAGCCAGGAGAACAGGCAGCTTATGCTCAGAAGACCCGAACTCCCCAGTGGCTTTCAGGGAAGGGCTTTTAAAGGCAGTGTGTGGGAGGGGGCTGTAGGGTGTGTGATCAACTCATGCACAATTGGCTGGCATCAAGGTAAAGTTTCAAGCATCATCAACCTTCTGGTTTCAACCAGTCTAGGGTCTAGTGCTTGCAGTCAGCAGGTTTCACCTGGTGGGGGTTGGCTTCCTATAAAAACAACTCAGGCCTTTATCTATATGGTTCAGGGAACTGGGGGTTTGGTGACTCGGCTACGTGGCAGACTTATAGGGTAAATTGTTACCAGTTTCCCAGCCCAACAGCTATTTTTTGTTTCTACATCTTGACTTTTCCTAGTCATTAACTCTTGAGCCAGCCTTTTGAGACTCAGGGGATACCTGGGAGACTAAAGCAAAAGCCTTTTAGTTCAAGGGATGGGGACACAGGGGCTTGTATACAGTTTCACAATTAACTCATCCCACAGTTTGGAGGCTGCTCCTTCCATCTCATGGAAACTTGTCTCACCAAGAATGCCAGTGTGCTTGGAGACAAGGATGATTTTCAGTTCTTGGTTAACCTGATTTCTCTGCAAGCATGAGGGCATAACTACTTCATCAAATTTGACTTCTAAACTTGGATGTTTGCTACATTTCTGCCCATCCCTTTCTGGGATCCTCAGTAGATTTACTTCTCACGATCTTTGTATTCTATGTAATTTCCTTGGGATTTCCTTTTCCTCTCTTTTCGTTTTACACACTCTGTGGGCAAACTCGATGTCTCTTCTGGCTTCAGATATGACTTCCAATCTAAATTTTCTCAACATCTAATCTTGGATATCTCACAAGTACCTTCAAAGTTAACCTGCTATCTCTTTCTCCCCATCTTCATCTGCCTTGGATTCTTTGTCTAGATATCAACGACCAGAGACCATCCTAGATTCTTTCCCCCCCAGTACAGCCATTGTCTACTCAATCGCTGAATTGTGTCCATTCCCATGACTGTCCTTTCTCACCATTACCACTGCCTTGACCCAGGTCCCCACCCCCATTTTCTTTCACTTGATCAATTCAACAGCTTCCGTATTGCCAGCCTCTAATACATCCAGTGTATCTTCTAGCCTGCAGCCAGTGTCATCTTTCTCAGTGCAAATTTGACCTCGCAGCTTGCATGTTGAGTCCTCAATACAGAGTCTCTTTATCTTTAACATGTTTTCAAAGACCTTCATAATGGGACTCACTTGCCTCCCTAGGGGGTGTCATCATTTGCCACCCAGACCATGTATTATAGTCCAGAAACACTGAACTCACTCAGTTTCCTGAAAGTACTAAATTTTATCTTTTTCCCCAATCTCATACCCCAGAGACTGGGGCCTGTGTCCCTTTCTCATGCTAGAACAGCCAGACACAGCAGCTCATGTCACATGGCCTTGTTAGGTGTCTGTTGCCACACCAGACTCTGCTTCCAGGTAGACAGTACACTGTGTCAGGGCAGAAACCATGTGCTTATTGCTGAAGCCAATCCCAAGCACAGTGCCTCACACAGGGAGGGTCTCTAGACATGTTCCTCAAATGCCTTAGTGTTCAATGTCTACAGTGACATTGGTCCTGGGTGAACCTCTCCATTTCATGAAAGCCAGTCTATATCTTGGGCTCCATAGTTTGGAGTTAAATTTATTCCCTGAGCATCTTTCAATTTTGGTCAAATTTTCCAAGACAGCTGGTTCAGTGGAAGGATCTCTATATTCCCAACTAACAACTTCTAAGTACGTAGGGTTATTTCTCTCTGCATGAAGCTAACCAGCTGGTGATTCCTGTCTCTGAGCAGATGTTTGGCCCCATGTAGACCCCGCGGGGCCATGTCCAAGGCTACACACCTCACACAGTTCTGAACCCACTCTGTGGTTCTGGGGAAGCCCCCTCAGTAAGGATTCTTTTCAGTTCAGCTATTCCTGAAATCTTAGAGTCCACAGACGGAAAAACTGAGAAATGATTTGCAGACTAGAGCGAAGTGAGCCGAGGCTGGGAGGAAGGAGAAAGAAAGTCAGTTTAAGGGCAGCATCAAAATTCAGTCTGCACTGTTAGGGCAAAAAGAAACAGAGGCACACAAACCCGAACAAGACAAAAATGCTTAGCAGCCGGGCCAAGCCAGCCCAGACCACCCACTTTGCCGAATTCACTGGATCACTGGAGATTCACTCCACTGGGGCCCTACCCTTCCTTGTGCTCCCCAGGGGCAGGCAGGGCAACTTGGTGGAAGAGGAGAGACCAGCCCAGATCAGAAGGACCCTTCCTGAACCACTCAGCCAGGGACTTCGAAGCAAACCCAGCCAGAGTTCGGGGGTGGGTGAGCTCCCTGCTTGCTGCCTCTGTTTCCCCTTTGAGAGATCAGCACAGTTTGGTCCTTTTACCCTAATGAGACTCAAATGGAAGTTGGGGTAGATCAGTAACTAGGGGGAAGGGCTGCATTCTTTGAAAAGGCGTATTCAGAGTGTATTATGCTGTGATAATGAAAAACAAACTATTGCTTTCCTATTAAACTTTAGAAAAAGTTAAGTCCAATTAAAACATCTGACCTCCTCGGGAGGCATGGAGATGGAGTCCTCGTTAGCCCCTGCAGCGACTCTGAGGGCAGGCGAAGGAGGGACAGGGAAATTTCACTTTGTTTACTGACTTTTCTCTTTCTCTCCACAGAACGGAAGGGTAGAGACCTGCACATTTTGTTCATCACTGTGTCCCGAATACCTGGACCTGGGCCTGGCTCACAGAAGATATTTGTCAAATGAACTGATGAATGAGAGAAAGAAAGAAAGAAAGAAAGAAAGAAAGAAAGAAAGAAAGAAAGAAAGAAAGAAAGAAAGAAAGAAGGAAAGAGAGAGAAAGAGAGAAAGAAGGAAGGAAGGAAGGAAAGAAAGAAAGAAAGAAAGGAAGAAAGAAAGAAAGAACGAACATCAACCCCCCAGGGACAGAAACGGTGATCGGAGTGCCTTGTCTGACACAGGGTAGACGGACACTGAATATTTGTTGTGTATTGCTTATCAAAACAGAGCTTAAGTGAAAAGAAAAACAAGAACTTTTAAAGGAAGTTTTTCTAGAGGGAGGTTCATGTTTCCCAATCGAGAGGCCCAGGGAGGAAGGGAAGTTTGCTGCAGTCTCTGAGCTTGTTCCACTCCAGGCTGTGGCCAAGCTGAGGTCCCTGAGCCCCAGGTAAAGGCCCCGCCCAGGGCCTCTCCCTGCTGGGGGCCTCTGGAAGGCTGCACCCTGCATCTGCTGGGGAAGCTTGTTAGGAGTGAGAGTCCCAGGGCCAGGCCTTCGGGTCCTCACACCAGGACAGCAGAGCCCGTCCCTCCTGAACGTCCTCAGCCTTGTTGCTCCCTCTGGTCTGAGCAGTGGCCCCACATCTGCTCTCCTCTGGCTCCCAGAGATCACCTGCTCACGTTACTGGATTGTGGGCACAATGAAGGCCAGACAAGTGTCACGTGAACGGCCGACGCACAAACACAGGAAGTGCTGCTGCCTGGCCTGGAGGGCCCCCACGAGCTGCCTTGCTTTTCAGCCCTTGGAAGGGCCAAGGAGGCTTTCGGCAATTCAGGAAAGTGGTGGAATCCCAGAAAGCCAACCTCTCCCTTCAAGGCCCAGCTCAAATGTCACCTCTTGCAGGAAGACTTCGCTCTGACCCAGCATTTGTGAGGTGCACTCCCTCCTCTGGTGAGGCACCCCCCTCCTCCACGTCTCTGGACAGTTCTCGGTGCCATCCTTCCACAGCCCAATCGTGTTCCTGTGTGTGGGACTGTGCCTTTCACCACAAGGATAAACCCCCGCATCCACACGGTGCCTGGCTCTGAGGGTGCAAGTCCTTGGGAAATACTCATGACAAGTGGATGAGCCTCACAGCATCTTTAGGGCCAAGGAAGCAAAAGGAGACCAAAGAGATGCTCTCTGCGAGGCTCAGGGCCCAGAGTGAAAGACCAGGAAGGCAAGGACAAGGACTCCGAAAGGAATGAAGAGGAAGGACTCCCCCTTCCTGGGCCTCCAGACCCAGAAGCCCTTGCTCTGCCCTGGCATCGTGTCCCCCTTAGGTCAGACCCCAAGTCCCACATTAGATAAAAAGCTGAAGAAGCAGGTGTGAACAAGGGGAGTAAGATGAATACAAACCTTTGCTTAAAATGCCCACCCCTAATAAAGGGAAAGGCTATTTTATCAACCCCTTGTTTGACCCAGAGTGTGGAACTTGTTCGTCTGGACCCAAGCGTGTAGACACTGCTGAAAAGCAGCAGTCACGCCTGAAGGGCTGGCCCGGGTCAGGTCTCAGGAGGCCGAGGGAGGGGCAGGGAACAGGACTAGGCTGTAGTGTCTGCCCCAGGGTGTGTCTTCACAGCTCTTCCCTCGGCTTCCCGGCCTCTCTCCTCCTCACAGGCTGCTTGTCGGGGGCACAGGTGGGGTTTCCTGGGAAGCAGGCTCTAGAGAAGTTGGTTAATGAGCATTCTTGGGATCCCCATGGAAGGCAAGGAAAGGAAGGAAGGAAGCAGGACTGGGTAGAGGAGGAAGCTGAGCTGCAGGGCCGTCCCAGTGCAAGGACTCAGCCAACATGGCGGACTGTTCTGAGGCCTTTACACCCCCCACCCGGACCACTCAAGCCTGGGAAAGGGCTGAACCTTGGGCAGGGCTGGGATCTTCAATCCAGGCAATGCTCAAAGGGGCTGACAGCTGAGGGCTGTCTGTTGGAGCCTCTCCAAGCAACTGGGGGAATATGTCCCCTACTCCTGCAGGGGGGTCTGGGCAGTCCATCCTAGCATCCCCCACATACGAGCCTCAGCTGGGGTAGCAGGAGAGATGTCAGGCTTGGCAGGGAGAAGTGGCAAGGAATACAAATGGCAAACCAGTGTTAATTCTCGTGTTCATCCCCTCTTACCCCACCCACGCATCATGCCTGGCTTAAGGAGGAGGGAAGTCAGGTGTCAAATTTAAGACTACTGTACTTGAATGACCCACATCTGACAAACACAGACATCCAATCTGGAAGCCCTTCCTCCTCATTGTTCAGAAGGGCATTGAAGCCTGGAGAGGGGAAGTGTCTCAGGATCACATGTAAGTCAGGGTAGGTCCAGGAGGAGAGCCCAGGGATTCTGGCTCCCATACAAGGGTTAAGTTAAGACCATCTTCTGGCCTAAACCTTGTAGAGGATGATGTTTCTCTCCACCCAACACTTAACATAGAGACCCAACTTTCAGATTTCTTGCACTTTCACAAAACAATGAAAATCAATAAGCCTTCATGGAGTTCATATGGAATGCTCAGGACTGTCTCAGGCCACAGGGAGGCAAGAGAAAGAGGACTCAGGGATGTAGCCTGCAGTCCAGGAGACAAGAGGCATGGCCAACAAGCAATGCACCTGGCAGGACAGAAGAAAACTTCCATGGGAATATATTCACACCCCAGGGTTAAGTCCAAGCAATTCAGTGTGGGCCAGAAGGGAGGCTGTGGATGAGGCTTGGGAATGGGCTTTTTGGCCCAACAGTAGTATAAGGCTCTCAAGAAAGATGTATAAGACAGAGGTATCATCCAGGGCAGGTGGTCCAGGCACCTCAGCCCCTCACCTCTCAGTCAAACTTGGGTTGGGCGGGGAAGTCACACTGAGGAAGGACAGGATTCGGTCAGATGGTCACTGGGGAAGCCCCTGAGGAAAGAGGAAAGGCCATTCTCTTTGGAGTCCAATCAGTGAGTGGTCCAACTGGAGGGCAGAGATTCCTTGATACTCCCCTGACACCCAGAGACCTGCAAGGGCCCTCAGAGGAGGAGGGTGTGATCCATGAGGAAGCCACTCACCCCAGGCAGGCCAAGGCTTCAGAAAGAGACACCAGCGAAACAGAGGGAGGCCCTAGCTGGGGGACATCCACACCATAAACATCACAGTGGCTGCAGTCCTGGGACTCCTGGAGGAATGGAAGCCACAAGAGATTAGAGTTCATGACAGAAAAGGAAAATGGGGGGACTCTCCAGGGATGTCTGGTCTTTACCATTGTTGGGGTCACCCAATCCAGGCAGGCACCTTCTCCAGGCTGCTGTGGAGGCGGGCAGCACATGGGTGCTCACAAGCAGGGAGCAGGCCAGCAGCAGCCCAGGGTCATGTCCAAGTCCAGACCTTGCACTAAGTGAGATTCCCCCCTAGCTGCTTTCTCAGAGCTCTATCCCAACTTCTGGGGAAAATTTAGAGCAACAACTTCAGCCTCTACTACCACATTAGTGATTAAACTCAATAGCAGGATTAGCCTTGTTTAGGGGGAAAATGATTCTAACTGGATGAACATTGGACCATGGAGTCCATGATTACAAGGACACCAGGGACTATTGCTGGGTCCCTGGGCTCTCCCACCACAAGCAGGTGCCCTGGGTGGTAGTCATTAGGGCTAGCGATGCACCTTTCTGAGGATAGGCAAGAATGTGTGACCTAGTTTGTCAACGGAAAGTGATGGAAGTTGCCTGTGTCACTCCCAGAACTGACGCCTTTAAGACAGTGGGTAATTTGCCACCTGCCCTTCTCAATGACATGGGAACCAGCAGCGATCCAGATGGTGGATCGTCTGTCAACCTGAGACAGCTAACGTGCATGATGAGAAGCAAATCCCTTCCTTTGACTTAAGATGCACATATGGCCAGAGGGAGAAATTATTTTAAGATTGTGAATTTTTAGAGCTGTCAGTTGCTGCAGCACAACCTCTCCTATCCAGACTGATAGCACCGTAGAGCTTAAAGCTCTTCAATGCGTTCCTTCACAGCTCTAATACAATCTCAAAGCCTCACCATGACCTGTAAGCTTCTACACTACCTGGTTTCTGCCTCCCTCCCAACCTCATCATCTACTGGTCCCACCTTGCTCACCTGTTCCAGCTATAATGGCCTTCTGTCTGTTCCCCAAACAAGCCAAGCTCATTCCACCCAGAAAGACTTGGCACTTACTGTTATCTGCCCCTAGAATAACCTTCTCCAAGACCCTCAACCCTGAGTGGATTCAGATCCACTCAGACACCACCTTCTTAGAGGGCTCTTGTCTGACCACTGTCTTAAAGAAGCCCAGTCACTCTCTATCCTATTACTCTCCTTACATTTTCTTCTGAGTATTTATTACTTTCTGAAATTCTTGGTCTCTGTTTATGTTTGTCTTCTCCCCTAAAATATGAGACAGAAATGTTAACCGAGTATGATACCTAGTACAGAGTTTGGTACACAGTAAGAGTTCAGTAAACATTTAATGAGTGGATGAATATGCAAACCTGTGAAATTCATTGCCTCATGGATCAGATCCAAGAGAGGGGTTAAATGAATAGCATTCATTTTTACAAACAGATAACGACTCAGCCCAGAAATCCAGCAGAGCTAGCCCTACTCGGTTCCTGGCAGGGAGACTCCTATCCGATTTGGAGCAATGACCATTTCCTCCCAGATTTAGGCACTGGATTCACCATGATAAATGGCCCGAGCTCCTCGTTGCATTTAATGGCAAACCCAGATCCAAGTGGAACTGCAGCCAGGTGGCTCGTGGGAGCCCTGGAATACGACTTCCAGATAGACCACAAAATCTGGAGAAGCCAACACCATTCCAGATACATTAACTCATAATCCCCAGGAAGTACACACTTCTGGTGAGGGAAAGGGAGACTCCCCCTCCACAAGCACTAATAGCCATGGTTAATCCTCATCCCAGTGAAAGATTCTTGCCCAGGCGGCCGGGGAAGCTTCATCAACGTCAGCACGAGGGCCCAATGCAGAAAGAGACAGTTGCCCTGAGAGCAGCTATCTGAGTTTATGGATTGCGCGTGATTGTCCTCCAGCATCGGGGAGCCACACAGCTTAGCCCACCTGCCTGTTCTCAGTATCCAGAGGAAGGTGACTGTCTCTGCATCTCGAGCTCCAGCCTTTATTCTCTGTAGGGATACAGCAGGCTGTGTCTCTACCCCTAAAATGAATAGGATGGGATCCAGACGGTCCAAGATGCCCATTGAGCCAATGGGACTGCTTTTATCCTGCCAAGTACATCATCCCTTGAGCGCCGGTGCCCCCTCCCCACTGCGCCCACTGCTCCTTTTATCTCTTGCTCTCTTTCTTCCCCAAGCCTTTGACGGAGAACGTCCTCCAGGTCCTGGAATAGAGCCTCTGCTTTCTGTCTTAGCGGTGCTGGGGTTTCCTCAGGCTTACATATTCACCATCTCCCCTCTTGTGACTGCTTCTAAACTCCAGCCCAAGTCTTTTCTTCTCAGCTACTTCTGGAGGGTCAGAGTAGTGGTTCTCATACAGCAATCCATGGACTAATGTCCATTCTTGGTAAAATAAATAAATACCTACCAGCTAAGGAATAACTATTTTTATTAAGCTAAATTTTATTCACTTCAAAGGACGATCATGAGATAGGTATTTATTAGAGAAGATTTTCATTTTTTTCTTCAGCAAAATTGAGATGGTTTCTATTTATTTCTTTTCAGGTAGCTACCTGGCCAAATAAAAAGTTGGTGACCTCAAATTGGTCTCACAATTTTTATAATGTCTACCTTCCTGGGAAGCACAGAAGCCAGAAAACATGCAGGCCACATGGCATCCCTCCCTACCTGTCCTCTTTCTACCTGGAGTATCTGATGCAGAAATGCTCACGGTCACCTTTCCCATGTCCCAAATCCCATAAATGAGTTCTCAGCAATCCTGTCCTCATCAAAGGCACCTTTACCCTCCTGACCCCTGGACTCTCCAGTTAGAACCTTCTTAGGTTCTCCCTTCATTTAACGGACCCCATTCTTTTTCCTCCACCTCTTTGGGCTCCATTTCTTTCTCTCTATGTCACTGCCGAACCCATGATTCAGGGACCCAGCATCTCACACTAAAATTGGAGCAGGGCCTCCAACTCTTCTGGGCCAGTGTGTTTCTCCATCCACCCTAAAGCACCATGCACAAGCTAGCACGCTAGTCTTGGGCACACAGTGCCTTAGTCTAAAAGTCACAGGCTGGAGGCCATGGGGCTGTGCCCAGCAGGACACATATTAGATATAAAGGAGGGTTTTTTTCTTTTTTGGGGGGGTCAACATTTGCATATGTACATATCAGAAGACCTGACGATGCTGGGTTTGCCATCTTGCGTGCCAACTCTTCTCTGGAGCCAAGGAAGGCATCCCCTTCTGGGTGGCTTGCCCACCCCGGTGTGTCCAGGCGCTGCCACTCCCCACTGGGTACACCCGGCCCGTTCATGAACGTTACTTGCCTCTTGTCTGAAGGCACTCGTGTTGCAGCCCCTGCACGAGTCCCCTCACCCTGCTTTTCAAGGAATTTAAGCTCATACATTCTGCACAGAACTGAAAGACAACCATGAAGTTGGAGCAGTTAAGCTCCATCTGTGCTTTAGGGAGCCACAGAGAGCCCTCCGCCTTGGTTTCCCTGTCTGCAGAATAGGGGCTATGACCTTTGCATCTGGAGTCCGATGAGACACAATGAAGACGTACCTTTTGGGTTTAATGCTGTGAGCTCCTTGGAGAGCAGGTAACATCAAGATTCAAGGTGTTATTGTCAGAGGGTAAGAAGTTTTGTTCTATGCTAATTGAACTCACCCCTTACCACTTTGCACACAGGGAAGAGGCAGCATGAGAGTGTGACATGCTTCCGAGCAAGACGAGGTCTGCCTGTGAGCGCGAGACAGGCTGACTCGGCCGCCTCGCCTGCCGTGACGTGCCTGTAGCCCGGCCTCCGGCTCCCCACCTCGCATCCAGCCCAGATTCCTGCCACTTTCGAGATGCAGCGCTTGGCTCCGCACCGAGTGTTGACCAATCTCTGCACCTGTGAAGAAGTTGTCAAGCTGAGGTCAGGCAGGTGAAGATTCAGGAAGGCAGCCCGCAAAGTTTCCCTGCCACTGGGCTGCCACCACTTATAGAAACACCGGCAGGACGCAAGTGAGTAAACAGACCTTTCTTTCGCGATGGCTTTAGCCCTCC
Organism: Mesoplodon mirus; assembly: GCF_964341445.2. Lineage (NCBI taxonomy): Eukaryota > Metazoa > Chordata > Mammalia > Artiodactyla > Ziphiidae > Mesoplodon > Mesoplodon mirus. The sequence goes on from NC_138995.1 coordinate 46,495,731, forward strand.
TCTGGGGGTGCAGACGTGGTCTTCCTCCACTACCAGGTGGCTGTGACACGGCTGCATCTGAGGAAGCGGAGGGCCCGCCGAGGGAGAGTGGGCGTCGGCACTACTGATCTGGTGGCCCTGGCGTAAGGGCCAATTGCAGGAGAAGCATCATTTTTTTCCTGCTTTTTTTCAGGGCCAAAGAAGAGACTATCCATGGAAGGTAATGGAGCTGTCACCGAGGAGAGAGAAGTGAAATTCATGGTTCTCTTGTGAGGCAAAGACATCTGTGTTATTGCACCCTAAGCCAATAGTTTTTAAAACAAAGTCATAAAACAAGCTACTGTATATAAAAGAGGTGGAAGCTACACAGGGCTCCCCTCATGCTGTGTGGGCTTCCGAAAAGACACAAACCTTAAAAAAAAAAAAAGGCCAGGATGACGATGAGTGACGACAGGACACAGCCCTGGGGTAGAGGTTGGAGCTGAGAAGCTGGGCCCTCCAGGGCTGCTGCTTCCCTCAAGAAGGAAGGGGCCTGTTTGCACTTCAGGTCAGAGAGACACAGCTGTGCCTGAGAGAAGGCATGAGGTGGCAGGGACAATGAGGGACAGGAAAGGTGCACAGCCCTGTGCCACCATTGTCACAAGCCCTGGAGATGTCACTCTTAGACAAGAACGTCCCTGGAGATGTGACCACCGTGTGCACCTGTGCTGAGCACCAGCGCCTTCCCGGGCTTTCACAAACATCCACCTGGTCAATTTCCGAACCAGTGTCCTCATTTTCAGATGAAGAAATGTCAGCTTGGAGGGATCACTTGGTTGGCCAATGTCACGGTGCAGGGCTACTGACCTCAAATTCAGTGTCATTTTTTTTCTTTTTAATAACTCCTTTTCTTTCCACCTTCTTTGTCAAGATAGGTCTGACTATTTCTAAAGCCCATCCCCCTCCAATGCGCGGGATGTACCGATCCAGTAGAAAACCACGAGAGGCACTGATGTACATTGTATGTTAGCAGGGCCTGCTGAGATCTTGTCTACAGCCTGCTGGCTTGACTAGGAAGACATCAACAAATGGACCAACTATCCAGATGGTGAGTTGTCCTCATGGTTTGTTTCTAAGGGGTACAGTTTGGGCCTTGGAATCACAGAGTTCAGAGTTAGAGGAGGCTGAATATAGCCTCCCCTGAGCATGAGGATCTGCCCCTGATGCTCTGAGAGGTGATTATCCAGGTTCTGTGTACTAGAGAGTGCACAGAGCCTGCCCTCACAGACCCTGTGAAAGGCACCGGTCACCCTTTTGTACCAGGTAATTCCACCCAGTGACCTGGGTCTGGATGAACATCAGAAATGCAACAATCCATATATATGTGTTAGCATACGGTATTCCTTTTTCTCTTTCTGATTTACTTCACTCTGTATGACAGTCTCTAGGTCCATCCACCTCACTACAAATAACTCAATTTCATTCCTTTTTATGGCTGAGTAATATTCCATTGTATATATGTGCCACATCTTCTTTATCCATTCATCTGTCGATGGACACTTAGGTTGCTTCCACGTCCTGGCTATTGTAAATAGAGCTGCAGTGAACATTGTGGTACATGACTCTTTTTGAATTATGGTTTTCTCAGGGTATATGCCCAGTAGTGGGATTGCTGGGTCATATGGTAGTTCTATTTTTAGGTTTTTAAGGAACCTCCATACTGCTCTCCATAGTGGCTGTATCAATTTATGGAATCTAAAAAAAAATGGTCGTGAAGAACCTAGGGGCAGGACAGGAATAAAGACACAGACCTTCTAGAGAATGGACTTGAGGACACGGGGAGGGGGAAGGTTAAGCTGGGACAAAGTGAGAGAGAGGCATGGACATATACACACTACCAAATGTAAAACCGATAGCTAGTGGGAAGCAGCCACATAGCACAGGGAGATCAGCTCGGTGCTTTGTGACCACCTAGGGGGGTGGGATAGGGAAGGTGGGAGGGAGACGCAAGAGGGAGGGGATATGGGAACATATATATATGTATAGCTGATTCACTTTGTTATAAAGCAGAAACTAACACACCATTGTAAAGCAAGTATACTCCAATAAAGATGTTTAAAAAATAATTAATTAATTAATTTTTAAAAAAACAAGAAATGCAACAATCTATAGACTGGCCAGTGACATCTGACCCAGCATAAAAAGATGAGGTGAGCTCACATCCTTTGAGGAATGGGAGTAGGAAAAATGTTGGTGGGCGGGGGCAGGGACTGCCCATTAATAGGCTGGTTTTAGGGAGTTAGGTCTGGTTAAAGCCAGAGGCATAGTGACAAGCCAAAAACCATTGTAACTGAAGTTCTGAGGAGCAGAAACTTTGAGAAGGAAAAGAAGCTAGTGGGATGCAGAGTAGAATGCAGGAGACCAGTGAAGTACAGCTGACTCAGTCTAGAGGGGCCTCCCCAGGGTCACTAGGGTGGTCTGACCGCAGCTAAGGTCAGTATGAGCGGGACCTGGGTGGCTTCATACAGTTGTACGGGTTGTGCACTTCGCAGAAAATGACTTGGGCTCCTCCTCTGGTGGTGGCACCAAGGGATCTCTGCCTGATTTCCAGGACCCAGGGCTACACACTGGAGAACTGCGTTTGAGCCCCTAACTCTGCCTCTAACTGGGTGACTTTTGGTGAAGTCTGGCCACTCTTAGGGCTCAGTGTTCTCCATCTATGAAATGGAATAGCAGTGCCAATCCCACCTACTTCAATGTAGTCGGGAAGAAAAGAGGAGATGCGGATGAGAAAGGGCTTGCAAAGAGATTTTTTTTAAACATACAACTATAAGAACGTCCTTTCTCTTAAAAAAAAAATCATCTGTGATGATAGTTCAGACAGGAAATGAGTGGAATGAGTCTCCTGGGAAGAGGGTGGACACAGCGCATAGAAGACAAGCTTCTTCCCTGGCATCAGGACAAGTGGTACAGTAGACACGGGGTGCCCCACCCACTCTCCAGGGTACTGGCTTTCAGTGCCCCTTCTCTGGAGAACTGCCCTTTACCATGGGAGCTACCGCCCAGAAAGCTGTGTGCCCTATCTCCCATCACCATGGCAGCCACAACCACTGCCTGATTAATATAAAAGGCCAGGCAGGGCTTCCCTGGCGGCGCAGTGGTTGAGAGTCCGCCTGCCGATGCAGGGGACACAGGTTCGTGCCCCGGTCCGGGAAGATCCCACATGCCGCAGAGCAGCTGGGCCCGTGAGCCATGGCCGCTGAGCCTGCGCGTCTGGAGCCTGCGCTCCACAACGGGAGAGGCCACAACAGTGAGAGGTCCGCGTACCGCAAAAAAAAAAAAACAACAAATAAAAACAAAGGCCAGGCATTGGCCTCCAGTTGTAGTTTACACTCCAGCACGCTCTCCCCATGGATCCAAGACTAGACCATCCCTGAGACCCTATCTTGTTGGGATCTTCCTCCTGCTCTATCCTGCGCCCTCTGTCTCCTACAGGCTTCAGCTCAGAATGCTCCCTCAGGAGCCATTTTCACAGGAACCCCTGGCTCAGGCTCTGCGTTTGGAGAGCCCAGTTCAGAGCAGCAGTGGGCTTGGAACTGAGCATATGAATCAAATCCTCATGCAGTGAGAATCCTGCTCACAGCTCAGCCACCATACAGGGCTATGGGGTAGGGGATCAGGAAACAAACTCTGGAGCCTAGATGTTCAGGCAGGAGACATATTCAGGGGTGTCATTGGAGTCAACCAGTACTGCAGGGAGGAGAGCAGGACTGAGCAGGAGAGGTTGAACTGGGATCCAGTCATGCCCGAGACTTGGCCAGAGCCACAGGGAGCTCTGGAGCTGGGATGGACCTTTGGAATTGCCTAACTTTGTACACCCATCTGACTCATCACTGGAATGGGCTTCCCCGTGGGCTGTTGTATGACCCTGGGGAGGCAACTGTCCTCAACAGAGGGCAATTCTTGGAGAGGAATTCAGCTGAGAGCTGTCTACTGCCAACATTCCCAGCAGCTGGAGGAATGGGTCCCTTGGTCCTGAAGGGCCCGCCTGGGTATCTGTCATGTCCTCCCATCCTAGGGTGAGCACAGCATTCCCCCAGAGTCAGATGCTGCTGAGTGTAAAGGATTCAGAGGTTTTGCAGCAGTAGTTCCAGTGCATAGCTCAGTATCTGCTGCCACGCATCGCATGTGAATCAGGTGTGGAGTCTGTACTTGGAAAGGCTGCCACGTGGGATGGGGCTGGCGGGATGGGGCTGGCGGGATGGGGCCAATACCTTGGCCACACTGGCTGTAAGTCTGCAGAATATGGGGGCCCTTCTGTGGACCCACCTGCCTGTATAGATACTGAAGGGATGCCAAGAAGTGAGTGAGTGATCTCCCTCTGCTCCACTGCAGTAGACTTTTTTCCCCAGTATTTTCCCAATATCCACATGCAGGATCTTTTCCTGTACACCCTCATGAAGGGCATTCTGAAGGAGTGTGAGGGAAAAAAAGAAGAATCTTTGTAATGTATCTTAGTAACATTTAATTAGCCTTGGATTACTTATTAAGTGGCGGTTATTCCTATTACGTCTGTCACAGATGAACGACTACATACTGTCCATGGTTTAGGGACCTAAAGTTCTCCACCAAGTGTGACAAATTCCCATTACGTCCCCAGTGTTGGGCTTTGCATTTGTAGTTTGGGCATAGGTAAATGGTCCCCTCCACACAGCCAGACGTTTCCCTGTCGACCTGGCAATGAAGTAGGATTGGATCAACCTTACTTCTGGTAAAAACAGAGAACTCATTAGTGAAGAATTAGTGACACTTTTTTTAACTTTGGTTTTAATTAATTAATTAATTAATTTTATTTGACCATGCCGCACGGCTTGCAGGATCTTAGTTCCCCAACCAGGGATTGAACCTGCGCCCTCAGCAGTGAAAGTGTGGAGTCCTAACCACTGGACCACCAGGGAATTCCCAGCGACACATTCTTGATGGGGTGCCCCCTACCGGTGGGAGGGATTCAAGCCACTGAAACTGACAGAATGCCTCCAGGGCAACATCCTCGGAAGTGAATGCCATCCATCTGAGTCTTGTGGAAGTCCCACTAGAAGTCCCACTAGAAGTCCCTTGGCGATCACAGTCTTCAAATTTTTCTTTTACTGCTTGGAAAACAGACTTCAGAGAGGAACTGGATGTGGCCACAGACCAGGGCTACGACCCTGAAACTTCTCAGTATTCAGGAAGCAGGCCCTAGGTATAGAAGTAGGAAAGATCCCCCCAGGCGTCTTTCTGTTTTCACATGCCTCCCCAATGATGCCCTTGACATATGAGCTGAAGAGCTCAGCAATATCTTGCCAGCCCACTGTGCCAGGTTAAGACCTCCCCACTCATCACCACCCCAAAGGTCAAGGTGATACATGGATAGGCAGGTGCCCTATTCCTCAAGTCTTCTGGTACCTAAAATCTCATCTTTTGACTTTTTTCTACTGAATTCATCATGCCCTTTTTCAAATGCATACCACGCCGACATAAGCCACTAACTCTTTAGCATAAGTGAGCTTTCCAATTCTTTTCATACAATGTGTTTAAAAACAGTAAGCTAAGGTCTCCTAGAGGTCAGACATGGGTTGGGAAGTGGGATCCCAAGCCTGTCCTGGAGGAGCAGCTGGTCCCGAGAGAGGACTTGCAGGCCACCGAGAAGGGAAGAGGGCAGGCAAAGAGAGGATGGGGAATGAGTGTCTCCAGAGAATGCGGCCAACGACAAGGAGGAAGGCAACTGGAGGCTGCAGAAGCATCCTGGGCTGTTTCTACCAATCTCATCATTTTGTACACCTGAAACTCAGAGCTTTGGTACAGCTGAAAACGAAGCAAATTTGCAAAGGACATGTAAACAAAACCACAACCAGAAAACTCATTAAATTTAAATTGAAAATATTAAAACCAACCAAATATAAATCTACAGTATGAATTTAGCATGATTGACTTGTCCTCCTCCAAAGCATAAGGCTATTCACAGTGTCCAGGTAGCTGTAGTTACCACTGAGCGTGTTGTATTGTGTCTGAGGGTTCTCCTTGATGTGAGTCCTTGGAAGGTTCCCCCCAGCGAACACAGTGAAACATGTCCAGTGCCCTGTGGGTCACGTGACATATCTTTGGAAAAGATAAATCCTTATCTACGTCAAGTTCTCTCCGCTCCTCTTATTAGTCTGCCACAACTGGGATTGTACTCCTTTGGCAAATTGATCAAACTGTAAAATCTGACACCACATGGTGGCAGGCAAAATGGGCTTAACATAATTTGCGTGAACATAACTTACTACACAGTTCACAAATAATAGATGTTTATGATCCAGCAGTCAAAAGTTAAGAGCAGTGGCCACTCAGGCCACCAAGTGCCCATCACTTCACAAAATGGCCCTGGTGCCACAGGCACTGAACTTTCCCAGACTGGAGCTCATTTCAAATGCACTAAAGCACAGAACAATTCGGAGGAGACTTAGCCCATCCCTGTGTGTGTGTGTGTGTGTGGGGGGTGCGTGCGCACGCACATGCTTGCACAGAATCACTCTAGAATTGCTCTAGCTCCTGCATCAGGGCACGTGGACTGTGTATGTGGGAGCAGAACCACCTACAGTGGCGACTGCTCATTTTTTGATCTAACAATGCCCCTGGTTGTTGCCAAAGAACCACCATCTCTGCCATTTCACACCTCTTGTCCTCAGCCCCTCACCTTACCTGACGACATGACACGTTCACAGACGACATGTTTGCGGGGATGGCGGAGACTAAAGAGATCCCGGATGGAGTGCCCCGCCAGCAGCTCAGGGCTGCTTCAGAGAAGCTGGAGCAGAAAGGATGGCGGCCAGCATTTAGCTCTGCCCTTAGCTGCTTCTCATTAACGAGCTCTCTAGTGGACGTCTTCACAGCAGCCCTCTGACTCCCAGTCTTTGTCATCCCACCCACAGCAACCTCTGTTAGTCTATAATAACAGCTTATTTAAAAAGAGCAGCATCCACTTGTTTGCACTGTTATCATCGGTGTCTGGCTTCTATTCCCTGAAGACTTGGGAAAGGTGTGCGACCTACTTCCTCCGGAGCTTCCCTTTGCTGAACCTGCTTCCAGATCTGGGGAAAAGACAGGCACGTCTTTAGCAAACACTCACAGTGTAATTGCCAGGCAGTTATGGTCGACAACAGTAAAATACAGCAGTTGGCGGCACGGTGGGTTCATTAGTCAATAAAGCATTGCCACGCGTTTTATGGAATTGTAACCCTATTTTGCCCTGATGTGGACCTTCTGGAGCCCACCTCCATATAAATCTGAGTGATTCATTTAGCATTCAAAGTCGGGTAAAAGGAGGATTTGGTCCAATTCCAATGCAACCCTGCTCCATTAGCTATCTCTATTATTATGTGCCTTTGCCCCCCTCTTGTCAGTGGGGACATTTTGATAAAAGCTCACATTGGAAATAAATCAGGGAGTGAATGGCAGGAGGTGCAAGAACCAGCTTTCCTATTGGCCACACACTTATGTATAGGCTGATTCTGCTCCCCGGATGCCCCCGGAGCATCACCTAGCCTGGTGAAGAAGCCAAATGGGCAATCTCCCAGCTGCGCTGTGTCCAGCTGGCAAATTTATAGAAGCGACTCATTTTTCTAATATCTGACTCAAAATAAATTTGACACGATCTAATTCATGTTAGAACACTGTGAAAAGCATTTCATTGTTGAGGCTGTTTATTTAGGGACTGAAAATTAGCCCTATCACTAACATGTCCACCCCAAAAGTCAGCTGGATACTAAAAGTAAAAATAACAATAGGATGTAAGTCAATATTATTCATTCCATATCTGTTTAAAATATCACAAATAATTTGCTAAATTAAAAACTCATATCCTGGTTGTAAGCAACATTCTCATATGGGTCGGGTCTGAGATAATCTAAGCAAGAAGGTGGATTTAAAAGTTGCAAGGAACAATAAATAGAAAAATACTGATCAAATATTATGAAAATATGGATACTGATGAAAACCATTCCATTTGCCTTTAGGAAATGCTATTTTTAAGGTATAGGAAATGTGAAACTTATTTCTGAGATCTGGGGTCCATTATCTACTAATTATTTTTAAAAACTGTTAGAAAATAGAAGGAAAATACTAAAAATTAAGGCACACCCAAAGAAGAGTATGATAGGAAGATTGAGGAATTTCAAAAAACCAGCATCAAGTGTATGCTTTGACCTGCCTGGCCAAGTAGGTTGACACTGAGCCTTTCTTTATACCCATTCCTGGTCAGAGAGCCCCAGAGGGTCTGGTCATTTCCAAGACTTTGACACAGAGCCCCACTGCTGCATTTTGGGGTGCCATTTGGCTTTTCGACTCCATTAATCACGTGTTTGCTTCCTCAGACTGGCCTTTCAGGCCAGTGCTCCCGTTCAGAAGCAGCCACAGCAGCATCTCTGGGAAAGCATCTGCTAAGGACACCACAGATGCACTGTTTGTTTCAGACAGTTCTCCTATTCTCCAGGCAGCTGACAGTTCGACAAAGTGAATAAGGAACACACATGGGCAAAGAACAGAAGAGATTTTTTTCTAGCCAGTGAGCACCATAAGAAAGTCTGCTCCATAGACCCGTGTCCTCACCTCCCAGAGCAGTTCCTCAAGGAGAAGGCTGCCAGGCAGGGCGAGACTGTGGGTTTTAGCGGTCCAAACAAAGCTGGTATGGCCGTGCAGACCAGAGGCACCCGGATACAAGGAAGTGCTAACTTTACTGCAGTTTGGGGTGTCAATTTCCAGAAGGTGGTGTCTGTTGCCCTGCCAGCCAGACCACAAGAAGCAAAGCCCTGTGTGCAGGCAGCCGGGCAAGAGCAGTTGTCTTCCTCTGCCTCTTTATTCCCGCTTCTGCCACATGCAGCCCTGATGCCTATAACTAAAAAACACAAGTGCATAATTTAATTTGAGGGCATCAGTTGGCAAATGCTCATTAAACAATTGGGTCTTTGCAACCACTATCTTTAGATTTTTTTTAATTGACCTATTATTTTGCTTGCTCTGGCTGCTGGAACCCCCACTGCACACAAGGAGATACTCACTACCTGGACTTTCTTTGATGAATAGTTTTAATTAAAAAATTCCGTACCATAAGTATGTTAATGTTACAAACATACCAAAGGTATGCAGTCATAAATTTTAAAACACATTTAAATTAATCTATAAATATGCCACAAAATTGACAGGTTATATTTAAGCAGGGGGATGTGGCATAGATAGCTAATGATGACAATTAAGAATCGTGTAAAATAAATGAAAATCAATACTCAGAACAGTTTGGAGAAAAGGGAAAAAGAGAGGAACTAAAACAACATGTAGTTTGTCTTTTAGAGGAAAAATTAGTAGCTGCTTCTATCCTGAAATGTCTGCTGTAGTGAAGGTGGGGAAGCTGGTAGCATTCTTTTCTCATTGTCATGGGTCATAAAAATTCCTGGGGCCCCGCTGGGGTGACAAAAGGGACCTGCTTGGATCCAGTTGGTCTGGGAGGAGGATGGCTCTGTTTTAATTCCCTAAACAAAACCTACACCTTACCAGTTATACATCTGAAAGGAAACCATCAAAGGTTCCTAGGTGCTGACATGTGGACATAATTTTTTGCACTTTTAATGATTTGTTTTCAGCATTTTAAGCTCCATGACAGGTCATGGGGGTGCTCATATACTAGGAGGCAGGAGGCTTCTGGGGTCAAGACGACCCGCTAGCTGCCTGCGCTGTGGGCACTTCATACCCTCCACTCAATGGGGGGCAACCCGCCCGGGGCCTCTGTGAATATCCCTGTACAAAGCGCCATCTGCAAGGAGATGTGTGTGCTGCTCCCACTAATTCACAGAGCGCTCTGCTCAGCCAAACCAGGAGCTATGCACTAACCTTCATTACTACACTCATATTAAAAGACAACTCCACGTCTTTCAATCATGTATGTCCCTCTAATTAAGGCTTATTCACTTTTTTCCCCTAATTAGGTATTCTTTGTTGCATAATGTTTGCACTAATCTTTTGGAATCTTTCTCAGTATCCAGTCATTACAGGCTCCCCTCGAATTCAACCAAAGCAGGTTATTTTTTCTGCTAATTATATCCTCATTTACAGATGGGCGCCTCTTCTGATTGGCTCTGTGCACCAGTTGCTATGACTTCATTAGTTGCGTCTCCTGACCCTGTTATTTCTTGTGACAGGACTTGCTCCTTGTGTCCTGTGGCTCCAGATCCCAGGGTCACTTCTCGCCAGGGTTGAAATAGTGTCAAACGCACGGGGGTTTGGGGGGTGGGCATGACTGCTGCAGTCGCTAATTACTACACATAGCCACTGTGTACAGACTACACACACTACACATCACCACTGCTGCTGGGGCCTCCCCTTCCTCCTCTTTTTTTTTTTTAAATGAATGTTTTAAAGGTGTCATTAACAGGATAGTTTCATTAAAAAAAAAAAAAAAAAAAACGTGCCTGGTTAAAAAAAAAAAAAAAAAGAAAGAAAGAAAGCTAAGTGTGTCTCCCTGCTAGGGCTCCCAAAGAAACCATCCTTCAAGGACCAAACCTCACAACGTTTAGTTTTGTATGGGGCAGCCACTGTGTGAGCAGGGGACTCAGGCTTCAACTGAATTACTGCCAATCTCAAAACAAGTTGAATTTTAAAACCTTGAAAGTGACGCTAGTAGAATAGTCTCATTCCAGGGAGACACAAATAAAATCAATAAAAATCAAGCAAATTTAAAAATAATAATTATTATATGAAACCACAACAAACTAACACAAATTGTCGTTGTCAAAAAATAGCAAGATGAAGCTCTCTGGGCAACCAAATTAAAAAAAAAAAAAGAGTTTACCTGATTAGACAAGATCTGCATATTAAGAGATCATTAAAACGAATGAATTACATTTGCGTACCAAGGCTATCTTTTTAATAAGCAGAGTAGAGTAATGGGACGTGAAAACTGGGGGGTTCCCAAAGCAGACAGTGTGTTGTGATCCCCACTTTTAAATTCTAGGCCATCGGAATAACCTAGTTTCCTGGAATCAGAGACCAAGGAAGAATCAAGCCTGCAGAGTTTAAATGCAAGTTAGTTAATATGAAAAATGCTGTATCTAGTTGTTTGCAAAATTACTTTTGTTGATTAAAAGGCTCTTCAGAACTTCCGGCTGGTGAAAGGGTTTTAAATTGTCTAATGCTGATTGTGATTGCTATGCAGAAAAAAGGCAGTGCAAAGCAAACCATTATATCACTGAATCTTTGTTAAGCAGGCCTTGAAAGTGTCTGACAGCATAATTAATCTTGTGATATGAACAAAGAAACCAACTCAATAGTATTGAAGATGCTTATTAAAAATACTAAATACCTTTTTCCACTTAAAAACCTTTTGAAACAGTGTGGGAAGTGGCATTACCTTTTTGTTTTTGCAGCATTTTCAAGTAAAATTGATACTAGGGTCCACAGTGCAGCAGCAAAATTGTGAAGTGGACAACAATAAGAATTAGTTAAAAAAAACAAAACAAAACATGATCCCCGACCAAGGATGCTGGCTGGGCTCACCAACCTGGCAGTTGCAGGTTCTGACAACACCCCCTGGCAACAATGCCACTTGCCAAAGTTGAAGGAGAATAAATGGTTGACAAATCCTACTTTGATACCAAAAACGTACACAATCTGGGGCCTTTCCCAAAACTGCTCTTTTTGTTCTTGGGGATCTCAAGTGAGGGCTGTTCATACAACCATTTATGATTCCAAAGAGTTTTGGAGGCACAGGACATATTTGGATTATTTGGGGTTCCTTTTTATTAAGGAGTTTGGGGTCCAGTTATCAGGGTTTCCTGGGTCCCCTGGGGAACTCAGCCATGCCTACATCCTGGGGAAGTGACCCAAGGAGGCCCCAAGGAGTCACCAGCAATATTTCTAACCTGTGTGTGTGAGACAATGGTGCATTCACTGCATGCAGGCAGCATAACTGTGGGGGCGGGGCAGGGGCTTTGGTGAGCAGGGGTTTGGGCTTCCTCTTATTGGCTGGAATTTTTACCTGAGATGGTGACTGATATGTGACACTTTGCAGTTGGCAACTGCAGTGTGACTAAAAACCACATAATTTCAGTGCATATAGCAATAAGCCTTTATTGAGCTCACACAACTGTGGGGTTGACTGATCTTGACTGGTCAGCTTCCCTGACCTTGGCTGAACTGGCTCCACTCCTGCATCTACAAGTCAGCTGGACTCAACTGACCTGAGCTGGACCTAACTGGGGCAACTCAGATCCACGAGTCTCTCATCCTCATTGGTCCAGATGTGTTCTTCTTATGTTGATGGCAGAAAGGCATGAGACCAATGGAAGCATGGGAGGGCTCCTAAGCCCTAGGCTTATAACTGGGAGCTAATGCCATGGAGTGCCCGGAAATAGTCACTGGAACAGAAAGTTTTGCAAAGGGGGTCAGGGAAAGGACTGAAAGAGACACCTCATTGCATCCTGCACTTTTTGGTTAAAGAAAGTATTAACATCTAGTTATAGCTCAAACTTTTGTGAACCAAGAATGAAAGGCAATTTCTTTTCCTTAGTATTGAGGAAAATAAATTGGAATAAGCTATTAGTTTTCCCTGATGCTGATAATCGGAAGAGAGATCAGTGAGAAGACTATAGATTGGAAGGTGATGGTTTAAACCATCATCATTCGTGGTTGATATGCTCATCTACCAAACAAACACATTAAAAAAAAAAAACCATAATCAACAGAATTAATAGGAAAGTTCAGCAAGATAGCTGGATAGACCACCAAACTACAAAAATCAATAGTGTTTCATTTTATCAACTATAACCAACCAGGAAATATAATTAAAGAAATAAAATATCACTCACAATGGCCACAACACATAAAGTTTACAGAAATAATACTTCAAAAACTCTGATGATAATGTTATAATATGATAAACATGGTCACATTCAAGCATGCCAATTCTCCTGTACCTAAATTTCATTCAATTCAAACATAAATTGCAGTTGGATTTTTGAGAAAATTTTCAAATTTGCTCTAAAATTTAAATTTACTTTAAAATTACTCTAAAATTCAGTGAAATAAAGATATAAAATAGCTAATTCAGTAACAAAAAGGAGATTAAAGACTTAAGAATTGTTGTACCAAATGTAAAGCCATATTGCAAAGTCATAGCAGTATAAACAGTGTGGTACTGGCAAAGACTAAATAGACCAGTGGACAGATAGTATCACAGATCTAAAGAGAGAGGCTACATTTATTAGTAGGTGTTTTTGAGAAAACTAGATCACTCCACAGAGAAATATAAAAGGAGATATCTACTTAATATCACACTTGAATGGACTCCACATGGGTTGAAATGTGAAAAGGTGAGATGTGAATATGAATGGTAAAAATAAATAATTATTAGAAGAAAATATAATATTGCTGTGACATAGGGAGAGAGTATCTTCTAAACAAAATTTGAAAAACTCAAAAGATAGGCAACAATATCTGACAGATTTGCTCACTTCAAAATTGAAGGCCTCTGGGGGACTTCCCTGGTGGCACAGTAGGTAAGAATCCACACTCTCAGTGCAGGGGGACCGGGTTCAATCACTGGTCAGGGAACTAGGTCCCACATGCATGCTGCAACTAAGAGTGTGCATGCCACAACTAAGGAGCCCTGGAGTCGCAACTAAGGAGCCCACCTACCGCAACTAAGACCAGGTGCAACCAAATAAATACATAAATATTAAATTTTTTTGAATTGAAGGCTTTTGGTTCACTGGAGGACACCTCAGATCAGTTAATAAACCAAGGACAGAATGGGAGAAAATTTTGTAATATTTTAAACTGAGAAGGGTCGAGTACCTAGACAGTAATCCCAAGAGAAAATGGTCAAATTCTATGTTCAGGCAATTTACAGAAGAGGAATCTCCAAAAGCTGAAAAGTATAAAAGGAGAGGCTGAAAATCTTTAGTTATCAGAGACATGCAAATTCAAACAAGGAAGATACCTTTTTTTCCCTAATGCATTGACAAAAATTGGACTGCTAGAAAGTCCCCAGTGTCTGCAGGGATGAGGGGATACAAGACACTTATGCTGTTCTGGTGCGTCCATGACTACTTAGTCCTATTAAACGTACATACTGCCCACAACTCAGTTCAGTTCCCTGGCAAATAGATGCTGAGGGTGCACAGTGCATGCTGGGAATTTCCTGAAGAGCATGCTCAGAATCAATGTCCCGGGGAGTGAAATTGATAAGAGAGGTTGAACTGGAAGGCAGTCACCACAAAGACCTCACCTGTCACATTATTCTACAGGAAGCTCCAGAACTGGGATGGCCCTGGACCTTGAGTGAGGCAGCTCTCTTAGTCCCCTGGGGAGGGACTCAGCGGAGAGGGCAGCCAACCCTCCTAGCAGCTGGGACTCCACTGGTCCTGAAGAGTCTATCTGGGTGGCCTACTCTAGTAACCACTGTACCTTACAATCCAGGAATCCTAGCAACGGACCCACCTTCCAAAGGACACATGGGTATTGGTCACAGCATTAGTTGTGGGGGCAGGAGTTGGGAGCCTGTATGTCTAGTCTTGGGAAGATGGGTAAAATATAGAGACGTGAAGTAATTCAAAGCAATGGATTATATGTACACATAGCAATATGGATCTTAACATTTATGTAAATTAAAATACACTGATAACAATATGCACCTGTCTAGCATGGAGACTAAAGAACGGATAGCGCTAAGCGCACTGCAGTGGTTGTCTATGGGGCAAGGGAATGGGGTTAAAGAGAACAAGTAAATAGACAGATCAAAAGGTAGGTTTTGCATAGACGAATGGTAAAAATATGCGGTAAATTGAGGATTACAATGATCTCAACCCTCTGCTCTGGGGTCCCGGAAGATAAAAAGAAGGCGGTGTAGGGTCAGAAATTTCTAATCATTATTTAGATCAACCTCCAGATCATTCCACATGCCTTTTTTTTTTCCACATCTAATCCACATAAGTCTCTCACGGAGTTGTGGTCCAGCTGGTATATCTATTTTCCAGGGAAGCAGGACTAGGGATTATTTTCCAGATGTTTTGGATTTAGGTTTTCATACTTGAATCTAATTGAGGGTTTGTGAAGAGCATGAAGAAAGAAGTTTAAGTTCTTCACACTTTTGGAGTTCATTTGAAGAGAATAAATTCAAGCACGGGCTCAGAAAAGATGCTGCCAATGGAAAGTAGGCATGGAGACAATCAGGAGTTCGGAGAGGCGGTGGCTCCAGCAGGGAGGGAAGGCATTCCTGGAGCGAACACAAGTGAAAAGTACAGTCTTACAATGAGGTGGAGAAACAACGTTCAAGAGATGCTCAAGTATTTTTAAATTGTGAAACTGCCAAAGAGAATTTGAGGCAGAATGTATACGGTCCACATGGAGAAAGGTTTTTTTATAGAAAAATCCAGTTTCTAGGATATTCTTATCACAGTGTTGGGAAGCAGGAAATAAGTTCAGAACAATGGCTTTGTGCAACTCTTAATGCCAAGAGTCCAGCCTCCAGTCTCAAAGTCTGGGCTCTTGAAAGTGAGAAAGTATATACAAGAAGATGTGTGAGTAGGCAGTCTGGGTTCTAGCACTGATGGCCACAGCTATGTTCTGTTATCTCAGATGAGTCCTGTCCCTCTTTGGATGTCAGCTTGCTCATCTGTAAAAGAAAAAGGTTAACTTTTATTTTCCCCCCTGAGTTTGATGTAAGAGAGTGAGGTAAGAAAGTGTTGATAATATCTCTGCTCCTGCTGTCAGGGAGATGCAGCAAAACATCCAAGCCCCATCATATAAGCAACTGATGGGATTCTTTGCTGAAAAGGAGGAGGAGGGGGAGGAAAGGAATAGGACTGGGAGGCGGTTGGTGCAGGAGGATAAAAAGAAGGAAAAAGAAAAATAATAATTTAAATAGAGTGTCTGGGAGCATTTGCCATCCCTTCAGTTTGTTGTAGTGTGAGCATTCACTACTGTAGTATATGTCTAGGGTTTTAAAATAAATAAATATACATTTAAAAACTTACATGACCTCAATGCAATCCAGTTAAGTCATCTGCTGCTTAACTAACATAGCAACAATTTATTCCAACACTGGTGGAAAAAAATGGCCCTCTTGGACTTACTGAAAACTGGCATATTTGTGCACGGATGTACAACTGAATGATTTAATGGACTTTTAAAGGAAATTTGAATTAGACGTTTTTCGTTTTGCTTGTATGCCTTATTGAGCACGTGGCGTTACAATTGCCCCAGCGTCTGATATCCCTTTCTACATTTGAGCTCTTCCTCACGTTTATGAGACAGAGCCTGACTGCCTTCATAGAGATTGAAATGACAAGCTATTTTCCTAACTTCTTTTGCAGATAGGGCACAGGGACATGAGTCTGTGGATTAAAGCTTAATGAAACCATGAAGTGGGGACTGTGTGTAATCATTCTAGATTGACTGATTGGTGGTGGCAACAAGTGTCCACATCTTATTTCCTGAAGCACCAGTAGTATGACATGAGGGGTGGATGTGTAGGGTCTGTGGTGTTGGCAGTATTAGCCGTAAGGTCTGGGCTCAGCAGTTGTGACCACAGTGTGTCTGTGGAGTGACTGGGGCTTCCTTTCCAGTCACACAATCCTTAAAACCAGCTCTACAGTGCTGCTGGATATAAAGGCTTCTCAAAATCCTTTTAGGAATTTTTTTTTTTTTTGGTTTTGTATTATTCTGATTTTACTTCTAACTCTTGAAGATAAGAATCCTGATGGGGGATATTAGAACTTAACTCCCATGTAAGATGCAGTGCTATGACTTTAAATGCCTGATTTAATTTACCAGTGAGGCCATCTGGACTTGTTTTCATTGTGAGACGTTGTTTAATTCCATTTTTTGTTGTTGTTGTTGTGTTTCATAGAGAGAGAGCTTTTAAAATCCTCTATTTCTTCTTTTTATTAAATTAATTTTTATTGGAGCATAATTGCTTTACAATGTTGTGTTAGTTTCTACCGTACAGCAAGATGAATCAGCTATATATATACATATATCCCCTCTTTTTTTAGATTTCCTTCCCATTTAGGTCATTAAGTAGAGTTCCCTGTGCTATACAGTATATTCTCATTAATTACTTACTTTATACATAGTATCAGTAGTGTATATAGGTCAATCCCAATCTCCCAATTCCTCCCACCTTCTATTTCTTCTTGTGTCTATTTTGGCGATTTATATCTTTTAATGTCTTTCATTTCTTCTGAATTGCTGAAATTATTTACATTAAATTGGTATAATATTTCCTTTATTATTTTTTAAATGTCTATGGGATCTCTGTGATGCCCCTGCTTTCATTCCTATTATTTCATTCTTATTACTGTCCATCTGTGTCTTCTTTTTTAGCTTTATTGTTCTATCTAGAAGATTGATGATTTTATTAATCTAGTCAAAGAACAACTTTTGGTTTTATTGATTATTTTCTAAAGTTTGTAAATTTCTTTTTTTTATTGATTTCTTTTCTTTATTATTTCATGTTTACTACCTATTTGGGTTTAATCTGCTTTTTTTTTCTAGCTCCTTCTCTTATTTTAGATCCTTTTTCTCCATAAAATAAGAATTAATGGCTATACATTTTCCTGTAAATAACTGCTTTAGCTACAACTGATAAATGCAGTATGTTGTGTTTTCATATCCATTCAGTTCTAACTATTTTTGATTTTTCTCTTTTGATTTCTTTTTGGATCCACAAGTTTCTCAGAGACATTTTTTCCAAATGTTTGGAAATTTTTCAGATATCGTATTATTGATTCCTATTATATTAGGAATATATCCTATATGATTCCAGTCCTTTCAAATGTATTCACATTTTAAAAATCACTCACATGTTATCTATCTTGGTGAATGTTCTATGTGCAATTGAAAAAAAAATGTATTTTGCTATTATTGGGTGAAATATTCAATAAATATGGATTAACTCCTATTGATTGACAGTTACTAAAGATTTCTGTATCCTTATAGATTTTAAAATTCTTCTGTCAGTTACTGAGAGAGGAGTGTTAAAATCTTCAATTATATTTTGTATTTGTCTTTTTTCCTTCTAATTCAACAATTATTTGCTTTATGTACTTTGAAGATATATTTTTAGGTACATACATTTTTGTTGTGTTTTTTGAAGATTTGAGCATTGTATCCTTTAAAAATATCTCTATTTCTGGTAATATTCTTGCACAGAAGTCTACTTCGTCTTTTAATTTAGTCCTATGTAAGTCTCCTTATAATTAATTTCTGCATAATATACCTTTTTCTATCTCTTTCTTTTAAGCTATTTGTGTCTTTATTTTTAAAGTAGATTTCTTATAGGTAGATATTAATCTTTGATATTCGGTAACAAAAAATAGAATTCCAAGGAATTCTTGGATATTTCTTAAATCAGCTATCCAATATTTTTCATTACACTGTTTTTTGTTTGTTTGTTAGTTTTTTTTTTGGTGAAGTACACATTTATACATATATTTTTCAATAACATGTAGAAATAATCTCCATTTGAAAAGAGAACATTAACACAAAATAAATGTCATACAAAATTTATAAATTTGAAAAAGAAAACAAAATAATACCATAAAATTTAAAAGCTATCATTCTTAAAAAATTGTCTTTCAAATATATTTAAAGAATTAATAGAATACTATTTAAGTTTATACTTAACCAATTGATGTACGTGGGGAAAATGTTAAAAGATTCATAAATCCAGTTCTTACTATTGCAATTATTGAAATATCATTATTTAATGTCATTTTTCAATGCTTTCCTTTGCATTTCTGCTTCCATCAAAAGGATATGATTAAACTAGTAATAATAAAGTTAATAGCTGTGTTCAATAAAAAAAGCATCATTCTTTAAAAAAAATGGTAAGAACACAAAGCCCCTGTGCACTCGTATTTACCGTTTTTTCATGAAAAATATTACAAATGTAGAACATTTTCTTTCATTTTTTTTCATTGATGTTGGTTGAATTGTTAAAAGTGCATCTAAAAGCATCTGTGGGCTTTAAGGGACATATTCCTTCATACAAAATTATTTCCTTTTTAACAATAAAAATATTTTGTCAGCTTGCCTTCATTTTGGTTTTGTCATTGAAACTTGTAATATTCAGATGTTATATCAGTTTCTAATTTTATTTTAGAGCATTATACAATATTCACATATTCTGCTCTTTGTATTTATCCTATTAAAAGTACTTACAAAGAACTATAACCTGTAGTGATTATTAAGCCATTGGAATATGCTAGTGAACGTTATGGGATAGTATTCATATAATGTTAATTTGAATCACCTATCAAGCAATGTATATAGCACTGCACAGGCTCATGTGCTAAAAATACCAATTTAAGGACTTATTTTGAATTCAAAACTTGTATTTCTTGAAATATCACTCATAGGATTCACATAAAGTATGCTTTATAAACTTATTAATAGTTATTATATTTGCAAGAATGATTCACTATTAGTAGAAGACAGGGCTATAATCACAAATTTACAACATGACAACAGCCTGCTTCTCTCTTACCTGCTCCTTCCCTGGTTCTTGTAAATGTTAACCTTAGCTTTAGACTCTACATGTCAGTGTTTCCTACTCTTGCTTTTGGGATGACATCAGTAGATTCCTTAGAACCAGTAATGTCTCCATATTTATTGTGAAGCTTTAATTTGCACTCAAGATTTATAACTTTCCTGTTTTCCAAATTTCTTGACTGATATTTATCAGACTCATAATTTGGAGAAATATATAAATTTCCCTAAAATGCAAGGAAGCAATTCCATATGGAAATATTTATCATATATTTGAGTCTTGCTTTTTCATCATCTAATAATCTCTGGCTTTTAATTGGTATGTTAGGCCATTTACATTTAATGTAATTATTATATGGTAGAAGTTATGTCTACCATTTTGCTATTTGTTTTATATTTTCTCCCATCTTTGCTTTTTTTTTTTCTCTTTTCCTATCTTCTTTTCAATCTATTAAGCATTTTTTAATATTCCATTTTATTTCTACCTTGGGCATATTAGGTATACCTTTTTGTTCCATTTGTTTTAATTACTCATGGTTTTCCAAGTGTATTTTTACCTTTTTATAGGATACTTTCAAATTATATTATGCCACTTTATGTATAATTTAAGAACATAGAATACTATATGTCCACTTTTCCCTTCCCATCTTCCCATCCTTTGCGCTACTGTGACCTTGAATTTTAATTCTGCAGATATTATTAACTACACTGTTACCTATATCTATATTTATGTTTGTGTCTGTATCTGTATCTATATCTGTATCTGTATATTTATCTCCATCCTTAAAACATTATCTTTTTTAAAAAAAACTATTGTATAATTGCTCCTCTATTTACCATTTCTGGTGCTTCCTCATCACTTTTTATAAATTGGAGTTTCTGTTTGGTGTTATTTTCTTTCTACCCAAAAAAGCTTTCTTTAATATTTCTTGTAGCATTTCCATATGTTTTTGCTCCCACTTGAAATGTTCTTCCCCCAACTACCTGTGTGGCCAGTTCCTTCACTCCTTTGTCTTTTGCTCAAAGGCCACAGTCTATGCGAAGTCCCTTTAACCATCTATTTAATATCATAGTATCCTGCTCCCACCTCCCGGCACTCTCTATAATCCCTCCTTGCTTTATTTTTCTTATAACCCTTAACATCAGATGACCTGCCTGATAATTTCTTTTTTGCCTACCTCCCTGCAGTTAGAATATGAGCTTCATGAGAACAGGGAATTTTATCTATTTTGTTCACTGATGTACCTATATACTAGTGCCTAGTGACACTAGTATTAGTGATAAACCTATCACCAGTGCCTATAACAGAGCCTAGCCCATATAGATGATCAATAATTGTTTGTTGAATGCATACATGAGGCTCCTCTCATGCCCTTACCTGGAGCAGAGTTGCCTTCTCAACTCTTAGTCTGAATCTGCTCTCACTGTATATAAGACTCTAGGACTAGTCAACTTGTTCTAACCAGGCGGTTAACTTATTTAGTGGTTGATCCAATCCAGTGATTGACCCAATGACACAATGACCTGTAATGAATGGGTTATTTCTGCTCATTCTCACATTTTCTGAAAACTGTCCCAGAGCCATTGCCTGTACCAGACAGTGAGAATACAGAAGGAGGCTGTTGCTGTCTCAGGATGCTCGAAGGCCTCTAGTCAAGAGCGTGATGAATTCACCCAGAATCACAAGGTTGAGTGACGCCACAGAGGCATGAACAAGGGATGGAACTGGTGCTCACGTGGAGGAGACCAGTAGGATTGTTGGGGGAGACTTTCCAGATGAGGTGACAAGTAAACTGGGTTTTGACAAAAATAAAATGGGAATTTGTGTGTAAGTACATATCTAAAGTGGAATAGTTTGACAGTTTGAAAAAAGAAAACAACTGTGGTCCGAGGTTCATGTTCACTGGCCAGAAGACTGGTTCAGGCCTTCCATGACTGTGAAGTTCTCTCACCACACAAGACATCATCTCATGCTCTGCTTAAACACAGGTGCTTGAACCAGAGGAGTTTCTGCAGCTTCAGGACCTGTCCTCTCTCTACAGGTGGCACAAAAAAACCCTGAGAGGAAAACTCTTCCCCGCTGGTGGAAGGAGCTTGCCTGGCTCCTGCAGAGGGTGAGCAGTTCAGAACCAGCATAACAAACTCCCTTAGAAAACATCTGATTTCCAACAGCTGGGCAACTTCTGAGGTTCTGTGCTCTCAGCACAGCCACAGCCAACATGACACAATCAGGGTTTTTGTGTTGGGTACCAGAGATCCTCCTGCCACAAGCTCTTGATGTAATCAAGACAATGCTGTCAAGGACTTGCACGACTCTAGGATCTGAGAAAAGAAACCTTACCCAGCTCCACTTGCGAGCTGTCCCTCTCTCAGTGAAGTAGTCCTGCATTTTACTTTGAAGCCAGATTTTTGGGTCAGCTCCCATATTTGTGTGTCCCAAACAACTCCTCCAAACGTTTCTCTCCTCAACCCATTTCTACAGACATGTACCCTAATGCCCTCAACCTGTCCCTAATCCAGTAAACAAAGCCTCAGTAACATATAAACATGATTTAAGAAAACAAATCTTCCCCCAAATCTGTCACATAGCTGTAAGCAAAACCAAAAGGCCATGATTAACAGGACTGACATCTGTAAAAAGGGAGGATGCAGCTTGGTTCTCTGCCAGAAGAGTATGCGCACTAGATTGATAATGAAAATAATAGCCCATCTGTACTGAGTGCTTCCCGTGTGCCATGCACTGTGCTAAGTGCGTCCCATTGACTAGATCTCACTGATATTCACAACCATCCAAAAGGAATGGGGTCTCTTTTTATCTGCATGTTGCAGAGGAGGTTTAGAGAGAGTAAGTAGCTTACAGGAGGTCACAGAGCTACTGCATGGAAGACAAGGTGAGCAGTAGTAGAGAGAAAAACATTTACTAGCAGAGCTGTGTAGTCAAGCCTATTCTAGATCAGCCAGACCCCAGCTAACCCACATACACGGTTGGTAATAATAATTGTTATTTAAGTCCCTGAATTTTGGAGTTCTCTGTTACACAGCAATAGCTAACTGATATACTTACCTTCTCAGTTCATTCTCAATTGCTACAGCCTGGCAAAACCTCCAGAATGGTGTAAATGCTCAATAACTTCTTGTTGTTTGAATTAATTTTTTTTTAAAGTCACCTTTTAAAAAAAACAGTTCATCGTAATGTCTCACTAATAACTGTCATACATACACTGTGATATTCTTCCATGTGGTTTTGGAGGAATGAAAACAAACAAGTGAAGACAATGCTCTCTCTTGATATGGGTCACTAAGGATCCGAGTTCCTAGGAGTCGGGGCCTGGGACCACACAGTTACCTTTGGCATCGCCTGGAGGCAGCTGATACATCCCACACCAGCTCTGATAAAGCCAGCCTCCTTCATCTCCCACTGGACTCCAGTGGTGTGAAACGAACCAACACGACAAGGCATTTATTGGGATTCCATGCTGATTCTGAAGGCACGGCCACCTTTACCCCAGGGCCCGTGAGTCTAGCCAGAGGTTGCCAGTGTGAAGTCAGATCCACTTTTCCTCTGATTTTTACAGAGGCGATTTTCCAACACATCTGAGGGGATACATCCTTCTCAGGCTGGCTGAATGCTGTTTCCCAGGAGCAGTGTTATGGAAGGTGGACTCTCAGGTAGAAGAAGTATTCTTCTTCAGAGAGCTGCATTCCCATGGGAATGGTGACAGCTTGAGCCCGCCGGGGAGTCGTGTTGCATTCCGAGGTGTGAAGGGAAGGCATGAACTGTGCATATGCTGTACCATACAGTTTTGCCTACTGCTGCTGGTAGCTTCATTGTAGCTGTGAATACTCTGCTTTTCTCCTCTTCACCCTTGAAGATTTGCGAACATGCAGGATTGGGCTGCGTGCGGCAGAGCCTTCCCCGAATGGTAGGCAGTAGGAGATGTGGTTCTGATCGTTTTACCCACTGGGGCTGATGGCGTGTGTTAGGGAACCTTAAAGCTTGTGGCTAAACAGCCTCCCCTTCCTCAGGCAGCCTTCCCACCACTGCAGGGTTGAGAATTTTGGTTTCATCGAAGGTTTTTCTTGATACAGATTTAAAAAGCAAAATTCCTTCTAAAAGCAACAGACAGGAAAGATACCTAATCAGAGGCTACACGAATGGAGCGACCAGCTATTGCACTAAAGGAAACACAGATTGGTGGCCCATCGTACGTCCGACGTGGTTTTGAGGCTGCCCCTAGGTAGGCTTAAAGTCTACAGTCTAAAAGCCATGAATGTGCTTCTATCTTTGCCAGATGGAACAAGGGAGCCTTAGAGACTCTCTTCTGACTGTGAGAGAAGGAGAGAAAAACAGGAGGAGGGAGAGGGGAGAAGAGAAGAAAAGAAGGAGGGGAGAGGGAAGAGAAGGAGAAGTTCTTGTCAAAATCTTTTTAGCGCACAAAACTAATTCCGTTCAGCTTGGATCTGGTGAGCTGGATAATATTCTGTGCATGGCTCCTAAATGAATTATTAAATGTCAACTCAAGATGGCTTAACTACAATATCCAATTTAATAACCAAAAGTATCTAAGGTAACAATAACAATTTTACAGGTGAATGTAGAGTTGTCAAGTCAAACCATTATAGACAAGCTTTGGGGGTTTTCACATAATCTTCCTCCACATCTCATCTTCTGTCACTAAATACCCACTTCGGAGAGTGTGTTCCATTTCAATAAAGATCATCCCTCCGGTGCAGGCTTTGCTATTCAGATCGAGCCAGCAAACCTTTTTTTTTTTTCCTTTCTAAAATATAAAGCTAAACAAGATCTCAGTCACAACCACCAAATCTTTATTAATGCATTCCTTGTGCTACTTCTGAATATTAATAAAAATTAATAATTAATGTTGCCTTTGGCATTGCAAGATATACTAGTTTTAATTAGTGTACTGTACTCCTATACAATTAAAAAATAATTGATGTCCACGCTTATTGGCGGTGTCTGTGATCTTCTTTTCTGTTGTTGTCAACAAATGCCTTAAAAAACAAGTTCAAGAATGTTGTGCTGTCCGCTTGATTTACACAACCAAAGTAAGAGGCAAATCTTTTATGATGAAACAGAACAGTTTTCTGTTTAAATTATACACAAGTATATTAACCAGAAAGAGAAAATTAAAAGCTGATG
Organism: Mesoplodon mirus; assembly: GCF_964341445.2. NCBI lineage: Eukaryota > Metazoa > Chordata > Mammalia > Artiodactyla > Ziphiidae > Mesoplodon > Mesoplodon mirus. The sequence continues at coordinate 46,520,410 of NC_138995.1, forward strand.
GCTACAAGGAATAATGGAACGTCTATAAAAATGTTTTATCTATCAACAAATTTGCCTGGAAAATATCAATGGCTGGCACATCTCTCAGCTGAAACATGGAGAGGCCATCTTGAGTTTGTTATGTCAATTCCATCAAGCATTTAATTCTGATGTCCTCCTTAATCAGCTTTAGTTATTTAAATTCAGCCTATCATGTTACTGTTCTACTACATCATTTTAATTGTGCCATGAACTACTTTATTATGGAATGCTAAAGTATCTCCTTGTGTCTCTCTCTTCCTCTTTCTTTCTTAACAATGCAGACTGTAGAACTCAAGACAGAACTCCTGTGGATAAAGAGAAAACAGCTTCCTTTGAAAACACTTGTATCAGGAATCTTGAACAGAGAGAGTGGTTGCTGTTCTAGAAGAATGTAATTCAAATCCCACTGTATGTGTGTCTCTCGGCTTTATGTCTAAGAATCAGGAGTCTTTGTTTTAGGAACTCTGTACTGAACAACTACAAATATACCTGGGATACCGAGAAGTGATACACTAAGAGGAAACAGACTTAGTAAAGCAAAGGGCAAAGAAGAAAAGGGCAGCACGAGGTCTGGATTTCACCCTTTACCCCAACTCAGTGAGTGTTTTTTAAAGTAGAAAATCAGAAGTTGGGGCTTCCCTGGTGGCGCAGTGGTTGAGAGTCCGCCTGCCGATGCAGGGGACACGGGTTCGTGCCCCGGTCCGGGAGGATCCCACATGCCACGGAGCGGCTGGGCCCGTGAGCCATGGCCACTGAGCCTGCGCGTCCGGAGCCTGTGCTCCGCAACGGGAGAGGCCACAACAGTGAGAGGCCCGTGTACCGCAAAAAAAAAAAAAAAAAAAAAAAAAAATCAGAAGTTGATGGAAATGTTTCTTTTATCAGGATATTGATCTTAATAGCAATTTTAAGCAAATAATAATAATAATAACTATGCCAAAGTATCTGCCCTAAAAATGTAATCTTTGGTTTATTTTTCATAACAGTATTGTCTTCATGGAACTTACCTTGGTCATGTATCTAATTACTTGCTCACAGTCTGTGTCTCCACCTGGAATCTCACTGCCATGAGGGCAGGCAATGCTTTCATTCTATCCACAGCTGCATTCACCATGCCCAGCACAATGCCTGGCAGAGAGCGGACACTGAGCAAACACCTGTGGTTGAATTGATTAATTCTGACTTAAAATACATTTTTTCTCCCTTGAATGCTTTGAATTTTCTTTTCCACGCTTATCAAAAGATGAACAGATAAACAAGTTGTGGTAGAACCATATAATGGTCTATTACTAAGCAATAAAAAAATAAACGACTAATACTCACAATACCACAAAGGAATCTCAAACAATAGGCTGAGGAATGCATGCCAGTTACAAAAGAATACACACTGAATGATTTAGTGTGTTTGGAGGTCTGGAGCAGGGAAAGCTATGCTGTGGGGAAAGAAATCAAGACAGAACTTTGGTTGCCTCTGGAGGGAAGTCATTGGAAAGGGGCATCAGGGAACGTTCTGGGGTCACCGAAACGTATATCTTGATTGGGCTGCTGGTTACATGGATGTGTGCATTTGCTCAAACTCATCAAACTGTACACTTAAGATCTGTGCATTTAGGCTTTGTAAATTTTGCCCTGAGTTTTAAAAATCTTAGGAATACACATTTTTTTTCCATTGGTAAATGAAGGAGGCAACTCAGAAAATGTATACAGTTGGGGGGCGGATTCTGGACTTCCTCTCTCCACATCACCACCTCCCTCCATAGGTCCCTGGACAGGACAACCAGACAGCGGAGGTGACAGACATTACATCCCCTCCTTCATGCTGGTGCATTTTCGCAGCTGGAGTCCCCCTGACCTGGGCGCTGTGCCCTGTCTCTCTGACCTGGTGCACAGGTAGGAAAGGTAGGGGTTTCTCCATCACAAGCACGCAGTTTTGGATGCAGAGACGTGCCTGGCTCTTCCACCAGAAGCTGTGAATAACACTTAACAGCCCATGCAAATGCTGTGGTCTATGTCTGCATGCCCAGCTGGTCTGCTGATCAATTTTTACTTCTCAAATTGGGTCAGTGAAAAAGGCTGGAGCTTTCCGTTCCTGTGATCTAAATTCTCCCTGCGATCTAAATTCTATTAACACTGAGAAGCCTGGAAACACCAAGGTAGGCCTTTGGCTTCACTGGGACCACCTTTGAAAGGCCCATGGACCCATTTTCTTTTTAGACTTTCTTTTCATTAAAAGGCCCAAATTTCCTGGGTGTTAATGGAGAGATTAGCTTGAGAATTGAGAGGCTGTGCATCGTGCCGAGAACAAGCAAGTGATAAGGTGAGCTATGCCTCTCTTCTAATTGGTGCTTAACCACATCTAGAGGGTCTTCTTGTCCAAGAAATCACTATGTGACCTCCTCATGTCTGGAAGAAGCACCAAGACAGGTGAGAGGGCTTCCAGATACTGCACCCTGGTGGGGGGCATGGGCTGTGGACTTGGGGATGCCCCTTGGGGATACTCTGTTGGCTTCTAAGAATTACATCTTTCCCTCTTCTTCTACCTGAGAGGCTCTGACGTTCCCATCTGACCTCGCTTTCCTATTTTCCTTTAGTCATGGGTGACGAGCATATATTCAGGGCTGGGAGTCAGAGCCCACCTTGTGTTTCCTACTCCACTCTTGTTGGTTGACTTTTGGGGGGTTGCCCAGGGACCTCTGGGTGTCTGACCTGCACCCAATGGCCTCAGCTCCCTACAGTGAGTTCTGAACCTGACCAGGAACTCTGGTTTGTCCAGAACTGTCTTGTGGATAAGTTTCTGCTTGGTGTCCTCCATGGTCCCAACCTAAGGCTTGTCCAAATGATGTCAAAGCACAGCAGCACCTCTCAGGTGGCACAGGCACCTGAGAGCAACTTGCACACATGCGGTGGGTGGGAAGTGTCTGAGGAGGAAACAAGATACTGTGTTGGGCCAGAGCAAGAAGGTGGTCCAGAGAGCTGGGACCATCAGAGAGGATCTTGGAGGAGGGAAACTCAGGCTTCATCTTCAGGGAGAAACAAGTTCAGCTGAAGGGGAATGCTCCAGGCTCAACAAGCAAAGACATGTTGTCTGGGGAGAGAATGAACAATATTTTTGCCAAAAGCAGCTTTTCTCCCCTTTAATTCATATATTTCCATCCTAGTTTCACAAGTGTTGTCGTATCACATAGCACCTGGCCATATACGGCCACCCAAGATGGACAAAGGAACAAAGCGAGAGCTGTGGGTGGCAACAACTGCCTCACAGATCAGGGAAAGGCATCAGGCAGCTGTGGTTTGAATCCTGGATCTATCAAAAGCTTCTCCTCTCTGCACCCCACCTGTAAAATGGGATCTGTGACATCAGAACCATCAAGAATATTAATGAGGCACTTTGCATGTAGTCCTTCAATACAGGATAGCTATTATTAATGTTTTCCTAGGGTGGGATCAGAAGCATATTTACCCTAAATAAGGGGCCATTAAAAGGTGGTTCTTAAAGTACAAAAACAACAGAAAGTCACAGAATAATGCAATGTGGCCACTCCAGTCCTCGCCCACCTACCTCTTCGTGGTCCAGCCCTGGCTCCCAGGTGAGCACTTATCCTGACCCCTGAGCTCCACCTGCCATTCCTTAATGTTCAGTGGCATCTTCCAAGCCCATTTTGGCAACATCTACCTTTAAAGAAACGTATGTTTCCAAATGGACGCTGAGAACGGAAGCCCCAGCTGCAAACAGCACTGAGCTCAGCACTGCTTTGGGGCCCACAAGGCCGAGGAGGATGGAGGGGTGGCATTTTCAGCTTCATGCCCAGGATTTCTTGGCCGCTCGGAGGTCCTAGCCTTTCTCTGCTTCTCGTGTTCCAGTGTCATCAGGGGCATGGTGGGCTGGCTGGTGTCTGCAGCTGCACCTGTGAGAGAGACTGGGACAGGGGTGTAGGGGGAATCCTAAGGAGCTCAGACTACAGTGACCACTGTGCTAAAGGCTTTAACATGCTTAGCACATGGAGCCCTCATCACTGCCCTTCCAGGTGGAGACTAGATATTAACAGATATTTGTGTAACAGTTTGCTTAATCCCCTACCCCCCATTAGACTATAAGCTTCGGGATATCAAGGGCTGGGTGAGCCTCGAGCCTTGCTGTGCCTCTGGCCCTGGCACAGTGTCTGGCATACCCCTAGTGCTCAATAAGTACTAATTGGAAAACTAAATAGTCTCATTCAACAAGTATGCATGTCAAGTCCTCTCTTGAGTCCAACACTAAGTATAACCTTCATGTCCCAGGGCACTGAAGCCCTCTCATCTCCTGTCTCCAACCCCACTCACAAATCACCTGGCAAAGCTGAGATTCCTCTCTCCTTCTGGATCCTTCTATCCTCTCGTGCAAAGCTCAGCTGCCACACTTTCCACATGGACTGTGGTGTTCACATAGGATCTGTCCCCCCAACTGGGTCAGGGACTGCGGAGGGACAGTGGGTGGCACTAGCAGCTATCAGGCTTGTCATTTTCCAACCCCACCTCCTGACAGAGTTGACTACAAGTGGGTTTGAATCCTGATTTGCCACCACTATCATGAAGGACCTGAACTGTGTATGCCAAGGTCATCCCTAATGGTGCTCTTTGAGGAAGCAGGCAGGCACCCATCACCCTGAAGGACTTCCTTCTGTCAACCCTGCAGAGAACACCCTCCAGTGTGGGGAACCGAGGTCTCTCGGGCTGCTCCTCTCTCGGATGAGAGCTCACGTCCAGCCCAGCACATGCCTTGCCTGTCTGGGGCCAACAGAGTCAGCCAGATGAGGGCCAGCAGCCTGGCCAGCAAAGGCTTGAATATTGCGTGTGCTTGACTTTTTATGGAACTGGCCAGCGTGACATGTCTAACTATACAAATGGAAGTTTTACGATGATAAGATCAGTTGTTACTGAGATATTTATGTGACAAGCTGACAGATATAAAACTACAAAGCTTGCTTTTATGCCTCCCATCCTTTCAGAGGAAAAAAAATAAATACTGAGATGATGGGTCACTTTGAAGAGAATTTATGATCGAAATTACCTAATACCTGGTAAACTTCTAATATGCAAGATGAAGTCTCTCTATGCTATTAAAAAGATAAACTTCATTTCCCAAGACTGCAGCACATGAATTTTTCCTGGAGAGAACTTTGAGGCTTTTGCCTTCCCCTGCCCCAGATAAAGAGCCCAACTCTGCTGGAAGGAAGAGGCTTCACCGGGCTGCACTGCACAAGCATCTCCCCAGCCTGCTGCAAAACGTCTGTGCATCCTGTAGAGAAAAACCTAAATCCTGAAATGAGTATTTGTTGAAAGCTTCAGTGATAAAGCATGGCCTTCCCTTGACACTGCAGACTATGTGGCATCAAACTGGTAAAGAAGAGAGGGAGGCTTCAGGACAGTCCTGGGTAATGGGACAGTGGCCACCACCAGCATCTTTCCTTCAGTGCAGGTGATGACTGAGAACACAGCATCTCACATGGTAGCAGCTGGGACCACTTTTCCTGCTCAGACGGGTGTGGAAGTTGGTGCCAGGCTGATACTGGGATGTCTGCAATGAGATATTAGCAGCCTGACAACTTGAATTTGCCTGTTGGCTCAGGTGCCCCTCCTTACCTGCTTCCGGGGAGCACAGCCAAGCCCCAGGGACATGTCTATTGTGCCAAGCAGTGGGCAGGGCATTCCACGGACCCCGCCTACTTTCACAATAGCATCTGCTCTTCAGGTAGAATCGTCGCTGTCCTCACCTGTGGAGGATACACCAGAGGCCCAGGAGGGAGGTAGCAAGCCCACCCCCTTGTCCCATCCTGGTTGGGAAGACTCAACAAGGCCATGGGCGGGGAGTCTTTACCAGAAGGCTCCAGATAGATGTCTCCTTCCCACCAACCTTGCTCAAGGTGGCACAGTCATGGCGGGGCTGGTGTTAAAAACATCACCTCCCTGTGTCCAAAAGGTCCTCAGATCCTGGTTGTCTGGAGAATAGGAATTAGGGATGGACAAGGCAGCAAAAGCCTAATTCTCCTTTTGTGGTGTTTCCTTTACAATGATGTTCCTTCTGGGGAACCATGCAGGGTCAGAGTTGAGTGGGCTCATTTCTAGATAGAGAGATGGAATGCCAGAGAGAAGAGATGCTTCTCCATGGCCACACAGCCAGCCGGTCCCAGAGGGGACTGCAGCTCAGGGTCCTTCAAGCCCCAGGCCAACCCCTTACCTGTGCTTTTTGCCTTCTTCTCAAGCATCCTGCCCCCTTCAGCACATCCTCAGAGTCTGATCATCTTAGGGGTGTTTGAAGGCTGCTGACCTTTTGCACAACATGTTTGTCTCTCAGGAAAGCATGGAGGTGGGTGTCAATGTGTGTGTGTGTGTGTGCGCGCGCGCGCGCACATGCTGGGTATCAAATCCAAATTAAACTCTTTCACTGTATTTTATCAGATCGATCTTCTGTGTACTCCTCAGCATTGTCTCATTTAAATAAAACTTCCATTTGTAACAATCCTATAAATAGAAAGCTGTATTGATCAGGGCCCCACCGGCAGCTGCACTTTGGTTACCACTGAAGCCTGACCGGTTAATGTGAGGGCTACAATTTATTATGCAGCAAGGTACAATGCAAGGCCATGCCATTTAGGGCTCTAAACACAAGTGTGCTTCGCTCAGGCATGCAAGTTCAGTGGGGCTGTCCTTGGGATCACAGTTCGCTCCTGATTTGCCATTTCACAACCCCAGATGCTCAGTGAGCAAGGCTTTAATGGACACCTCCTGGCCCCAGCTCTGTCGGATAATTTAGTCTCCCCAGGGCAGTGAAGATGTAGTCTGAGAACCACACAAAAGCTGAGTTGCTTTATACTTGGAGGAAAAGCTGCAGAGAGGTGAGTGGGCCGACTGTTGTGTTCTGTCTGCTGGGGATGTTGAACTGATCACATTGAAGCATCAGCATCCCCAGCATCCACTAAACGCCCCCTGTGAGCAAGCCATGGTTGTCTGGGAGTGGAATTTATTTCATCAGGAGCTGGAGACTTAGAGCATGCAACCATTGCTTTGTTGATTAAGCTACTAACCATCATTTTCATCTGTCTGCTGGGCATGACTGGTAGCTGCTTATTATCAAATGGTTTTTCCCAAAGTCACGGAAACTAGGCGTCAGTGGGATGCTTGTCTGCGAATAGAGAGCTCACATACATATTGATGCACAGAGAAATTTGGCTCAGAGACCCTCTTTGCCTCACTGGCAAAACCCTGCTCACTTTCAGGGTCTCTGCCCCCCCAGCTGTGCTGAAACTCCCTGCCAGGGCTTGCCCAGAAGTGAGAATTCATCCTGGGTTCTTGGACAGGTGAACCCCTGGACCCTGGACACCTTAACCAGGAATGTACAGCTGGATGTGCGGGAAATTAGTTGTCACTGCAGTGTCACAGGGACCCATCCACCCAGGAGTCGGAAAAGCTGGCCTCTCACTTCTGAGCCCAGTGGTTCCAGGACTGCTGACCTCGCCTCTGCAGCTTTCTTGCCAGCCCTGGACGTGGAACCACCCTTCGAGTTCAGGTGGCACAGCAGGGTCCAGGTTGTGACTTTGCTTGGCTTTTGTCCTTGTCCTTGGCTCTCTGTCATATTTCCAGCAGAGGGTGAGGGGATGAGTGTTAGGGGTCACTCCAGGCCTCCTCTGCCACTGGGCACTCATATTTCCCGCTAGGCCCCTTCCCTGAAGAGAAAGACACATGGATATATCTGAACATATTGGATCCAGCTTGTCTACCCACTGGGTCACCTTGGGGCCTGGGAACCCTGAGTGCCACAGTGAGAGAGGAAGACGCCGGCTCCCTGCTATCACACAGCAGCCCAGGGTCTGCCCCGGGAGTTTAAGTAGAGTTCTCAGATCATTCACCTGGGATTAGTGTCCAGAGGGGAGGGGTGGGGGAAGGGGCATGGGGAGGGGGAGGGCTCCGTCCCAGCTGGCTCTGGGCTTCTACGCAGAGCGGCTCGCAGCCCCTCAGAGCCCTCACCGTGCACAGCTCAAGCTGCAGCTTCTTCGGTTCCCTTTCACTGTCCACTGCTCCTTCCAATCTCCAGCTCCCGCTAGCCTGCAGGCACCCTCAGCTTCCTGGGCTTCTCCTGCCTCTGTACTCCTCTGCTTAACTCCTCCCTTAAAGCGAGTTCATGCACTCCACAGGAACTTGAGAGGCAGCCGAGGTCAAGGTCAGCTCTCTGCCCTCTTGCATCAGAAGCTCTAGGATACAACTTTGGAACGGCCCAGGCCTTACTGCATGCGAAAAGGAAATCAAAAGGTGATCACACTCAAGAGGGTGTCACACCTGTGCCGTCTCCCAGATGACGTTTGCACAGCCCAACCATCCTGAGAGCATTCCTCCAGGGGCCAGGGTGCTGGACCCCCCAGGCAATGACACAAGTGAATAAGTCCTCCTCAGAGTCCGGGTCTGTGTGCACAAGGGCAAGCAGAAAGTTCTCCCTGACCTCTCTGCCAAGTCCCCAATTCCTGTCCCCAGGGGAATGGCCTCGCCCCACCTTGCTCCCTGACACCCACCAAAACCACTTCAGAACACGATAGTATATTTCCCAAAGGCAGGATTAGTCTTTTCTAAATCACACAATATATAGGACACCAACTATATAATGTAGTTGAACTTCACTAAGCTTCACTCATTTCTCTATAAGTGTAGTGCCTCCACCCTGGCACACACTGCATGCTTCCATGTCTTTCCTACAGACCTGTTTCCTGACCACTTGTGAGCTTACACACACACAAACACACACACATACACAGACATACATGCATGCACAAATGATCATAGCAAGAGCATCATTTTACGTGCACCAGGCTGTCTAACACCATATCAGAAAAAATAAGCACCACCATAACTTCACTCCAAAGCATCCATGAGGCCTGTGGAAACCGAGCCATCTGAACACTCCGCCTGAAACATCTGTGTTGCCGGCTTTCTCCAGGAACAAAGGGTGCAACTTGAGTGGGTACATGTTCTACACCCAAGTAATTCACAGCTTCATACTGGTAGGTGGTTGTCCCAGGAAAAAATAAACTACATACCAAAGGAGTAATCACATCTCCTTTGGAACTATTTGCAGACCAAAATCATGATTTTCCAGTTCCCACCAGTTCCATGGAAGTTGTAAACCTCACCAGGTGAAAGTTGGGGCTGGGGTAGTGGGTGCTGAAGCAGCTGTGGCCTCCAGGCTGTCATTGACACACACGGTGTTCGCTCTCCAGTTAGCAGCAGTGCTGACCTTGCATATCTGTTGCACTGCAATAGAGGTCTTCATAAAGTCTTTTTTACTATTAAATTTTAATAACTTCGGTTACAGGTAGGATAGAAACAATATCTAAGTGGCATTTAAAAGCAAATCTATTAAATTTTAGGGCACCTGTGTTACATGGTTAGAAACATTATCGTTTAGATCCTGCGGGGAGAATTGGGCACTGTATGAGAGAAGGAAAATTTTATACTTTGGAAAACACAATCCAAGTCCAATATCGTCTGCAAGAAGAAGATTCTCTGCTCATTACCAGGAAGATTGTTTTTATCCTACCCATAACAAAAGTTATTAAAGTTTGAGAACTGTAAAATGCTTAATGAGAAACTGTAGAATAAATAACATCTAGGGTCTGGACTGGTATTTGCTGATGATAAACGTTAAATCTCAATTGTGAGATAGAGCCATGACCTTCACGGGTACACCCCTGTGAGTGTGAAATGACCAAATAGTAAAATAGTAAGTGGGTAACCATGATGCTGTCCAACAGAGGGAGGAATTTCTAGTTGGATTCAAGGGAAGAGTTGACATTCCAGCTAAAAGCCCAAGCAGTTTGGCCCATCTTTCCCCACTTGCCTCAATACCATCGTCTGTCCATGTCCTCCATGCAGTGGGGACCAGGACACATTGGACAGAGAGAGTGGCAGTGCCTTGCACAGGAGAGAAGACAGGAGAGACACAGCGAAGGAGAGCAGGCACGTTGCCACACAGCTGATAATGGTTTAGTTGGAACTCTGGGCATCTACTGAGACAAAAATGCCAACACAATCAGCCAAGGATGAATTGGCTCCCTGCTTCTTTAGTGGAGGGGTGATGGAGTTGTTAACTGAGCCCTCTGCCCTGGGCCAGGGATGTTTCTTCAGGATGCAGCTTGTTGGGACTCTGAAATGAGTGGTCATCACGCCATTACATGGTTGGGTCATTTCCTACTAAGACATTCATTGTCCTCTTGGAGTCCTGTTTTAAAGAACCTCCTGGACACCGCCGTAGATCAGTGGGTAGACTCAGTTGGGAGCTCTTTAAAAATACTAATGGCCAAGAGCCTTTGGAGAGTCTCTTTTTATTAGTTCGGAATGAGGCCTGAGCATTTGTGTGTTTTAAAGGCTCCCGAGGCTATGCTGAGGAGCCCAGGTGGAGATTCATGAACTTGGAGCAGTGCTTCTCAATCTTGACTGCACGCTGGGCTGCTTTGAACCTACGGATGCCCTGTCCCACTGTGAGGAATTCTGATCTGATTGTTCTGAGGTGTGGCCTGGTCACTGGGATCTTTCAGGCTTCCAGGTAAGTCTAATGTACTGTCAGGACTGAGACCCACTCCTGACTTGGAGGATGCTCCTGAGCCACTCTCAGTAGGTGAGGGGGCAAGCACAGGTGGCTCAGTGTGTCACTTGGTTAAGCCCAGGAAGATGTTGCAGCTGTAGAGATGGAATGGCAGCTGGTTGGAGGTAGCAGCTGAACGTGAGAGGGTCACTCACTGTTCCTGTGGACCCCAGTGTGGCTCAGAGAGAGAGAGGATGGTTTCCCATGCACACAGGAAGAACGTAAACATGCTGGGTGATCTTATAGCTCCCTACTGCATTTCCTAAAGTCTCAGAGTGCAGACATGGAGCATCCAAGTTCTTTCTGTGCTCCCAATGGGCACAGGAACTGAGAGAGGGCTGGGGGAGGGATGGTGTTATGATTGGAAAGATGTGTTGGGACCAGGTGTGAAGGGTCCTGAATGCCAGGTGGAAGGATCTGGCCATGATCTGCAGGCAGTGAGCTTCTCTGAAGCGTTTGGGGCACAGCTGGGAGTGTGCAAAGAGCCGACTTTGGGAAGATTCCTTTGCAGGGTATGATTTGAAGAGACAGTAGAATGGAGTGGTTGTAACAGTTCAAGAAAGAGATGAAGTTTGTCATCTTTTATCTTATGAAGACCAAGAAGATCCACCCAAAATTGTTTCAGGGTCTATGGTCTCTCACTGGGCTCACTTGGTATGAAGGATACAAATATGCTCAGACAAAGGGGTTGCCAACTCCAGGGACCAGACTGGTAACATAAGTGTGTCCATCAGGCTGCAGAGAAGGCACTGGTGAATAGTGGGTTCTAGGGAAAACTGGAGAATACATGTGGAAGGAGGTATTTTGATGTAAAATTATTAAAACACTGTGTCAGCCAGATACTACATCTCTCTGGGTGTTTTTGAACTCTAACTTAGAGGATGGGCACTGAAGTGAGTGACCCCCATTCTCTTGCAACCCCTTCTTCTCTCTCTCTTTTTTTTTTTTTTTTGCGGTACACGGGCCTCTCACTGTTCTAGCCTCTCCCGTTGCGGAGCACAGGCTCCAGACACACAGGCTCAGCGGCCATGGCTCACGGGCCCAGCCGCTCCGCGGCATGTGGGATCTTCCTGGGCCGGGGCACGAACCCGTGTCCCCTGCATCGGCAGGCAGACTCTCAACCACTGCGCCACCAGGGAAGCCCCCTTCCTCTCTTTAATAGGAGGCATCATCCTCCTGCTCTTCGATCACTCCCATCTTGTTCTCGCCCCTCCTTGTAATGTGGGGGAATACTTGCATAAGGTGATGGTGCATGTATTAGGAACGTGCCTGCAGGGGCTCAGGATCTCATGGATTGTCAACACCCTCCGTGTGCCAATGACTGTGGATGGTCTTCACACCAGCCAGGTCAGGACCAGCCAGCTGAGATCTCCCTGTATCCTCCATCAAGTAGAAAGCACAGGCTCTCATCACCCACCACCAACGACCCCTCCATGGTCCTCTTTCTGCTCTATTATAAGCACACAATTACCCACATCTCCAAGCCTGAGAGGATCTGGGGACAAGAAATAGCTCTATTAATAAAGTTCTGAAGATTGACTTGCATCACTTTCCTTTAACTATGAAAGAATGTTGCACAAATCATTAGGTAAAATTTTGATATAACTCTTCTTTCAATTAAACACAATGATGGCAGCAAAGTCTGTATTAGTGTTCAAATTTCCCAGAGAACATCCTCTCTGCAGAGTGGAATGTCTATTAGCTTTCTGCCAAAATAAAGGTCACCAGACAGAAGCCTTCCCCATGCAACTCTTACTTCCTTGAACAGGCAGTGTAATCAGGCAAGATGTGTCACACTCGGGAAACCAATGGTGCAATTATATTTAATATGCCCAGTGTATTGCAACCTGGCCCTTTATTCTCCCAAGGTCCTCAGAATGTCATGGGGCCTTGGGGCCTGGCTCAGGGAGGGGGGGGAAGGATAGAGGTCTGCTCACAGAGTTTATTCTTCCTATTGTCCTGATTTAGGGAAGAAGCAAATAATCCCGGTGCATCATCTGAGCCACCCCAAGTATCAGAAGTTTCCTAAGGATGGTGTAATCTGCTAAGAACAGATAGAGAATATGAATCTTGATCCACTACCTCATGTGTGCAAGAATGAAAATTTCTTCATTTTTCTACAACTTAATGACTCACGTGGGTCTTCATTCTCTTGTGTGGCAAACTAATCTCGGGTAAATTGAGATTCCTGCCTAGGATTGGTTTAAATTCCAGGAAATTACGTAGGGCTAAGTGCCTGGGGAAAGAAAGATCTGGTCCTTGGTCCTCAGTCCGTGGTGCCATCCACCACAAAAAAAAAAAAAAAAAAAAAAAAAAGGGGGCTTCCCTGGTGGTGCAGTGGTTGAGAGTCCGCCTGCCAATGCAGGGGACACGGGTTTGTGCCCCGGTCCAGGAAGATCCCACATGCCGTGGAGCGGCTGGGCCCATGAGCCATGGCCGCTGAGCCTGCGCGTCCGGAGCCTGTGCTCCGCAACGGGAGAGGCCACAACAGTGAGAGGCCCTGACTGATCCTTGGTTATCCAACTAGGCTGGTCATAGCTAATAGCATCTAGCTCATCTGAACAAGAAATAGGATCTTGGACATGCTGAGAGATGAGTGTCTCTAAATGTAAGATCATGAGCACCAAGCATTTTCTAACTTAGCCAGCCCAACATCCATCATCCCTACTTCTAGTAACACCATGTTGATTTTCTTTTGGGGAGTCACTCCTTCTCATGTCTCAGTCTGAAACCAAGCAGGACCCTGTGGGGTCTTCCTAGTGACAGACCTTTCTGTGTCCCCAAGTTCCAAAGAGCAGACTCAATTAGTTAATGATTAGAACAATAGAGTCACAGGACTCCTATTTCCTCTTGAAGGGATACAGAGAACAATTTGACATATACCTTTGTGTTGTTCTTCAGAAACTAAGACCCTTATCCACTGAAGGATGGTGACCACATGTTGAGCCGAAACACATAGACCCCAGACTGGTTGGAACCAGAAGGTTAAGTTTCCTGAAATATCTCCCTCATCATTGGTTATTTCACCATCAACCAATCAGACAAATGTCTACGAGCTGATAACGCTTCCTGCTACCCTCACCCTTAATGTTGCCTTTTAAAACCCCTTGCCTGAAAGCCATCAGAGAATTTGGGTCTTCTGAGCATGAGCTGCCCATTCTCTTTGCTTGAAGCCCTGCAATAAACACTGTACTTTCCTTCACTACAACCCAGTGTCAATAGACTGACTTTGCTCTGCACCTGGGAGGAGACCTGAGTTTAGTTTGGTAACAAGTTCAGATGATTTGGATGGAGCTGAATTCATATCCCAGCTCTAGAAAGGAGACGTGACTTAACCAAGCAGCCCATTTCATCACCCTGGCCAAACTGGTTGGTTCAACCATGAGCCCTACAGGATTGTCCACTGAGGATCTTACCCTTGGAACCTGGCTGGAATTACAGGGGAAGAAGCACTATGTTCTGGGGAGCTTACTTGTTCATCTCCCAGGCAGGCTGAACCTGGGACTTTCTGGGGGCAATCTGGCACTATCTGGGGAGAACTTTCCTGAGAAAGAAGGCAATATGCAAGACTGAAGAGCTGAAGGATGGAAAGAGATAGGGCTCTGATCGCATTGTTGAGATCTTGGTCCAGCTACACCTGGACTTTTCAGTTACATGAATTTGTATCCGGAGAAAACAGTAATTCAAAAAAATACATGCACCCCAATGTTCACTGCAGCACTGTTTACAATAGCCAGGACATGGAAACAACCTGAAAGTCCATTGACAGAGGAATAGATAAAGAAGATGTGGTACATATATAAAATGGAATATTACTCAGCCATAAAAAGAATGAAATAATGCCATTTGCAGCAACATGGGTGAACCTAGAGATTATCATACTAAGTGAAGTAAGTCAGAGAAAGACAAATATCATATTATATCACTTACATGTGGAATCTAAAAAAGTGATGTAGGTGAACTTGTTTTCAGAACAGAAACAGACTTAGAGGGAGGGCTTGTGGTTGCCAAGGGGGAAAGGTGGAGGGATGGATGGATTGGGAGGTTGGGATTGGCATATGCACACTACTATATGTAAAATAGATAATCAATAAGGACCTATTATATAACACAGGGAACTCTACTCAATACTCTGTAATAACCTATATGGGAAAAGAATCTGGGAAAGAATAGATATATGAACTTGTATAACTAAATCACCTGAAACTAACACAACATTTTGAATCAACTATACTCCAATATAAAATTTAAAATTTTTTTTAATTAACCAAAAAATTACATGAATTGGTAATTGCTGTTCAAGCTCATTTGAGTGGATCCAGAAAAATCTGCGTAGAACACTAAGAATCTAAAAGTGAAAATTATTTGGGCTCAAGAGACCTACGGGCAGGACAGATCCAGGTGTAGTGGGGTCTCAAGCTTGTGAAATTTTAGCAGCCCTCTTTAAGAAAAAGAATATCATATTATTAACACAAAAATAAGCACAGGGCCTTGGAGGAGACTCATAAAAATAGGGGACTTGAAACTTAAGCTTCTTTAGTTCCATTGTAATTGGGAGGCCCGGGGACTGGTCTCCATTCCCCCAAAAAGCCTTTAGTAAAATCACTTACTCTCTTTAGGTCTCAGTTTCATCATCACAAGCAAGATGGATGATCAAAGGCAAATCTTAAGCAGTATAAAAACACCACGTCTTTACAATCTTTGTTGAAGAAATGACATTATTTAAAATTCGTTTTTTCATTATTTGCTTGGATGAAAATCTTCGTCTGTCCAGGACTTGCCTGGGTATTCTGATGGGTCTGGACACCTACATAACTCTTTCCTACCTCTCTTCTGCAGGCCACTCCATTAATACTGGCCCAAGAGATGGGCCAGGAAGATTCAAGACAGTCATTCATTTCCGCCATCTTGGTAGGCATAGAGCCCACCAGGGAAGGGAGGGGACTGATCTTGGGAGAATAATGCCAAGCTATTGTACTCTCTTAGGAAGTGTTTCTTCCTAAGCTGTCTCACAGAGAAGCTTTCTTAAAGAATGTTTTCATACAAAATTTCTAAAATGCTGAAAATACAATAAGATTAACGGCCCCTGGAGGCTATAGCTTAAATATTTTATCTTCTTAGATATCAGTTACACTGCACTTTCCTCCAAGGATCTAAAGTCTTTTAAATATAGCATCTAATTAATCCTCCTGTCATCTGTGGATGGAGCAGCATCATTACCCTGATTTCACAGGTGAGGACACAGAAACTATGTGAGGGGTGTCCACGGGCAGAAGCAGGCTGATTCCAATCAGTGGAGACCCTGGCCACACCTGTGGTGGCCAACTCAATGGGGGCATCATCTGTAAAATCCATTTGAGAGGTGCCACTCCCAGCCGATACACTACAGGGTATTTAGACTATGGCTAACATCACCAGAAAGATACCCAGGAGGGTTGAGGACATCTCTGCCCCAGATACACAGACGTGGAGCAGGTGAATCATCTCCCCAAGAGGTGACCGATTCAGTATCCAGATGGCTGCATCTCTAACTGATTTTTGCATCTTCACAAACAGACAGGTTATTTTGAAAACAACCCCTGTATTAATACAGTCGTTAGACTAAAACAGTGTTTTCCCCCCAATATCTAGATAACGATGAAGATGATCATTCGCTTCCATTTACTGTGTACCTCCCGTGTGCCAGGCAAATAACGATGAAGATGATCATTCGCTTCCATTTACTGTGTACCTCCCGTGTGCCAGGCAACATGCCAGACAACAGCCACACAGGGTCTCTGACCCTCACCCTGAAATGTAGCCAATGACTAGTCTCACTTTACAGAGGCAGAGATGGAGCCTCAATGAGGTTCCAAGTAGAACTGGTAGATGGCAGGCCAGGGTTCTTCCCAGGACAGCTTCCCTGTTGCTCCTTGGTTTCATTTTTCAAATCATTTGATTGTTTAGATCCAGCATTAAGCAATATGGCCCATCGCTTCTGGCGACTTCTGCTGGATAAACACAGGAGATAGAAGCTCAGGAAAGAGACGCTTCCACTGATGATAAGGACTTCGCTGTAGCCATCACTGTTGCCACTGCAGGTGGGAGGGCTGGAGCCTGGGGTTTGATGAAGTAGCAGTTTAAACACAGAAATCACCCAAAGGCTGTCTCAAAGAAAGACGGTGCTTTCATTGTCAAAACTCAAAATGGCTCAGCCTTAATACCCCTGTTCTTGCCTCCTACCCCAATCTAGAGCACCACCCCCACAGTAAAAGCTCGAAGGATGACCAAAGACATCAAATCCAAAAGAGTCTAATTTTGGGCGTATAGAACAGTGCCTCCAGGGAGAGAGAGACAATGGAGATGAAGGGGAAGAAAGGGATGAAAAGAGGGAAAGAAAGAGATGTGAGGGAGAGGATATATATACGGAGGGAGAAAGAGAGAGAGACATGGTGGATGAGCATATGTCACAGAGAGAACAGAAGCAACAAACAGAAATAAAAGGCCATCAGCAATGGGAGAAGAAACAGAGAGAAAGGTAGAAAGGGGTGAAGAGGAAAAGAAAAAGAAAAAGAGGAGATGGGAAGAGAAAACCCAGCAGCGTGATGGAAGCCTCTGACTCAAGCTGTAAAATGACAAGGATTGAGTGAGCAGCTTTTAATACAGATAATATTGTCCGTGTAGTCTATAAATATAAAATTAAATGCTGACCTCTCTGGTCCATGTCAAAAGTCCAAGCCAGTGTCAGCACATATTGTTTTTATTTGTTTCACGAGAAAATAGATCAACAACATTAACCTCCCAATGAACAGAGAATTGAATGAATTAAAAAGCAGAGCCATAAATCGTGCCGGTTTTATTGGCACCATGATAAACATGCCCAGGGCTTCATGGGGAGTGGGGTCTGGGATAGTCTCAGTACCCCGAAGCCTCTTGTCACCAAGAAAGGAAAAGAGGTATTAAGGCGGGGCACCATTCACCCACTCACATTACCTCTATGCATCACCATATGACAAAGGTCGCAGCACATGTTTCAAGAAGTATCAAGAAGGAAGAGAACCCAAGAAAAAGGCAATTTGGAGAAGCCCTCAGGGACACAGGGGTGCCCCGGTAGCCCACTCACCAGCTGCAATGGACAAGAGGAGCTGTAAGGGGCGAGCGGGGAGCTGGGCCTGGGATTTCCAGGACACAACTGGAACACCCTGCAGCCAGATCATCCTGGAGGCTCCCGGCCAGCCCCCATCTCCCTCTCCCGGCTCCAGTCCTCCTCCGGCCAGTTGGTTATTCACGAGAGGAGCTACTTGCCAACAGAGGAAATGCATTTTATTCCCAGCTCAGGAATTCACACCATCACTTGGGCAGTTGCTAAATAAAGCTTCATGCCTCTCACAAAGCCAATTTCACGTGGACCTTACGGCACTGCCTTCATGATGAATCTGAATAATTCTTAATGACAGAGATGGCACTGAGAACCGGCATTTACACATAGGAGACAAAGCATTCATGAGATCCATGCTCTTAGCCTGGCCATTTTGGCCCCCAGAAACCACGCAGAGGAAAACTTGCAGAGTCTCTGAGCTTTCCTTCCTTCCACACCCCACTTCCTTTCTTAACATTCTCTCAAGGGGCTGTAACTCTGGAAGTGGAGAGGCAGGCAGAGTGGAGATGGAATAACTCTTTAAACTCTCCACTAGACTCTTCCATAAACCCTCAGCTGTCACCACCCATTAAAAAGAGGAGGACCCAGTGATTTGGAGAGAAGACTCATAGGTGAAAGAAGTACATACAAGGCAACATAAATCAGACTGAAAATAACTTCCATTTATAAACAAAAGAAATGTTATATATTTAGAAACCAATAGTAAACACATTGACTGGATCATTAAAGCTCCAAAGTAATTACTCTTTGGAACGAATTTACAAAGCAATAAAGATTCGTTAGCTAGCCAAATATTTTCAGGTAAGTAATTATTTTACAAAGCGATAATTTGCTATACAGTTTCTACTGATTTGTTAGAGATATTTTCAGTCTACTGCCGATGGTAACGAAACTCGGTCAGGATAACCACAGAGTTAGCTGGGCTCACAGATAAGATTTTTTAACCAGTTAAGTTTACATTAACTGAATCAGATGAGAGGTGTTCTCTCTGATCTGTGTGAGAATGTGTGTGTGTGTGCTTTGGCACATTTCCCTGGCCCTTTCAAATTAGGATTTGGTTCTTTATAACAAAAATAATAATAGTGGCCAGCACACACAGAGCTCACAATGAGTTTACCCATATAAATGCTCCCTGCCAGACAAAGCATCAGTGTGCCGTCCAGGAAACTGAAGCACAGAGAAGGTAGATAGTTTGCCCAGAGTCACCCAGTAAATGACAGAGGTAGGATTCCAGCCCAGGCACTCTAGCTACAGAGTCTCTGCACTTTGTCACTACACAATACTCATTTCTTTCCTAAGCCCTGCCTGGCGGCCAAGCAAGTCTTCACATCATCTCATTTAAAGACCACCTTTGATCTCAAAGTGATACCTGCACCCCCGTGTTCACTCCAGCACTATTTACCATATTCAAGATATGGAAACAATCTAAGTGTCTGTCCAAAGATGGAGGGGTAAAGAAAATGTGGCACATATACACAATGGAATATTATTCAGCCATAAAAAAGAAGAAATTCTGCCATTTGCAACAACGTGGATGAAGCTGGGGAGTACTGGGCTAAATGAAATAAGTCAGAGAAAGATGAATACTGCATGGTATCACTTATATGTGGAAACTGAAAAAAAGAAGTTGAATTCCTTGAAACAGAGAGTAGAATGGTGGCTGCCAGGGGCTGGAGGTGGGAGAAGTAGGGAGATGGTCAAAGGGTCCAAGATTTCAGTTGTCAGATGTTATAAGAACTTTTAAGTTCTGGGACTTTAATGTACAGCATGGTGACTATAGTTAATAACACCATCCTTTATAATTGAAATTTGCTAAGAGAGTACATCTTAAGTGTTCTCAACACACACACACACGCACACAAAAGGTAACTAAGTGAGATGAGGGATATGTTAATTAACTTGATTGTGGTGATCTTTTCACAATGTATACATGTATCAAATCATCACACTGTACACTGTAAATCTGTAAATTTTACTTGTCATTTATACTGCAATAAACCTGGAAAACAAAAGACGACTTTCGTCCTTTACAGCTCATGTGCTGTGTAGATTTCCCAGCCCTAAACAAGGCAATGGTGGGGGTCATGAGATGAATGAGCAGAGCTTTGCGGACACTGGTCACCCAGGACTCCACTCCCCAGAGATCCCTTCTTGCATCTCTGGGTGTCCTCCGGTGGGGTCTCATGGGAGCTCACAAACACCCCAGATCATAAAGGCCAGCCCTGTGCAGCCCCGTCCACACCTCCACAGTGCCAGCAGGGTGAGAGCGGTGCCAGGGTCTGGGCGCACTGGGGAGAAGGTCCCTCCCTCCAGCTCAGCGTGCACTTGCTCAGCAGGGCCCTGGCGGGAGTGGACAGTGCGCTCCTGAAACATCTCCTTGGGTTTCTCCCTGAAGCCTCGCCACCTCAGGGCAGGGGGGTGGGACAAGGAACACCCCTCTGTCCTCAGGAGCCTCTTCTTTGGGTCCCAGCATCCAGCCCAGACAGAAGAACCTTAAGTGTATGGGTCAAGCACATTCCTATGGGTCTGCCCATCTGGCCCAAGCAAGGGCAACGCGCACTGTTGAAACATAAAGCAGGCTTACACCAGTAAACACAATTTTCATTTTAATACCACCACAAGCAGCAACAACTGCATGTCCATAGTCTTGATAATCTGAGTTTTCTCTTTCCACTAGTCCAGTTAACCAAGACATGCTGGACAGCCTGGCTTTGGTGAACTGGACAGGATCTATCACCCATCACGGCCTGGGGCTTCTAAGCTAGCTGCCAGTCCCTCTTCCACACCCATCTGTGGCTGTGAGACCTGGAGGGCATGACTCAGCTTCTCTGAGCCTGTTTCCTCTTCTATAAAATAGGAATTCACAAAGCACCACCCTCATAGTGTTTGTAAATACCTATGTAAAGCACATAGCAGATGCTCAGTAAAAGTTAACTCTTGAATGAGTCTGGTCTTCCAAGTAACAAGAAAGGAGACATGATCTGGGGCTACAGCTCAGGGAGCCCTGGAACCCCTTGCCAGGGGGCAGGATGAACAAACCCACTGATGACTACCACCCTTTGGTGCTGGGTGGTCTACCCTTCAAGAAGCATCTCTGAGAGCCTGCTCTGGCCCAGATGCTGTGAAATGAGGTGCCTCTGGGGGCTTCCCTTCTTGAGAATCACCTGGGGAATTCAGTTCTGGTTCTACCGGGTCCCTTAGCTACATTATCTTCTGAGGACACGGTTAGCTCGGGACCGAGCTCTACAGTGTACCATACCGCTTCCAAGCCTGAGCACAGGTGGACAGCTCCAAGCTGTGGAAATTCACCCCTGTGTCACCTTGTGCTCAACCCCACCTCCTCACCTTGAAGGAGACATTTCACTGAGGGCTTCGAAATGTCCAAAATGAAGAAAGAGGATGATGACCTGGCAATTAGAATGAGAACATGTACCACGCCGGGCCCAAGGAATATTCATTTGATGCCAGCTAATAGATCCAGAAATAATTCCCGTTAATTTCTCTACCTCTTAGAAAGAGACATTACCAATTCAGATAAGGTATTGCCGAGCTAAATCCCAAGACAATAGACTCAGACCTTCAAGATCCAGATTTGTTTGTCCGGGAAATGCAAGTCATTTTCTTTGTGGGTAAATGTTGAAAAGAATTTCATGAAAGTGGCTATATACCTACTCAACTTTCAAGGCAGTGAATGCCTCTGCATTGCTGTGTAGGGTAGATTTTCTATTTAGGAAGCAGAGGTCTTGTCTATGACGATTTGGATGGATTGGTGAGTTGACAATGACGAGGTTAATTAATTCAGGTGGTGTAGACATTCCAACTGGGTAATTCAAGATGAAAAGATGGAGTTCAGCACGTGTGAGAAATAAAAGTATTAATCTCCTTTATCACTCTGTTTAATATAGAACTTTTATTAACATGTGCTGGAGAAGGAGGGACCGAGGATAAAGCAGCCACATGTCAGCCGTTTTCTAAGGGAGACTGGCAGGGCGCTGGCCCATATATCTTCAGAGAATGATGCTGAGTTATTATCCACCATTAGAAGGGAATGTTCATTTCTCATTTGTCTGGGATAGAAAAGCTCCTTCCATAATACTGAGATCTAATAGCCCCACGAAGAGTAGAGTTTTGGTTCCTAAATTACCTGGATTGGCTCTGTACCAAGTCTAAGCTCACCCAGCTCTCCATTTACCACTTCCCACTTGGGCACAAGTGATACCACACCTGGATCAGACGTCCTTGCGGAGCAGGGAGAAAGCAGCCAAACAGCCATGCAGCTGGTAAATATCAGGTAGCCCTCAAATGTATCCATTTTGCTGAATTCTAAGGTTTTAGCTGGAGAATTGCCATCATGTGAATTGAGCCTAATATTTTAATTCTTGTTTCAAAAATGTTTCTAGTCCATTTCCAACCTAACAAAAGCCTTCATGCCCCCAAAATGAAAGGGCTCATTTTGAAACTGATGACTTATCTCCCGCTCTAAAGGGGGCTGAGGTAGGTGCACTTCTTTCTGCCCTGCAGGCATCTGTCTTCTTCCCGGCCTTGCGGGCAGCTAACCTCCGCTCCCACCCGTGGAGACAAAGCCCCCAAAGGCAGACAGGAGGTGACTGGTTCAGGTATTGATCAACTCTTACTCACATAAAACCTTTCACCTCCCTCAGAGGATGATGGCCGAGCCAACGTCTGATATTCACATGTGGAAATAAACTGGAATATAAAAAATCTGCATCCATGACAACATGGGCTATGATCTCATCTGATGCTCCACACCAAGCAGAGGGCAGCTCTGGGCAAGCTGGAGAAATTGCGCACCGGGCATGCTGGAGCAGCACAGCCTCCTGGACAATCCAAGGCGCAGGAGGCTCTGTCACCAATGCCCAAACCCACCCACCATCTTCACTACCTGGGGTTGGTGGAGAACCTGGACGCAGAGGAAGTTGTCAGGAAGGAAGCTTGGCCCTAACAGTCATCACTGCTTGCTACACATGTGCAAGCCCTGTGCTGTGGGTTGTGCTCCTGTCTTCCCACTCAGACCTCCGGTTATGCAGGTGACCTGGGGCCAGGGGTCTAGAATCACTGGCTCAGGAGGAGCTCACTGTGGGAGCCAGAGCTCCATGTTGGAGCAAAGCACATGACACCCTCAAAGCCTCTTTCCACTCCGTGCTACAATTCCTCCAACAAGCAGCCCTGAGAAGCTGGCAGGGGAAGATCAACCCTGTTTCTGATGACACAGTAGAGGCCCAGAAGTTATTTCACCCATTGAAGCCCTAAGCAAGTCACCCACAGTGTTTTAGACTTTGCATATAGCCAAAAAGTAAAGAAATGGCAGGATACGACTTATAAATGATGGTATATTTAAAATATTTACTTTTTGCAGGTTAACATATTTAATACAAAAAGATCAATGTAATATTATCATATAATTACAGGATTTATTATACCGTTAATTCAGAATACATTATAGATAGTGTGGGTTGGTGATGGGCCACTCGTTTAAAACCAGTGTGAGGATCCCTTCAGCATCTTGCCAGGTGTAACTATGCATGGGCTCAACTGAAGGTCAAGACGGAGCTCTTAGTGTCAGTCTCAGGTTCAAAGTAGCCCCAGATCTGGCTCCCCTGACTCTCAGGTCTGTGAATTTTCTGCCATTCCAGGGCCATTAAGTGAGCAAATGTCCAAGTGGGCAGTTTTATGCCTGGGCAGTGTCCATGGGGCGGGGGCGTCTCCCCAGCCACAGATCATCCTGTCCAGCAAGGCCATCCCTCATAATTAAACAGCTGCTACTTTCCCCAAAGACATAGGGATAGCTTGTTGGTTATATGACTAACAGTTTATGACATCCTGGATGTATCAAGACCAAAGGCACCTATAAACACAAGTTAATCCCATCAATTTCCACTACTCCATGTGCGGGAGGAAGGACACATTCCAAGGGTGACCCACAAGACAGCTGTACACAGAACATTCACTATGGTCTCAGCAGGAAACCCTCAAGAAGCCCCAGAGAACATGAACAAGAGGCAGTCCAAGGACCCCTGCCTGGGCAGCTTTTCAGAGGACCTCTTTAAAACTTACTGTGTGAGGGGGAGGGGGATAGTGGGACAACATGTGTTGTGTGGTCTGTCCTGCACTCATTTCTACCTTTCTTGGTCCCACAGCACATAGGTAGTCCTTGGGAAAACACCTCTCTCTTTCTCTTCTCCTGTGGTTTGAAGGGGCTGCTCCACTCAAGGCTTGAGGGGTGTCATTCAGAGCATTAAGATGTACCCACAAGTCATGGATGCAGGGAGCATTTCCATCTCTAAAAGCTTTGCTTTAGTGCCCTGTTCTCAATCAACAGTCCCAGAAAAACGAGACATGTTAGTTTATACTATGGTGTTAATGACTGATGGCCAAAGACCGAGTTACATCCCTCAGAGAGCATTTGATAGCCATGGAGTATTGGAGATTCACAAACTTTTTTGTGAGATCCTATCCCAACTTCCCCTCTTAGAGGCTGTGTGACCTTGAACAGAACAAATCCTTTAACCTCTTTTGGCTCTAGTCTACGCCTTTGGAAAATTAGGTTGGTAACATCTACCTCTGCTGTCTTTCTGTGATTTAGATGATATTTGTAAAAGCTCAGTGCAGACATCCAGAAAATGGCCAATGTATCATCAGGTTGGGGTGGGTGGGGATGAGGCCTTCATACATTAGGGATCCGTCCAGACCTTGCACCCACTAGGTTCAGCCAGGACCCTCACTGGGGTCAGAGCCCCAGGCTCCTTCTCTGCGTGATAATTAGATGTGTCTCTCTCCTCTGAAAGTCTCTTGAACTTTCTGATCCGTGGTTAGGACTAGCACTGACCCGGCACCTGGAGACCATGGGAGGCCCTGAAGGCAAGGTGGCGATGAAGACAGCCAGTGCAGTGGAAAGAGGACTAGAGTGGGTGTCTTGAGCCCTGGTCAGCCACCTGCCTCTGGCTCTGGTACCCTGGATGACCCTGATCATGGTGTTCCTCTTTCTGGCTCATCTTCCCCTCACGTGGTTATAATGAGGATCCTGGGGTTGTTCTACTAAGTTCTTGCCACAGTTGGGTCAGTGTGGCTGCGGACCACACATGGAGACCCACGATGGCCATCCTTGGCTTCCCAGGGTATTCCTGAGTGTTTCATTCATGAGCATTTGGTGTTAATCCAGGAGTCTCCTGACATGTGGAGGTTGGGGAGAGAAGTGAGTCACTCATGTACACATGGTGAAATTCTCAGGGCAATGGAAAACTGTTTCTATCTGACCAGGAGCCAGGTCAGAGGTCTGAGGCAGACTGGGGAAGAAGGAGGAGACCATCTTTGGGTTTCATACAGTCCAGTGATTGTACGTTATCAGGGCCACATATAAACATGTGTAGACTTACATGCATGTACACAAAGAAATGTATATATTTTCACACGTGGACATCTATACACATGTGTGTACAAACACATGCTCTCCCAGGCTACTGCAAGGCCTCCTATGAGGATATAAGCATCTGAGTATTCCCATTTATTCCTTGATTCTCTCTTCTACCCAGACTTGGGACATCACACACTAAGCCTATCTTTCCCTTCCAACATCAGTCTGCAGCTCCAGGCGTCTCTGAAATAGTGATATGTATCAGTTAGCTCTTGCAGTATAACAAACTGCTCCAAAATATTGTGGTTTCAGCAACAACCCAGCTCACCATTCTGTGAGTCAGCAAGTTGTGCTGGGCTTAGCTGGATGGTTCTTCTGGACTTGGCTCACTTGTGTGTCTAGAATCAGCTGCTAGGTCACCAGGAGCCTGACTGGTCTAAGATAATCACAGTGGGCTAGTGTGTCTTACTCTGTGTGGTCTCATCCTCCAGCAGGCTGGCCTGGGCTGTTGACATGGGGTTCACAGGGTTCTAAAAGAAACAGCACAGAGGCATACAAGGCCTCTTGAGGCCTAAGCTCAGAAATGCACATTGTTTTTGGCTCTTGCTGCCTTCTATGGCCAAAGCAAGTCACATGACCAGCTCAGCTACATAAGGAGGAGAAAGAGACTTCATTTCCTGATGGAAAGTGGAATTGGCAAAGTTGTGTTGCAGAGACAGAGAGAAGGCAATAGTTATGGCCATTTTTACAAGTAATTAATCAGAGGCTACATAGTAAAGAGCCCTAAAAAAGGCTGGGTCTGGAGAATTATCAAGATTCCCAATGGAGCAGGGCAGGCCTGGCTCTGCCAGGGCTCCACCCCACACCCTCCACCCCTTTGTTGCTGCAGTAACCCTGCTGTTTCCCCAAAACATGAGAAAACCATTTTGCTCTGTTAGGTTTTTCACTGGCGGTTGAGAATACGTTTTTACCCATTTATGGGTGCAAATTAATGAGATGACAACAGACTGAAACCAATGACAGCTGCTAATCTGTAAGCAAAAACAAGGGATGGGGAGCCGAGAGCACTACAGCTGTTTTATTTTCACTGAGAAATGATTTTATGTTAGAAACACTCAATATTCACAGCAAATCAAAAATAATGAAGTGAATTGATACCAATGATATTTTTTTTGCTTACTATCCCTTTGTAAATCTATTTCTTCACACAAATTGACAGGCCTAATTGATACATACACTATTATTCCTCATTAGTAGGCTGAATAAAATAATTCTTGATTAAATTTATTGCAATTTACCAATCCAGCATAATGTTTGCAAGCTATAAAATTCAATCAGCAGGAAACCAGGGGGAAGCAATGACATTATTACATTTTATATAGGTCTCCCTGCCCTAACAAAGAGAAGGCCATCAGAAGACCCGCCAAGTGGGCAATACACCATAAAGAGGGAGACCCTACCCCAGGTCAGTTTTCAAAGGCATCAGCAAGAGCTCCAAGCCCCCCTCTCACTGTGTAGCTGGCCTGGGCTCGAGCCATCCCTGCCCTCGTGGCTCTGCCCGTCCTCAGGCAGGCCTTCAGCTGTTCCATGACTATGAGTTGCAGGGACTTCCAGGGGCCTGAGATTGGCAATGGAACCTGCCACTCACACCCATCCCATCCCAACAGGGTATCAGAAGGGAGGTTGCTTAGAGATAGGATGAGAGAACAAAGCCACACCAGGCCACCCATCCCCGGGCACCCACATCAGGGGAGGTCCTGAGCCCAACTGTTCACCAATGAAGTAAGATCTCCATAGAGTGCCTGCCATCCTAATGTCTCAGATATCACATCCTGGCAGCATTAAATGCTATATCCAGCCCCACCGTAATGTTCTATTTGGCTCAATGGGATTAAAAATTTAAATTAAAATTAATTGCCAATCTTTAAAAACTTGGAGATTGTGTATAGATCCCTGGTGTCCAGGTTTCCCTCCAAGAATAGGAATAACTGGCCACACTGGACCCCTTTCTGTGTGGAACTGGGTCAAATCTGACCCTTTCGGGTGGGACGAGCATTCTCTGCTCCTCATTGTCTTGTGTTCCGTCCCTTCATTGTTGTCCGTTACCTGCCTGCCCCTGTGACGTCTGTGACTTTTGCAGTGCACGATCTTTGAGTGCTCAAGGCTTCACTCCGTGTAGTTCTGGGTTGTCTCAAGGTGGCTGTGCACTCTGGGCTGGGCTGTGTTTGGGGACGCTTGGCTCTTGACATGGCAAACCTGTAGCAAGCCCCTAGATAGGGAGGCTTACCCAGAGCACCTCCCCACTCGCTCTTCTCCATCCTGTTCCTGGTACAAACATCCTGAGCTGGACTCATCACCCCCTCTCCCCTGCTTCATATCCACGTTGTTGAGCATTTCACCCTCCATAACCCCTTCCACCCTCTGTAAACACACCCCTACTAGGTCCCGTTCCCCAGGGTCCTGCTCTCTGGGCCATGGGTGTGAATATCCACCCTTTCTCAAGATCATGATGCTGAAGAAGGGTCTTCTGGACTCCCGTATCCCCAAAGTATCCACCTAGACCAGAGCTCCGAGAGGGATAGGGACAAGTATAGTTATTTTGACCAGACAGACCTCTGTTGAAACTTTCATCAGACTCACAGCATCACAAAGATCTCCTGGAATGTAGTATGTGCTCAGTAAATGGTTTTGGATTTGATTCCTATGACTACCCTCCTGACCACCCCCATTAGTTCTTTATCACTCTCAGTAGCAGTAAGTTGTCGTCCTGGAGGTTAGAGAGTGATTCAAACGTGCCCTTCTCCTCTGGCCCTGGGATGTGAGATCCTGCAAGGCATGGGAGGAGCAGAAAACATCTCATGGGGGAACCATGCATGGCAAGACCAGTAAGGAAACATCCCTGGGGACAGAGAGGGGCTCCCAGACACAGAACACCAAGTGTACAACCAAATGCAATTAAGACAGTTAAGACTTCAAGACAAAGTCTCAAATCAGGAGACCTGCTCCACTGGGGATCCCAGGATGAGCTTTTCTGCAAGGACCTTGAATGTTGCTAGGTCTGTGCAAACGTGTGCCCAGTAGCCCCAGTGCAAATCTCTCTTTATGCTCCAATACTAGGAATCTGATCTCTGATGGACACTTTCATCTGCAAGTTCCCCAAGAACAGATACAAAGCACAGTTAATCACTTCCCACCCCCAGAGCTCTCCTCCCCCTCCTCCCCCTCCCCTCTCCCTCCCCCTCCCACCCTCCTCCTCCTCCTCCTCCTCCTCCTCCTCCTCCTCCTCCTCCTCCTCCTCGTTCCCAGTCCCAGGGGAGGGCTCAACCATATATACTCAAACTGCAAACCCCAGAGATACCTCTAACTTCCTCCAGTACCTTGCTATCGTCCCTGCCCTATTGCCCATCCTTCATGTGCCCTTCGTATTCACTGAGTTAATCTTCTTTCATCTCCACACCATCAATGTGGTCCAAACCACCACTGTCTCTCATTCATATGCACCTTGCATGCAGGCCACTACATCTGTCTTATTCACCACTGTTACCTCAGCACCCAACAAAATGCCTGACACATAATAACAATAATAATAATAGTATGGTTTCTTATATTGGATACTTATGTGCTGACACTTGTCTAAGTGTTTTATGTGCAACATCTCACAGCACAATTCTCTGGGGTGAATGTCATTATTATTGTTACTTACACAGGAGGAGAAGGAGGCTCAGAGGAGCTGTGCCCAAGGTCCCACAGGTAGTAAGTCCCAAAGCCAGGATTGCAGACTAGATCTGTTCCATCTGGCCCCAGAGCCCGGTTTCTGCATCCATATGCTGCATTGCCTCTGTGGGAGTTTGGTGACATCCATTGGTTAAAATGGATGGATCACCACACCCCTTAGTCAATCTCCACAGCCACAGCCGTGCTCCTTGCAAATCATTCTCCATGCTGTAGCCACCACGATGGCTGTCACTTAAACTATTCAATGGCCCCCAGCTCCTGAGCCTGGCTTGGAAGATCTAGCCCCTTCCTGCCACTGCATCCTTGCTTCTCTTCACTCTTCCATCAGGCACACCCATCTACTTTAATGTTCCCGGGTTGATGCGCCACATTATTTCTTGCCTCAGGCCCTTGCACAGCCAGTCTCTCCGTCCACAATGCCTCCCCACTCTGCTCCCCCAGACCTGAAACCCTCAACCTAGACCATGCTTCCTCTTGTCCTATCCCATCCGCCTAGCCAAGGCACCCATCCTCTGTGTCCCCACAGTACCCTGCACAGCCCACAGGACACTAATGGCCAGGTACTGTTGCCTCCGCTCCATTAACCTGTCAGTTCCTTCAAGTCCAGGGGGCGTGAGTTCACTCTGGCCTCCCCACTGGCGAGCACAGTGGCAGACATGTAATTGTCCGTGCCTGACGGCGATGCCTCTTTGTTTGAATGGGTTGATTCAATAAAGTTATTAGTGAACGAAAACAGACAACATACAACTGAAGTGGGCTTCAAGAATCAACCATCAGAAAAAACTCATGACCCTTGGGCTTCCCTGGTGGCACAGTGGTTGAGAGTCTGCCTGCCAACGCAGGGGACACGGGTTTGAGCCCTGGTCTGGGAAGATGCCACATGCCGCGGAGCAACTAAGCCCGTGAGCCACAACTACTGAGCCTGCACGTCTGGAGCCTGTGCTCCGCAACAGGAGAGGCCGCAACAGTGAGAGGCCCGCGCACCGTGATGAAGAGTGACCCCCGCTCTCTGTAACTGGAGAAAGCCCTCGCACAGAAACGAAGACCCAAAACAGCCAAAAATAAATAAATTAATTAATTTAAAACAAAACAAAACAAAACAAAAACTCATGACCCTTGACAAGACAATGTGGTCGGCGATCTAGAGGCGTGATTTCCAGCCTTGCCGTGTGTCAGAATCACCTGGTTTGCTTTACTAAAAGCACAGATGTCTGGGCCGCACCCCTACAGTCTCTGATTCAGTAGATCTGGGAAGAGGTGGGTGGACTGAAGATGTCTAGTAGGTTTCCAGGTGATGTTGATGTTACTATGAGAGCTACCCTTCTAGAAGATTCTGGAAGTACCCTTCAGAGAACAGTAGTATCTAGTAAAACTAGGAGGACAGGCAAAAAGAGAAATGAAACACAAGCTTCTTGTCTTGTCAGGCTTTGGTCTCAAGTTTGTAATGCACCAAACTCTAATAGAAAGTCTGTACTCTGAACAAAAACAGTTTGGGGGCAGCCACACCTAGCCCAGGGTCAACATTCACGTGGATTCCAACCTCTTGCTGCAGAAATCCTGGCTTCTCACCGACATTCTGGTATAGAACGGCCGCATTTGGCACCTGGTTCTGGATGCCAGGCATCCAGGCCCAGAGTATAGGCATTGCTGAGATGCCCAATACAACTTGCTGGCCGTCAAACAAGGCCTGACCCCCTCCTCCCTGATGGGAGCAGCTCCAGGCAAACCAATGGCATCCTTCAGACATCGGGAGCGGGGAGGAAACAAACAGATTAATCTCTGAAATTTGATACCCGTTCCAGACACAAGTAGCAACAAACTTAGCGACAAAGCTGTCAAAATATGTTCCACAGCCTCATTGGCAAGAGATCTGGACACATGAAAGAAAATTCAGCAAAACCAAATCAGTTGCCAAACTGGGAGGTTTGACAGCATGCTCAGGAATACGTTTAGATCAAAACAGGAACACGTCCAAAGGAGTGAATGTCTCCATAAATTATTATGGAATGATTAGAAATAATTAGTCAGTGATTTCAAAATATTACATATATTTTTCAGTGGTATTGAGGGGACATGTTATATAACATGGGATTTTGTTTTTACATTGGGTTTTCCTAATTTTTTTTCTTATTGCTCTCCAGCAGTTTTCAAAAGATGGGGGCCACAGATGTAATACTCCACCATGTAAATCACGGTGGCTTAAAAGAATATGTCTTTAGGCAACAGGATTCCTTTGCAAAGCTTCTAATTGAAGGGAAATGGCAGAGAGATTCTTGTTCCTTTCTGGGCCTTGTTGGTGGGGGTCGGTCTCTAGTTGCTTTTCCTGAGTTAGAGTTTGGTATAAAAGGAGTTATAGAATTTACGTTTCCCAAGGCCTCCAGCGGTGGTTGGACCCAAGCAGACATGGGGTTCACCCAAGCAGACATGGAATTCCACCCAGAGCCAAGGCTGGAACCCAGGCCAGGCTGGAAGCCAGACTTCAGGCTGCTTACTTTGGGCAGGAAAGACCTGGAACCAAGAGGCTCCTATAGCCTTTCTGAAGAAACTTCATTCTAAAGACAGATCTTTAGAACAAATCTGTTCCTAGTGCTCCTTCCATGTGAGAGAAGAATTCTTGTCCTGGTAACAGAGGGGCATCTCCTGGCCTCCGCTCCTTTAGCTGGCCCTGGAGTGTCCGACCAGAATTGAAACAGCTGCCCCAGACCTGGGCATCCCCTGTTGGCAATGTTCCTTCCAGTCTTACAATCTTGGGAAGGCAGACCATGAAAGACCTACCGTCCTTACATGTCAGAGGGACGGTAAGACTCAGCTCAGCCTTCCTCAGAGAGCAGAGAGAACATTCCATCACCCAAGCATAAGGAGCCCCACAGGCCAATGGAACAGAGTAAAACACTGACCGCACATCCCTGCCCCCGCTGGCTTCTCTGGCCCCTAGCTTTTTCCACTTCCTCTTCAAGAGTTAAGACTTAACATCCTGCTAAGGGGTGTTAACTTTTAAGTTGCCATAAAACCAAATAATTTCATTTATCAATTTGTTTTAATTTCAGAGAATGGCTAAGCATATGTATGAGTTAGCCGAAAAAGCCAGCGTGCACACCTGCTGTGAGGAGAGCTTTCCAAAACGAGACATGAGGAAAATATTTGAATTCCATTTCCCTGTTCTAAAGTCCCATTTGGAAAAAAAAAAAGAAGAAGAAGAGGGAAGAAAAGACAAGACTTCCAACACAGAAGCAGGCCTTTACAGTTACAGCCTTTTACAAGATGATCCTGAGCTATGTTCCCTGTCTCTGAGGAAGGCACCAGCATATAAAATGGTAGTGAATTTGCATTACTTCCAATCCATCATTCTCTGGGTGTGCGGGAAAAACCAGGGGACCCGCTGCAACAAAGCTCAGCCTTCGTGTTGACAGATTCTTATTTAAGTGACTATGAATACAACAATTCCACAAATAATTTGTCAAGTGTGGGGCTGAACTGGCTCTGAACCCTGATAAATACCGACTCTCCTCCTGCTACCAAAGCAGCATGCTTGGTGTGCGGACACCGCGGAGCAGGCGTGAGCACGGAACAATCTATGCTGCTATATTTCTTTTTTCTTTGTGGTTTAACGAAACAAAACAAACGGACCCCAAACAACTTTGAAGGTGGCTTTCTTCCTCAGTGTTGAATATCCAGGATGGAGATGCCCTTTGATTGCACACCAGACACTGCAGGCTGAGCCATAAGGGTCCATTTGCCGACCACACTGATGGCCCCCTGCCCACAGAAGCCTCCGGCTTCCCTCTTGGATGCTCCAGTCAAGTCGCCTTAAGCCTCGAGTTCCCCTGGCTGCTGTCCTAAACGGTGCACCTGGCAGCTGGAGCCCAGTGACTGTGACCACACAGGGCGGCCGGCAGTGCACAGGCTGCTCCAGCAGACTTGCAGTTCAAGATGCGCCTGGAGGATGGGGTGACAGGTCCCCTTGAACAAAATGTAAATCTAATCATCTTTGAAGACCGCGATATACACCTAAATGTCTCTTGCAGATGTAATTTGGTATGCATTATTAATTTATTTTTCGTAAAGCTCCCCAGCTCCTGAGAGGGTGTGAGCACAGAGCCGCCCGATGATAAGGCTCGTTTGTCAGGGGAAGGAGGGCATGGGCGTACAATTTCCCTTCCTAAAAACCCCATCCAGGAGAATGCACAGATGCTTCTTAGGGAAAGAAGACTCCTGCAAACTAGATGATTCCGGACACAATAAAGTGCCAACCTCTAATGGGACGTGAACACTCCCGCACTGTTTGCAAAGTGAGAGGTGACTTAACAGTGCTGGACCGCCAGGCATAAGAGTGGTTGTCTATGTGTCAATTACACTGAAACTTTTGACACTGAGACCATAATGCCTATAGAAATAATTAAGAAATAATTAACTCGTTCTAACATAAAATGCTAAATATTTATTGTTTATGAAGCAATTTTAAATAATGCAAACGCTCATGCAGTTGGGGCCATCATGATGTTCCAGTCATTAACTTAACCAGAATTTGCATTTTGGGACTCTAGCCAGTGACTTACATGCAGTCCTTAAGTCATTTTTCAAACACCCTGTCCTATCTTAATCTATTCATCATTAATCACATTTGGTCACTTTACATAGAGAACACTATTCAGATGAAAGATAAAAGAAATACATTAATAAAATGAAAGCAAGTTGGAATACTTCAAAACAGAAGGTAGAGGATGAATATGGTTATCCCAGCAATTCATACATTGTGCACTTAGTGTTAAAGTAGGGCTGCTGGAGCCGTTGCTTATTATTTAAGAGGGATTGTAAGGAGGAGCTGGCTTTTATCATATCAGGCACCCTTTCTCACTGTTCTGAAATGAGAGCATGCATCTAAGCTGGTCCCTGGAGCAGCTCTGCCTTCCAACAGCTGGGGCAGGTCAGTAGAACATGGGGAAATCCAAACCCTTCTCTCAGGTTACCTCCACCAGTCACTAGACTGGCCTAGCAAAGATACACTCTGGGGGCACTCCAAGGAACTGATTCATCCTCACCTGGTGCTGTCAGTCCAGTTTCCTTGGGGGTCACAGGGAGGTCATGCTGGGCCCCACTCAGTGGCACCAATACCTCCTGGCCCAGGAACTCCCGGGCTCTCAGCCACAGGGTCTGGTCCTCTATGGGCTCTTGGACATTCGACACAATGTCCCCTTCCTGGGGCATTGGCAGAGCAGAATCGTGAGCTTGTTTCCCATATGAACAGAGGCAAAGTGAAAAGAGTGGGGAAAGAAAAGCAGGAGAAAAGGCAGGGAAGAGGTGGGGAGGGAAACTGTGTCTGCTCCCACCCAGAAGGACTACGGCCATCATGAACATATGATGCTCTGTGCCAGCTGGGCCAAGTCCCCTTCTCCAAGCCTACAGACTGCCTGTGCTCTCCTGGGCAACTCCTTAATCAGAGCCACCTTGTGGCAGGTACTAGGCATGTACTAGGGCTGAACCACTGGGGTCCCATGAGAACTGGCCAGATAATGGTTGTATCATTCAGGGATTTCCACTGATTAGGTGGTAGTAGCGTGGGGGGATTGGATTGTGGCCAGGCCATGGGCTCTTTGGTGAACTGAGAGTCAAACTGACATCTTCAGAGGAGGACAGTTGAGTCCCCACCCAGCCGTATAAGCTGGCAGGTGGTGCTAATGCTGGGGTCAGCTACACTTTGGTGGGTATATGTGACGTTTAGTTTGGAGGCACCACAGGGCCCAAAGGAATTAACATAATCTGTATATTGGTGTCTTGGGTATATATTCAGCCATTTGGGCCATTATAGCAAACTACCACAGACTGGGAGGCTTATAAACAACAGAAATTTATCTCTCAAAATTCTGGAGACTGGGAAGTTCAAGATCAAGGAGCTGGCAGATTCAGTGCTTGGTGAGAGCCCACTTCCTGGTTTGTCGACGGCTGTCTTTTCTCTGTATCTTCACATGGCGGAAAGGGTGAGGGGGCCCTCTGAGGTGTCTTTTAGGGCACTAGTCCCATTTATGAGGGCTCCATCCCCATGACCTAAGCACATCCCAAAAGCCCCACCTCCTAATACCATCACATTGAAAACATCATCACATCACAAACATTTAGTCTATAGCAATTGGATACAGACTGATAGGTAGACAGGAGTCAAGTACAGAGAACTCTGAAAATCTGATTAAAGTGCTTTATATTTACTCTGCAAGATGAGAAGGGGAAAAAAAAAGTGATGTGCAAAGCCCAGACATTCCAAGGTTCTTGATAAGTGCACTAAAATGTGGTACCTGGGGGCTGTGATCCTCAGCAAGCTCACCCCTGGCATAGAGTGAGCTCTGTGAGGACTGGGGACCACATCTGTTTGAATCACCTCTGTATTCTCAGCACCTACAACAGGGCCGGGCACATGGTAGGTCTCCTTTCTGATGTTAAATAAAACTAAACATAATTGAGTGCTTTTAATGATGCTAAGCATATTCTTCTGACCCACACTGACGGGCCTGAACCCAGTCATCTCCAACCAGCAGAAGAATCTGGAATAAATAGCTTGGATTGTGACCTAGTACCCGTCAGGCCATAAGCTTTATTATTTTATTTATGTTTTGTAGCTCTCCCATGTGCCAAGTGCTCTATGAGATGAAACCATTGCTCAGGCCCTGCTGCGGGGAGGGGCCGTCTGCCAATCATGATAGAGGCTGGCCAAGGGATGTCCCTCCAGGCAGCTCCAGACTGGCCGAGGTGGGTGTGGCTCAGATACAGAATGGGGTGAAAGAGGTCACTGGCAGAGCAGTCAGGGCACATGGGGGTGAGGGCCAGTGCCATGCTGTTGCAAGCAATGTGCCTGCCTGTGCTCCAGAATATTGAGCTATTGAGTGGGCCAGCACTCTACAGCCAGACACTTACCATTGTCGTGAGATGGGAGGGGGAGAGGATGGAGCCGGGGGAAGAGGTGACAGGGTGGGGGAAAGATGAGGGACCTGGGAAAAGAGTCCAGCACTGGGTGGGGTCAATGACTAGGCGGGACAGATAAGCCCTCTCTGGGGTCTGGCCTTTGGGACCAGTGTGTGCTGCTCAGGGCAGCTCCTCTGCCCATCAGGGGACCCTGGAGACCAATGCCCCAGCAGGACTGGGCTGGAGGCGAGCTTGTAGCGAGAGCACCCAGGACACTAACTGAACAAAGATTTACTTCCAGGGCAGGCCCCTTGCCATTCAATCTACCATGCCACCAAAAGGGAATGCGAAAGCAATATTGTCCCGATCTTCATTGTGGAAACTGTGGCATGTGTGATTCTGAGACACCATCACAACCAGAGGAGATGCTTTGCAGATTCACCCTCATCATGTACTAGTTTGGACTCAGGTCAAGCAATTGAGTATTTTTATGGGTGTTTTTCAAGAATCTCCCCAAGTCTTTTTTTTTTCCTTGTAACAAAACTCTTGCCAAAAGAAACTGGTTTCTAAAGTCCCAGTCAAAAAGTAGTAATATTCTATCCACACATTAATGATTTCAAAATTCTCCATTATGAACAATATTTATCAAAAACAGCCCACTATCAGATGAAAGATGTGCCTTATCTTTTCTTGTCAACTAAAACATTATTCACAGAAAGTTTCTTTCATATCTGTTTCAGGGGTTTCAGTGTCATTTTAAATTGCAAATCAATCATCTATCTTGCAGCCCTCGTTCTGGAGGGGAGATTAACGCTCTGGCTAAAATTGTTTACAAAGCCATTTGTAAACCTTCTGCGGATGCAGATGAGGAAAGTTTACCAGTTTAACATTGTTGATCCCAGAGAAAGCCTTAAGCAATGACTTCAGAGGGCAAAAAAAATTGTTCATTTATCATTATTGTCATGGGCTTTCGCAAATGATGACTATTTGTCTTCATCCTATTTTTAGACAATGAGCCACAATAGAGTCCAGAAAGCCATTTTGCCAGATGGGAGAAGGTGCTTTCATTGCAAAATGTTGTCTTTTCTTTCCCTGCCCTATAAAATTGGCTTAAGTGAGAACCAAGGATATGTTTTAATGTCAGGATTCCCAGAAGACATAATGACATACAATAAAGGCATTGCTAGCCCCAGGAAGGATGTGGTTCAAATGCATTGAATACTATTTTCAATCTAAAATCGTGACTTCTGGGATAGATAGAAGCATGGTAAAAGCCGGGAAGATAGTTATGGATTTTAGCACACTTTCATTCCTTATTAATATTCCCTTTTTTAAAATGAAACACTGCAATAGGAAGGCCAATTACTTCTCATTAAGATGAATAAAAATGTTAGAATAAGCTGGACATAAAATAAACATTTATAGTGATATATGGCGAATTCCACCGAGCTCTGAACTACTAATCAGAAACTCTCTATGGAAGAGAAGATAAGAAAATCCAGTGTTCATAAGAAATGCTCCAGATTCTGGGGCATTTCATCAAGCTCCCTGCTTGTTCCCCTCAGCTTGTTTCTGGCAGTGTCCTGGGGAGGGGGGTACTCTTGTGTCTGTGTCTCTGATTGTCTAGGGGTCTAGGAGCCCCCTTTCTGCAAATAGCCCCAAACCAGTGCTCGCTTCACTAGGCTGGCTCCCTGGTCCTCCACTGGCTTTATGAGCTTGCCATTGATAATCATTGTACGCCTAGCCTGTCTTTAACACAAAGGAATATTTCACCTGTGTTTTCCCTCTATCGAAGGCAATAATGAGACAGACCTTAGAGGGACTATGTAGTCAACGATCAGCACCGACGTCATAATAATAGGGGGTCCTTCAGGTATGGGTCCAGGTGCAGGGGGCACCAGAAACTTCATCTTCTAGAAGCCTTTATCATTGAGCTGACATTTTAGCAAACAGTACTCTTGACTCACTGGACACACGGTGGAAACATGAGAGCATTACTGAGCATTAATC
The DNA here is from genome assembly GCF_964341445.2 of Mesoplodon mirus. Classification (NCBI taxonomy): domain Eukaryota; kingdom Metazoa; phylum Chordata; class Mammalia; order Artiodactyla; family Ziphiidae; genus Mesoplodon; species Mesoplodon mirus. The sequence goes on from NC_138995.1 coordinate 46,558,180, forward strand.
AGCTTGAAAACATGTCACATGTTCTGAAATAGCCTGGACACACTCCTACACACATGCGCGCACGCACACATGCATACACATGCGCGCACACACACCTTGGAGTTTCGTGGGAGAAAGGCTCTTGGGGAGCCCAGAGAGGCGGATGCCGCAGATTGGGTTGGTCACCGTGCACGGTGGGCTTTGGAGGAAGGCTGCTGCTCGCCCCGCTCAGCGCAGGACGGGCAGCGGCATGAAGAGCTGACAACCCGCCAAGACTGCTGCCTGGTTTACTTTAGCAAACTGGATACTGGCCCAGGTTCTGCTCCTCTCCATGGTATCTTTTTTTTTTTTTTTTTTTTTTTTGTAGAATTGCAGACTTACCTGACAGAAAGCTGCTTCTCCACCGGCCATTTCCTTAAAAGCAAAGAGACACCTCTGCAGTGTGAGCTCCATGGTACTTCTGTACTTTGACTCCTGATCACAATCCTGTTCCCCCAACCACAGCGCACCCCCTGCCTCTCCTCCTCTCCCTGCCCTTCCTCACCTGCAACTCCTCCCTTCCAGCTCAGCCCTGTGCCTCCGCCACAGACTTTCCCAAATGGCCCAGCCCTATTGACCCCTTGTCCAAGTCTGCTCCCGGTGTGTTATCCCAATCTGAACAGGAGCAGTTTTATTTCCCAATCATGACCGTTTTGGGTTTTCTTTCTTTACTTTTTGGTCAGTAGGAGTGTATTTATTGGCTGGGGAATTTATTACTCAATAATTTTAAGACAGCCTAGAATAAGACACAGTCGTCAAGAAAATTATTTTTTTTTTTTGCTTTTTTAGTTAATTTTTAACTGTGGTAAAACACACATAACATAAACTTTACCATCTTTTTTTTTTTTTCTTTTTTTGTGGTACGCGGACCTCTCACTGTTGTGGCCTCTCCCGTTGTGGAGCACAGGCTCCGGACGCGCAGGCTCAGCTGCCATGGCTCACGGGCCCAGCCGCTCCACGGCATGTGGGATCTTCCCAGACTGGGGCACGAACCCACGTCCCCTGCGTTGGCAGGCGGACTCTCAACCACTGCGCCACCAGGGAAGCCCAAACTTTACCATCTTAATCACTGTAAAGTGTACCATTCAAGCAATCTCCAGAACTCTTTCAAATTACAAAACTGAAGCTCTGTACCTATTAAACAACTCCCCATCCCACCTTCCCTCCAGCCCCTGGCAACTCAGTTGACCATTTTTGATGCTGTAACCAATGTTTTTGTCCTCCTGTATTCTCTATTACCCCTTAACCATCCCTCCCATTCAAGTCACCAGAGACTCATTGCGTGAGGGAAGAAATGGATAACAGAAAACAGACAGAAATAATTGTTTAATGAACTTAAGCCGCAAAAGTCTAAGGCTGGAGGAGAAGAGAACAAGAATGGCCCCAAGGCATTAGCAGAGGTAAGGAAGGACACGTGATGACTTAGCAGAAGGTTTCCTACCCCCAGAAAATACATAAATGTTCCAGAAGAAAGAAGAGCAAAGGAGAGAGAGCACTTGGATGCTGGTAGGTCCCCATGAAGGGGCTGGTCCTTGGCCATCCTGAGGTTGAGCCCCACAAGTTGATGAGAGCATCCACAGGCACCCTGGACCAGACTGAGCAACCATGGCCCAGCACTGGATGGAAGGATGACCACTGGGGTACCACAGCCACCTCCACCCCAACCTTGTCGTTATATTGGAGTCTAAGGAACCCTGGGAAGGCCCCTAACTTGGGGAAGATTATTCTCATTGACTTGACAAAGTAAGAGCTTGCATTAAAATTTTAGTTGAGGGCTTCCCTGGTGGCGCAGTGGTTGAGAGTCTGCCTGCCAATGCAGGGGACACGGGTTCATGCCCCGGTCCAGGAAGATCCCACATGCCGCAGAGCGGCTGGGCCTGTGAGCCATGGCCGCTGAGACTGCGCGTCCAGAGCCCGTGCTCTGCAACGGGAGAGGCCGCGACAGTGAGAGGCCAGTGTACCACACAAAAAAAAAAAAAATTAGTTGAATGATAGGAAAAGAAATTTATTTTTCTTGAATTTCAAGGCTGCTTTAGTCCACACCTCTGCCCCCTCTGCCAGCAACTATACCTTACACTGCCTTACATTTCCCACTGCCCTGCTCAGACTTCATGCCATGTTGTGAGGAAGCCTTCCCACCAACAAGCAACACCAATCTGTCTGCCATGTGAATGAGCCATCTTAGACGCAAACCCTCCTGGTCTGGTCAAGTTTTCAGATGACTACAGAACCAATTGACATTTTCAGTGCAAACCCATGAGGGATTCTGAGCCAGACCTGCCCATCTAAACTGCTCCTAAATTCCTAACCCACAGCAACTATGAGATAACATATAGGGTTTTTTTGTTATAAGCCACAAAGTTTTTAGATAATTTGTTACATAGTGATAGATAACTACTACAGGAGCCCATATCAGACAAAATCATTAAGTTGCTGGATCAACCCTCACCTGAAGCTAAGTACCTATAGACTTTTCAGTGAAGTGGATCAGTAGAGTCTCTTTATTGTCTAAGCCAGTTTGAGTGGGATTTTCTATTATTTTCTATCAAACGCATCTTGGCAGATACATTCCCAATCCTTCTCCCTTGCCTCAGACTTCTGACCTGGTGGAAACTAAAAATGTGGATTAACTGACCCTATTTAACTTCAAGTGAAGAATCTTCATTCCAGCTACTCCTGCTTGTAACTGTGGCATTAACATTATGGAAGCAGATGCTGCTGCAATCTCCATGCAGAGAATTCATTCCCTTGCTTAAGGATATAATAAATGGAGATGAGAAGAGTTTACATCTAAATATATAAAGAGTCTATAGGTAATAACCCTTAAATGTAAAATCACTGTAGATATCCATTGTTATTTGCTTATCCAAAGTCACCAAAGAGAAAGAGTTTTTAACTCCTACTTGACAGTGACAACTTAGCGTTCTTCAAACCAAAATGAGAAACAAGAAAACTGTGTAGTAGTTACAGCATTTTGGTGGCTAAAAACACAGGTGTAACCTTTCTGTTTCTTTTGTAAGTTGCCTCTTGCAATTCACAAAAAAATAGAGCAGGTCTTTTTTTTAGAGGAGTGAAAAACACAATTGGGGTGTGTGTGTGTGTGTGTGTGTAACAAAGTAGAAAGATCATAACAAGATAGCATGTATCTCAACTCTGGTTGACAATGCTCAGAATGATCTAGAAAGAATAAGGTAGACAGTGGGTTCCAAAAGGAAAGAAATCAAGGTTAAAAGGAGGTGCTGGATAAAATACATCTCCAAGAGTCCTTGGCATTCTCCTTTGTTTGAATAAAACTAAGACTGGTCAATAACAATCATTGCACATCATGTGTCCACTGTGGATATGGATTTAATGCATAGATAGACACGGGCATGTGAAATCTACAGATCTATGGTCTAGGAATACCTGATAAGAATTATCAGTAACTTGTATCTTTATTAGTGCTCTTATGCTCATTTCCTGCTTTTTTTTTTTTTTTTGAATGAGATTGTATGGATTATTGGCTCTTTATCCAGGACAAAACTTGAAATTCACTTCTGTGATGAATCACAGAAATTCATCACATTAAGCCTCACTGAATGTTACACAGAAACATTTTTGGGAGGGACAGAGTTAATGTTTGGCTTTGAAGTCATTTGATGTGGATCTCATTTTCCTCCTAACTCCTGTGTAACCCTGAGCAAGTTACTGAGTCTGTCCAAATATCAGCCTTTTCATCTGTAATATTATATTGTTTGTAATAATAAAAATAGTATGTACTCTTACAGGATTTACTATGTTTCAGACCCTGTAGTCAGTGTTTCCTGTTTCTTAACTCATTGAATCCCATCCTCTAATATGCTTCTCTTATCCCAAAGCTTGGCACATGTTAGACACTGCAATGGCAATATATGCTTTCACTTGGAAATGAAATATTAAGAAGCATAAATAATAGAAGATAAAATGATCTATTTCTCATACATCTAGGTAACATGAATCTAAAAATATTTTTACATTTATACTCTCTGACCAAGTACACACACACATGCACTGTGAAAGAGCATGATTCTAAAAATCAATGTATCATTGCCTTTCCTATATCATCCATTTCTATCCAGTCCACCTGGTATCACTGGGGACATCAGAGGGACACTGTGCTTCAAAGACAAATGCCATCTTAATTAGACAGCTCTCTTTTTAACATTTACCATCTCCTGTTGGGTCTAGCTCAAAGCAGTCAATATTTTTTTATAAACAGGGGAAGGGGAAAAAAATGTCATCCAAAATCCACATCTTTAAGTTATTGGTGTGTGTTTGGTGCAACTGTGTTGATCCCAGCATCCATGTCAGCACAATGCCATACACATGTGTTAGCCGTTTTAGGCACAGGGCTGAGGGTTGTGACCACATCACACCACCTGAATCAGAATGCATGACAACCCAGTGCAGGGCTATTCAGCCACAAGCTCATGTAATCAACCACAGTGGGAGGGCCCAAATTAGTGGGGTTGACCCAGGTTCTACCTGCTTCAGATGCCCAAGTTCTCAGTTGAGACAGTGAGAGGTGTCTTACTCCTGCTGACTCAGTTTACAGGAAAACACTGAAAAAATATGAAGGAATATGCTGCCTTATCTTCAAATTTACACCAGGCACCAGAGCAATTTGGTGAACCCACTGTAGAGGCACCATGACTCCGGAGGAAGCATGTTTATGGATTTTGGTATCAGAGAGACCTGGGTTCAAATATCAGCTCTGCCACCTGACAGCAGTATGACTTCACATCTATGAGCTGATTTTCTTGTAAGGGCTACATGAGATAGTATTTATATACTCCCTGAAACATAGCAAGCTCTCAGTAAATGGCAGAAGAAGCAATAAAGTAATAATGATTTTTGCCTCTCATTCCTTACCTCTTTCCCTGAGCTCCAAATTTGTACAGAAGACTAACTACTCGATACCTCCACCTGGGTGTCCCACAGGCCCTCGGAACCAGCATGATAAATCAGACTCACCATCTATTCCTTAAACCCGTACAAACTAGAAACCTGGGTCATCACGACCTCTTCCCCTCCCTCTCCATTTACATGGATCCGATAACTCAGTCAAGGTGTTCACTGGACTCCAGGTTGGAACTTCCTCTCACAAGTCGGAATTTTCTTCTTCCTTCTTCTGAAAATAGACAAAAGCAAGATGGAGAACAAAAAAATGCTTATAAGTTTTCAGGGAAATTCAAAGACAAATGTAATGCAAGACTGCAAAATGTGTGTAAGGCTGTCAAAAGCAGCTGTGATTGAGCAGAAGCCACAATAAGAGGAAGTGAAAAGAAACTCAGCAGATTGCTGGAGGAGTTCAGTGATGGTATATCTCAGCAAGACCAACTAGGAGACATTTATTAAAGGAAAAAGACTCAACCTGAAGTGCAAAACTATCCTTGTTTTCAACAATAGGTATTGAAAATAGAGAGAGCAGTGCTTCTGTGAGAAGCCACTTAGCCTGGTTGGACAGAGGAGCAGAGTGAGCCATAGTTGAAGGAAGCAGCCTGTGTTGGAAGCAACAGAGAAGGGAAAACCTTGGGCTTGTGAACTCTGAAGGGTGACCCTACCTTCTCCTGCCCCTTAACCCTCTTCATTGCCACTTGTCACCCCTACCATCGAACTTATGCTAATACCTAATAGAGGGGAATCAAATATACCCAATTATAAGTAATGCCAAAAAGCGGCCATGGCTTCTATACAAAAATCCTAAAGGAAAAATTGGTAATAGATAGCAAAACTTAACAAAATAAAAACACTTCTTTAGTAGTCATGTTTTCATAGGGCAGGTAAAAATTATGACCAGACATTTTGTCACTACTTAAAAAAAATGTGAGAAGCAATTACATCTCTGAAGAAAGCTCACAAAGAAGGAACAATGGTCTCATGTATGTTAGCTTGGTATTAAAGGATATCATTCAAAGATGAAAAGTCTAGTGATAAAATCATATGCATATGTTAAGCACTGAGGTCTATACTAACATAATATTAGAAACTAAAATTGGGTGGTGGAAAAGAAAGAGAAGGGAAAAGGAAATCTGTTAATTGTATTATGAATCATGGTAGAGAATGAAGAAGAGAGTGTCTAAATAAATAATAACTAAAGATGTCATAGAAAGTTATAATACAGGAGTTATGACTAGAGCAAAATATAAACTCTCTTAAATATTGGAAGAGCCAAAATATATCAAATTATAGAGGTCTTTAATAACCAAACAAAAATCTGTTATACAATGATGTGTCGGAACTAAGACCAAATATGCGTCATGTAAGTGTAAATGGGCTCAGTTGATCTATCAAAAATATTTTCAGGTTGGTCCACAAAGCAAAGCCAACCCTAAGCTGTATTCAAGAGTCAGGTAAGACTGAGTCATTCGGCAAAGTTGAAAACAAAGGGATATTCAAAATCACACCAGACAGATGTAAACAAAAGGAAGCAGAGGCCATGCTCTTCTTATCTGAGAAGGCAGGATTCATAATCAAAGCATAAAATCAGACGTTTATAATGCTAAAGGGAGAAATTCACAGCGATAATATAACCATTCAGATGACATAACAGCAACAATCACCTGGCAGAAATTACAGGAGGTGCAAGGAGGAACAAGCAGTAACACTAAGAACAGGAGACAATTTGGCACTCTCTCCATGACAGACCAGTGGACAAAAACTTAGACTCTAGCAGCCCCAGATAACATAATTAATAAGACAGACTGGACTGAGTTACACAGATTACATACCTTGACAACAGATCATTTATTTTCTTTTCAAATGCCCATGAAATATTAACAAAAGAATCGATTACACTGTAGGCCACAAAGGAACCCCGATAAATTCCCCCAAACCAGAAATAGTGGAGATGATATTCCCTGATCACAATGTAATAAAAATAGAAGTAAACAACAAAATCAGAAAATAAAAAGTCCTTGCCACCTGAAAATTAAAAATAAATTAAAATCACTCAGACATATTCTTAAAGAGGAAACACAACCCCAAAGTGAAGAATTTCTAAAAAAAAAAAATAGTGAAAATATTATATATCAGAACGTATGGACACGGCTAAAAAGGACTCAGAAAAAAGTCATAAACTCAAAAACTTAGGTCAATAAAAAGTAAAAGCAAATGCATTAAGCATCTGACTAAAAAAGTTAGGAATAAAACAACAGTAAGAAATAAAGAGCTAATAAAGATAAAAGCAAAAATCAGTAAGTTAGAACAATAGAAACCCACAGAACTGTAGTATAAGCCCACATGCTGTGTCTTCAGGAGAGGGAGAAAAACAATAAGATAGCCCACTAATCACCCTGCTCACAAAAAAGGAAGAAGAAAATACAAAGAGACGGAAAATGTAAATAGACCAATGTCCATTCAAAAATATAAAAAGCTGTCTATAAAAGCTTTTGATAAAAAAAGGAGTCAAAACAGGACTAGGCCTGGGGAAATTTTATCAAGTCTTTCAGAAAATCAGATGGTGCAATAATGCTTAAATATTTTAGGGCATGTAAAAGAAAATTACCAAGATCTTTTATTGAAGCAAATATAACATTATGCCTAAACCTGGTAGAGATTGGGCAAAAACAAAAACAAACAAAAATCACATTCTAAACTTATTTGGCATATTAGTGCAAAAACCAGATATAAAATATTATCAAACAGAATCCATTAGATCATTAAACTATACTATAAAAAGTGGGTTTTATTTCACAAACTTAAGAATGGTGAAATAATAGAAGAATCACTAACTATGCCATTCCATTACTGGATGTAAGGAGAAAAAACATATGATCAATTCAGACACTAAGAAAAATTACATGCTAAATTCAACAATAATTTTTGATTAAAAAATTAACAAAAGCACAATACAACATGGCTAACATATAAAGGTTTCCTTAAAATTTGTAAGGAAAAGACCAAGTTGAAAGTGGGGGCCCAAAAATTTCACAGAAAAGGAAATATAAATAATTAAACATAAGAAGAGCAACTCAACTTCAATGAAAGATCTCCAATTTAAATCTATTTCAAGATGCCTTTTGCACCGATTGGATTGGCAAAAATCCAAAAGTTTGATAATACTTTGTTAGGGATGCTCTGGGGAAACAGGCATCACATATTGCTGGTGGGAATATGAATTGGTATAACCCCTGTGGAGGGCAAATCAGGACCATCTATCAAAATTATGTATGTATATACCCTTTGACCCATCAATTATACAGTTGGGAATTTATCCTCCAGTTACACTTGCATGCATTTGAAATGATGTCTATACAGAGTTATTCATTACCTTTGCTTGTAGGAGCAAAAATGCAAACAACCTAAGTGTCCATCTATTGGGAACTAGTTAAATTATGGTACATCCATACAATATAATAGCATGAAGCTATAAAAAAGCAGTGACACTTTCTACATATGGATATAGAAAGATTGCCAATATGTATCAAGTAAAACAAACAAACCAAAAAGCCCACAATGTGCCAAAGTGTGTCTATTAAGCTGCCTTTTGTGTTAAAAGAGAAAATATGTCTGTGTGTATGTGTGTGTGTGTGTGTATTAGGTTGTACGCAACTCCCTATAGTCTTAGGAAATAGTGTTGCAAATATTGGCCCCCATCTACTTTTCCAGGTTGATCAACCACTCCTATCCCCTCCAATACACAGCCCACTCTGATTACACAATCTATGCTTTAGTTGCACTGAGACACTTAACAGTCTCTGGTTATCTTTGTGTATATATTGTTCCCTCTGCCTAAAGCACCAAGATACCCCCTCCTCTACCAGATGGACCACTCATCTTTCAGGAAGACCCAGTTCCAAAATTGCACCTACACTAGGGGGAGAGAGAGCAGCTCCCTTCCGTGGGCTCATATGCACACCCTCTTTGTCAAATTGTACTGAAATTCTTTGCTCAGATATATAAGCTCCCAAGAACACCATGAGAAATTCAGGGGCATCAGTCATGTGTTATATTTACTTTTGCATCCCCATGACCTATCTGGCAGAGACTATGCACACAATAAATATGCCTTAGAATGGGAGGTGTAAACAATCCACATGTCCATCAACAAAATGTGACATATACATACAATGGAATATTATTCAGCCTTAAAAAGGAAGGCAGTTCTGACACAGGCTATAACATGGATGAACCTTGAAAGTATTATATTTACTGAAATAAACCAGATTCAAAAGGACAAATATTGGAAACAAATATTCAAAACTTATATGAGTTTTCTGGTGTAGTCGAATTCATAAAGGCAGAAAATAGAACGATGGTTGCCAGGGGGGTCGGGGGAAGAGGGAATGGGGAGTAATGGTTGAATGGGTACCGAGTTTCAGTTTGGGAAGATGAAAAAGTTATGGAGTTGGATGGTGGTGATGGTTCCACAGCAATCTGTACTTAATGCTGCTGAACTGAATACCTAAAAAAGGCTAAAATGGTAAATTTTATGTTATGTATATTTTACCACAATAAAAAAATATGCTTTGGGCTTCCCTGGTGGCGCGGTGGTTGGGAGTCCGCCTGCCGATGCAGGGGACGTGGGTTCGTGCCCCGGTCCGGGAGGATCCCACATGCTGCGGAGCGGCAGGGCCCGTGGGCCGTGGCCGCTGGGCCTGCGCGTCCGGAGCCTGTGCTCTGCAACGGGAGGGGCCACAACACTGAGAGGCCCGCGTACCGAAAAAAAAAAATGCTTTGAGTGGGGGAATCCAAGGAATCCTTAAGATAGAAAGTCACTATCCACAAGAACACTTTTATATCCTATTCCCAAAGATGGTAATACTGTATGTTGTGTTCCCGTCCATTTGTCAAAATCAATTCTACCCTTAGAAAACTTTCTCTCGAGACTTAATTGAAAGCTGTCAATGAATGGTCACTAAGATTTTAGTAAATATGCTACACCATTCATTTGTCAATAAATATTGTTGACCCGCTAGGTGGCAGACACAAGTTGCTGAGGATACAGAGGTGAGAAAGACCTGTTTTCCTCACCTTGAGGAGCATCCACACAACACTGAATCTACAGTCTCTGAAACACTTTGAGGAAGCTTTGCCTCTAGTTCCTTCCAGTCTCGGGGGTCACTCTCTCACTGGTCCCCTGTACTTCCCTCTACTCTATCGTAGTTTTCACCTAAGGTATGGGGTATCTGTTAACGTTCCACAGTAGAGAACCAATTCCCTTAAATAAACAAAACACAAAAAGTTTATGAAATACATTGGGTAGAAATGCACTGCTCATTTTTATGTTTTATTTTTGAATTGGTTATTGCTGGGGTGGAGAAGTGCTATTGATTTTTTTATGTTGATCTTGAGTTTAGCAATCTCGCTGAACTCTATTATTAATTCTAATAGTGTGTGTGTTGATTCCTTTGGTTATTCTGGAGAGATGATCATATCATTTGCAGTTAATGTCCGTTTTATCTCTTCCCTCCCAATCCTTACAACTTTGATTTCTTTTTGTTCCCTCATAACATTGGCCATGACCTTTAAAATAAAACTTCCCCCCAAACCACCATAAGGCAGCAAAAAAATGAATTAATTTTATGATATTGAAATAAAAGATTTTTGTTCAAAGAAACCATGAACAAAGTTACTAAATGCTAGAACAGAAGATACGTGCAATGTCTAAAACAACAAGGGATTACTGTTTCTAGACTAAGGAATTTTTGCATGTCAACAAGGAGAAAATGTCAACCCAATGGAAAAATCATCAAAGGATATGAATAGTAATTTATAGATGAGAAAATTCTAAAGCTAGTAAGCTCATCGAAGAGATGCTTAAAGTCATTAATAATCAGAGAAGTGTAAATTAAAACAATAATGAGATATTACTTTACATATTTTAGACTGGTTGAGTGAGAAAGCTGGGTCGTGCCAAATGTTGGAGGGAACTTGGGGATATAAGATGTAAGGATGTAATCCAGTGCTTGAGGTAGCGTGACTGGTGCAGCAATTCTGAAGAGCGATTAGTAGCTTTAAGTCAAATTTTAAAATGATCTGCTGCAGGGTATCCCCAGTTCCCACACATGCTCCTAAGTGGACATATGCAGAGAAGTTCATGGCAGCCTTGTCTGCCATGTTAAGGAGTTGGAGGCAGTTGGGTTGCCCCTCTTTGGGTGAGTGGATAGATAAAAATATGGTGGATGCAAACCATGGAGTCCCATGCATCAACTGGGAAGAACAGTCTACATGTGTGGCTGGGTCTTAAAAACATGGTGCTGAGGGAGAGAAATTCAGAAAAAACTGTGATATCTCAACCAATACCATTTATATGAAATTCAATTGCATGCATACGAATCAAGAGTACATATTTTATAAGAACACATATGCACAAAAAAAGCAAGTCCATGTTAAATGCATCAGAATAGTTGCCTGTAGGGGTGGGAAATGGGGAGAAAGTAAATGAATAAATAAATGAATAAATGAATAAATAAAACAGGAGCAGGCCCTTGCACAGAGGGATGGTAGCAAAGCTCCATGATGGAAGAGTGAGATTTTTTTTAAAGAAAAATAAATTAAAGCAATGCTGAGAGACCAAAGGATCCCAGAGAGAGAGATGACAGGAGCTGAGCTCGTGTCTCAAAAGATAGAGGGTCTTCTAGCTCAGCCAAAACATCATCTCAAAGTTATCTCAAAGATGCCCACAAGAAGTGGCCCAACCACACGTTTATGTCATGAGATAAGAGCTTGGGATTAGCAGATGCAAACTGGTATATATAGAATGGATAAACAACAAGGTTGCACTGTAGAGCATAAGGAACTATATTCAATATGCTGTGATAAACCATAATGGAAAAGAATATGAAAAAGAATGTGTATATATATATATATATATATATATATATATATATATATACACACACATAACTGAGTCACTTTGTTGTACAGCAGTAATTAACACAACACTGTAATTCAACTATACTTCAATAAAAAATTTAAGAAAATGAATAAAAAATAAAAAGAAATAACTGTTAAAAAAAGTGAACTCGGAGAAAAAACAAGATAAGGAAGGGAGAAGGGCTTTTTTGCCTACTTCCCACCTTGTAAAGAAAGGGAGGGGGTGGCAACCAAGTGGGAAGGGAGGAGAGTGGGAGCCATCTCATCCTTCCAACCACCCACCAGCCTCTGCCTTCCCCGTGTCATCTTGTGCACAAAGAGGAGGACCCAGAGAAAGGGGGCCTTGTCTCCTGATCTGGCCAAGCTCCAAGACCACACGTGATAAGTCAGGGCACAGGAGGGGCAGACCAGGAGCCCAAAGCCCAGTCATGTATTCATTCCACGTGGAGGGGTACCTGGTCCTCAAAAGTCTGATTCAGAGAAAATAAATAATGGGCCTCAGAAGCTCACTGGTCAGGCAACGAACACACCCAGACCTCCCTCTATCACTTTTCTTGGCCACATCATTTGACACTGAGGCAGGTTGGGGTTGCACCCCTCTTGTCAACTGAGACCCTCCAGAAAGCCAGGCCGTGATGGAGACTGCGTGTTTATTAACGTCTGTCAAGAAACTGGTGACTGTCAGAGATTATGTATTGACCTGGCTTCCTGAATGTATTCTCGGCTGGTTAGGAATTATTACATACAAGGTCTCTGGAAAGTTAGCCAGCCTGCTGCTCTCAAAATACGCTTAAGGTTGGGGGGCAGAGAGGTGACTCCTGTCTCCGGCAATTTGGAAAGCCGGAACCGGAAAGAAAAATAAATGTGGTGAAAATGTATCCACCGCAGGGAGTGGATCTGGGATCAGGGGCTGGTCACGAATCCAGAATAAGACCTTCCTAAACACAATGGAAAGCATGGACAGATGAGTGTCCTAATTTAGGGCAGTTCGTTTGCTCAGTGATTTCCAGGCAAGTCCCAGGGGGATCAAAGTGAGTTCAAGGTGAATAGGTTTGCTGCCCACAGCTAAGTGACTAGATGTTATCCTAGGACAATGGCTCAGGACCTGAAGGGTGGCACTGGCACCTCCCAACTGTGTGGCCATCAGCAAAGCGGCGGGCACAGGGATCCGGGGGTTGGAGGGTTCTGTAAAGTAGAGGCCTGCACGCTTCTGCTGGCAGAGTGGGAGCTCTGACTACAGAATGGTACATGCCAGGAAACAAGTTGAGGAACAAATCACCAGTCTGGATGGGGGCTGGAATTGTTGGCTTACTCAAATATACACCTTAGTAAGAATTTAGAAGGAACTTCATGCAAAAGCTTGGACAACAACCTTAGTCCAAACCCACTCACAAACAATGAGTGGAAGCAGCATCTATTTTAGATGTCACAGGTCTAGAACTATCACCTTGGGTAGCAGCTACCAAGCTTTCAAAGAGCATGAGCGGAATTAGGCATAGTTGTCCTGGGCCCCTGGCGTGGAGAGACTTGGTCTAGCAGTGTCTCCTGATTCCCACGGGTCTCCAGAGAAGGATGTCTCTTAGGTGGTCCTTGAAATGCTACTGGGAAACTACCAGGGTTTCACACCAAAAGGAACAAAGAGCTAGGACATTCCATAGATGGATGAATGAAATTCAGTCCTGCAAATCTGCCCTAATGTACATTTGCAACAGCTGCCTGCAGTTGGGAAACCAGATCTGCTTTGTGGCATCCTTGATCAAAGATGATCCCTCTGGGATGTGGCAGCTTCTCCTACAACCGTCCCACCCCTGCTGCAATCCCATGGTTCCTGTGGGTTGTATACAGCTCAGAGTCCCTGAATATCAAACACTCTAGGCACACATGCAGCAGTCAGTGAGACATGGCCTGAGTGGCCCGAAAGACACGGTGACGCCCCTGAAATGCCAAGCTTGCACCCAAGGCTTGGCTTTGACTCCCAAAGAATTAAAGTCAACATGTGTCTGGGCATCAAATCAGAGAGAACTGTCAACTCTTTCAACTTCGTTCTACAGCACTAAAATTTCCTTCTTAAAACAGTATCCAATTTCAAGTGTAAAGGAAGGAACGGATAATACAGATGTTTCATGGAGTTTGAAGTATCAAGAGTCTAAAACTATCACTTTTACTTTATCGGCCATCTCTGAAGAGTTCAAAGCATTTTTCGTGAACATTTTCATGCAAAATTTCACAACAGCAGACGGGGCAGGCGTGATCCTCATTTTACAGACAGAAATGAATGAGCGGCTAGAGGTCTTCGGACTCTTAGCCTCTTTCCTCTACGAGTCATTCCCAAAACCCAACAGTCAGGGCCACATTTTTAAAGCAGTGTCCCTAGATGCCCAGGCTGTTCTGGATTTTCCAGGACTGTAGTAGCAAACACAGAAGTCAGACAGCGAGGGGACAGGTGGCTTTGTGCCTAGTGGGGTCAGTGACAAGCCAGAATGCTCTTGGTCTAGAAGCAGCTGAACCAGCTCTGGCCAAGCCCTGCCATGAAGAATGTGGACCTGAGTGTAACCAGATAATCTGATTGTTAAAGACAAGATGTAAATCTAATAGTTTTTGGATAAAATCCACTGATATTTAAATGTTAGCTAATTTTGAAAAAAAAAAAATTCATTGCAAGCAAAACAAATCACATCTGTGAGCCAGACACTGCCCAAAGCAGCCGGTTTGCAACCCCAATCCTAAGACGTAACCACTGATGGCAATTTCTATCTATGTTTAGCAGAGAAAAAAAAAAAAAAAGAACTTCTATTTTACTGCCTTTTTTTTTTTGCGGTACCCGGGCCTCTCACTGTTGTGGCCTCTCCCGTTGTGGAGCACAGGTTCCGGACGCGCAGGCCCAGCGACCATGGCTCACGGGCCCAACCGCTCCGTGGCATGTGGGATCTTCCTGGACCGGGGCACGAACCCGTGTCCCCTGCATCAGCAGGCGGACTCTCAACTACCACGCCACCAGGGAGGCCCAGAACTTCTATTTTAAACTACAAATGACCACAACCACAACTGCTTGCTAGGGGACCTACATCCTTTCTCCCCAGTCTGAAATATTTCCTAAGAAAGATACTATGATGGGTTTGGGCTGTGAGCCCCTCATGTTGCCATCTCCAGACGTGGTCTGAAAGTGGCAAGTAGATTTTTTTTAATTTATTTTTTATTGAAGTATAGTTGAATTACAATGTTGTGTTAATTACTGCTGTACATATATACAATGGAATACTACTCAGCCATAAAAAAGAAGGAAATAATGCCATTTGCAGCAACATGGAAGCAACTAGAGATTACCATACTAAGTGAAGTAAGTCAGAAAGAGAAAAGTGAGTAGATTTTTATCTGCTTATAAAAGAGAGCAGAATGTAGGGTTTGGAGGTCTGAGCTCTGCTGCAAATAAAGCCCCTTTCCCTCTCCTTTCCAGTCTTCCATGAAAGTTTACTATCTTCTCCTGTCGTTTGCTAGGATGAAGGAAGGCGGGGGGATGACCCACGCCTGTGTTGATGTGGAGAGGAAACAGCTACAGGGCAAGGCTCCAAATGCCTCAATGAGAGAAGCGGGAGAAGCAAGGCACACAGGACTCCTCAGAGATACTGGGAAAGAGGTTCTTCGCTTTCTACAGTAGGTAGGACAGAATTAGAGGGTTTTTTTTTTTTTTTTAAAGGTCAGCATGACCCCTGCAGCCTGGAGGCTTGGGGACATCTTTAGTCAGGCAGCCAATAAACTTTGAGTCACCAAGATCAGGGCACACACCACAAGCTCCTCCATGGTGGACAAACAGGGGCTCATGTCTTTCCAAGAGTCCCAGGGTTATCAGGCCCAGGGGTGTAGGTGTGGGATACACAGCCAGAGTTTGTGTTCCAGAAGGTGTGGCCTCTCTGTACTCAGTCACTAACTGGCAGGGCTGCCGGGGCCCCCACCCTGGAGGTGCCATGATGGGTATCACCTCATGACCACAGAACAAAGCCTTGGGGCAAGTGTGGACAGGGCATTTTCTCCTTCCTTGGGCCTTGGAGGGAGTTTCCTGAACACCCAATTTGGATGGCAACAGAGGTGGTCTTGAGTAGATAGAACTGTCCTCAGGACCCTTCTTGGAGTGTCCCTACGGGTTAAGAAAGCTAACATGTTTGTCAAAAAGGAGAGCAGGGCTTCCCTGGTGGCGCAGTTGTTGAGAGTCTGCCTGCCGATGCAGGGGACGCGGGTTCGTGCCCAGGTCCGGGAAGATCCCACATGCCTCGGAGCGGCTGGGCCCGTAAGCCATGGCCACTGAGCCTGCGCGTCCAGAGCCTGTGCTCCTCAACGGGAGAGGCCACAACAGTGAGAGGCCCGTGTACCGCGAAAAAAAAAAAAAAAAAAAAAAGGAGAGCAGAGTGGGATGATCCCTGTGTCTTCCCTTGGAAATAGCTCTTTCTGCTCAAAACACTTTCAGGTTTCCAACTACACACAGCCCACACCCCCTCCACCCCTCTGTCCCCTGGGGAAGTAGCCTTAACTTGCAGAGATCCAGCCTGAGGTCTTGTGGTTCAGGTCCAAGGGACGTGACATCTCCTAGCCTGCCCTGGGGACCCTGCAGGAGCATCCTTCCTTCTCATGACTTCCCGTGGATTTTTGAGCCACTGATCATGAGTCACAGTGGAGAGGTGAGTTTTCTTTACATCTGCTTGGCTATGATTAATGTATGAATTGTTGGCCTTGTGTGTTTTTCAGAAAAGAAATAAAACAGCTGTAAAGGGAGCATCCTGTGCCCACCTGCGGTCTGACTACTGTCATCTCACATAACCAGATCAGTTTATTTGGTTAAAGTGATGTGAACTGTAACCCTGAATAATTTATTGAACTATTGAACCACTTGGAAAATAATTGAAGCTTGAGCCTAGTTTTACATAACAGATTTAAACTGGAGAGAAATGTATTAGCAAGATCTCAACCTCTAGAAATAGAAAAGGCAGTGAGGGAGCTGACAGTCTTATCATAACATACTCTTGTATAAAGCGTTTCTAACTGGTCACTGTCTGTGGCAATGACTTGGTAGCA
Organism: Mesoplodon mirus; assembly: GCF_964341445.2. NCBI lineage: Eukaryota > Metazoa > Chordata > Mammalia > Artiodactyla > Ziphiidae > Mesoplodon > Mesoplodon mirus. The sequence goes on from NC_138995.1 coordinate 46,575,100, forward strand.
TCTCCCATCCCACGCCAGCTGGGTCCGACCACAGAGGGAAGGGAGGTGAAATGGTGGAGGAAGAGGGGCACTGCCAAAGTGAGAGATAATCCCAGAGTTTGAGGAGTTGGGGGGCACAGGAAAAGTCTCTCATCCACAGCATAGGCCATCCTGGCAGTGACCTATAATCTAACGGTCTGCCGCAGAGCAGCTAGAGGAAGTTAGTTGTGCACAACTCAGATGCGCTCCACTTACAGGGAAAGGAGGCGTCAGCTCCACCTGGCTCTGTGCCTTGATGAGACAACATCTGGAGTACCATGTGCACATCCAGGTCCACATGATTAGAGAGGCATTGATAAACTGAGGAACCCAATAATTAGCATTCAAGGTGGAGAAGGAATTTCAACCACATGCAGTGGGAATCACTTGAGAAACACACACTTTCTTCTTGTTTTAAAACTTTATTGTGCAAGTGTATTGATACCTATACTATAGTAACAACATGTAGAAAATACAGATAAGCAAAGGAGAAAGAGAAAAATCAGAAATCACAATCTCAAGAGCCAGAGGTGCCTATCCCTTCATGTTTTTACATAGTGCATTATATGGTAAGTTGTTTAGAAAATGGAAGTCATATGATTCCATAATCTGCTTTTTTTCGATTAGCAATACATATTGTTCTTATATATAACAATACATGTTTTGAATAGGCAAGTGTACCTTGTCTATAAAATGTATGTACAGAATTATTTTGAATAGTCCCATGGCATTCCTGTACTGTCCTTTACTAATGAGTAGAGATTGATTCTGATTTTCATATTTATAAACAGTGATGTGGGCATGCTGGTATGATAAAATGCAGAAAGACTTTGTACTAAAGAAGCATTCTCTATGCTTTATCTTTTAATCCTCCAACCCTAGAGGGGAGATACTACTCATTTCTCTATTTTATAGATGAGAAAAACGAACTTAGAGATTTTAAGTAAGTAACTGGCTATGACATTGTGGGCAAGGATCAGAGCCGGAATTTAAACCCAGGTCTGTCTGATGCTGCAGCCAAGATTTGTAATTACCACAGTCTACTGCTGTCTACACATATCTATCGAAATTTTTCTGACTACTTCTTCAGGTTAAAGGCCTGAGTGTGAGACAGGCTAGAGCCTGGGACCTGAGGACACTTTGCTGCAATGCTGGCACCTGGACAAATGCCTCCTTGAGCAACAAAATACAAAGAAACTATAAGGGACTAAAACTAACTGCGTGCATGCACGGTTGGGGCAAATTATGGACAACAAGATACAAAACAGATGAAAAAGCCCAACTGCTGCTTCTGAAGAGCCAGGAGCAAAAACAGGGGGTCGGGAGCAAAAGCAGGGTACTGTGCATGCCCCTTCACACAACACCACCAAAAGGGTGGGTAAATCACCTAAGCCTCCCCTCCAGCCCGACCCCTGGACCCGCCCCTACCCTCACTCCATATAAGGTACCAGCTCACCCCACCTCAGGGAGCAAGCAAGGGAACCTGTTACTCGTTTTCTCTCCCCTCTGCTGCAGCCAGGGCCCCAATAAAGCCTTGCCTGAATTTCTTGTCTGGCCTCTGATCGATTGCTATTGATTAAGGAGACCAACAACCCTGGTCGGTAACAAATGTATATTTACTGGGACAAAGGAAATCAGGACTTTTACATCTAGGAAACAGAAAAAAATGGTCACTGCGTTCAGAGATTGGCAGGCTCATGGGGTTGTTGCATGGTTAATTCATTCTGGGCTCACCCACCTGGCCCAACAGGAACAGAGAGGCTAAGGGTGGCTCACAAGTCCTCTGAAATGGAAGGGTCTCCCTTGTGAGGCAGGCGTCGTACAAAATCATCCCAGCAGAGTTTGCAGGGGTCCCTGGTAGAGATGCCATCTCTGGGCTAGAGACTGAAGAGAAAGACTCGGCAACCTCTCCAATCTTCTTGTTCTATGATACCACAGCCTATTGGCCGTCCTGGTACTACAATTACGATATAAAATTGGGGGAGTCTTTATTTATATGCCACAGTTACTAAAGCAGTGTTTCAAAACCATTTCTATAAAAGAAAAGTCATCGTTGATGTCTAAAAATATAGGGAGGTAGGTGGTGGAGGAGGAAGGCATGAACCCGTATATGGAAATGTGTTCGATTGGAGCAAAATGCAAAACCAGCTTCTGTTTCCAATTACGAGCTTTTGTTCCCTGGCAGTGGCCATCCTCCACCTTGCCTGCTGCCATGCCTTGCGTTACTCGCAGGAGTCACGAATTATTATAACTTAAAATGTGTATTCGCCCGAAGAAAGCTGTGATGTGGGCACCAAAAGAGATGCAGACTGCTTAGCCTAAGTTGGCCTTTTCTCCCTTCTATTCTAATAGATCTTTTTTTTTCTTTTTGTCACTCAAAATGAGTGTCTGGTGTACCAGCATAAATTGTTAAAAGCAGTTTAGGTAAAGGAAGAGAGAGTAAAGTGGAGTTTTTTTCACAAAAGCCAACCTCAATTTATGTCAAAGAGGGTTAAAAGACCTTGGGATTAAAGCAATAAACTTGCTGCTGTCAAAGCTAAAACCCGCTAACAATTTAGTGCCAAACGCATGTTGTTCAATATCATTTCATATTATATTATGTCACAAAGAGCTGACGGTCTGCATCACCCTGACAAGGCTGATTTACTCTGAAGAATTCATCGACATTTTGCACAGTCAAAGCTGACTTCATTTTGTTTGGATGGACGGTGGGAAATGTCTCTGTACTTGAGTTTGAATATTAGTCTGAAAATCATTCTCAGATTAAAGATTCAGGAGACCGTGGGTCCTCGGCTTGGCAAAGCCAAGTCTTTGAAAGGCAGAAATATACTTTTCATTGTTCTCATTGACAGAGTATTTAGACCAAGGACTTTAATAAAAATCAAGAGGTTAAATTAGATTTTTATGGCATCCCCTAAAGTCAATGAATTGTTAACCATTTCTCTGGAAAAAGAAAATCATACAAGAAGATCACCCCTGATCCAGACATAAATTTATAAATAAATTCATAAATTCCTTAAGAGATGTTAATCACCTTATTTCCTTAGTTATGTGTATTCACAATCCCCTTTGCCCATTTTCTTTTACCAGTGAAAAAGGCACAGGTGCAGTGAGTGACATGTCAGGGTGTCTCCCAGTTCAGAGGTCATGGGACAATGGACAAAGACAGTGAGACAAAAGATTTTTCTTGGGACAATCACAGAGGAAAAAAATGCATCTGAAATTATATGCCTTGAAGAGTATCAATCAGGCTAGTTTTAAAATCAAATAAATAAATATCCTATATAAAGTGACTTGTATAAATGTCTACCACATATGAAATATGCATCTCTATTTATATACTTAGGTCTAAAAAATTATGCAATGAAATATTGAGTGGTTATCTCTGGGTGGTGATATTAGGGGTAACAGGTGATTCTTTTCATCTTTATGGGTATTTCTGAATTTTCTTAAAATGTACATGGCTTACTTTTGTTTTAAAAGAAAACCAAAAAAGCCATAAAACTATACTATAAAGGAATTTATTGTCCAAAGCTATCCCACAGTGAATATCTCTGTAAAGTATGGTCTTATTCTTTTAATCAACATAAGGCATCCCTAATTTAACAGACTCTAAAATTGAAGTTTTCAAACATTGCTTTCCCTTATGTCTGGCCTGTTCAGTGGTCAACTCGATAACCTATGGGAGGGAAATGATGAAAATGCTTCCCAATTACGTGTCTAGGATTCTGTGCTGGACGTCCCCAGGGCTGCTGTGTGTTCCAACTGACGCGTGATTGACACGCTATACGAAGTCCCACCTCCACCACCGAAGGATGCTGAAAGGCCTTGACAGATGGTCAGAACAATTCCAGGTGACAGTCAGAACTGAAGGGTCCCAGAGAAGGGAGGTGTGTGTGTGCGTGTGTGTGTGTGTGTGTCTTGTCTCTTCTACATCGAGGAAAGCAGACTCACCTCAGCCTTGCCCAGCTTCTCTCTCAGGCATCAGATGCACCATCTCACCCTTCTGTCCTCTGGCGGGATCTCAGCATCACCCACCTCTCACCTGACCTTTACCACATCTTCCCCTATAGCCTGAGGGGGCTCACTGCCAAGGCCACTTTCTTTCTTTCTTTTAAAGAAGGGAGGGCAAGCATTTTATTTTAATTAAGATTTTAAATGTATTTCAATTGAACAGTCATTAAATTCAAAAAATACAACATAGGGGACTTCCCTAGCAGTCCAGTGGTTAAAATTTCACCTTCCAATGCAGGGGGTACGGATCTGATCCCTGGTCAGGGAGCTAAGACTCCACATGTCTTGTGGCCAAAAAAAACCCAAAACATAAAACAGAAGCAATATTGTAATAAATTTGCCCAAAAAAAACCAAAACATAAAACAGAAGCAATATTGTAATAAATTCAATAAAGACTTTAAAAATGGTCCGCAACAACAAAAAAATCTTTTAAAAAATTAAATAAATAAATAATCCAACATAGTTTATTTGTGTCCCATTTCCTGACCCACATTATAATTTTCTCCCATCTATCTTTAATCCATCTTCTATCAGATATTTAGATACTCTTTTCTCTAAGCTTTCGTCTTTCTCTGCAGTCGAAGGCAAACCATATTCCACCCTGGCCCAAATGATCTACTTTCCTTCCTCCTTAATCCACCCTTGAATATTCCCCTGCCCACATCCAAGCCTTCAGCACAAGAAAGTGAGGGTGCTCAAAGAGGGAGGGGCATCTTGATGCCCCTGCCTTCTCACTCGGGGTGGGGGGGGCACTTCTCCATCAGCACCCTCTTCAGGGTGTCCAGCACATCAGGGTTCCAGAGGCTATAGCTGACTGGGTTCAGCATGGGGCTGAGGATAGTTTTGAGGATCCCAATGTCCTTGTCCTTGACTGAGACTGACCCTGAGCCCAGACGCATGTAGCTGAGGAAGCTGGTTCCATAAAAGATGCAGACCGCGGTGAGGTGGGAGCCACACGTGGAGAAGGCAAGGCCACTTTCTAAGCAGAGTATTTTCCCCCCAACAAACATTAAGTCGACAAAAGATGCTACGTGTGCAAAGCACCAAGGCGCCCATAGAGCAGGAACCTGCTTGCTCCAACATAGCTGTGTGGGATCATTTCCCCTCTCTGTGTGATTGGCATCAGGGTACGTGCTGGGTCTGCCTTGCAGGGTTGACATGGAATCCGGTAGCCTAAGTTATGTACAGGATACCTGCTGTGCCAGGTGGAATGAGATGTCACCCCTGCACCCTAGGGGCTCCCAATCTAAGGATGAACTACAACCAAGGTCCGGATGTGAAAGGGATGAAAGAGAGGCAAAAGCAAGTGGGGTTGCAGACCCATGACTTTTCTGGGGGGAATACCAAGCAGGGTTTCGTGGAGGAAGTTGCAGTGAACGTATGCTTTGGAGGATGAAGAGGCAACTGCCTTGGAAACACTTTGATGTGCAAGGCACTTGTGGTTAGGAGATGAACAGTGACGGTAACCCCTAATGAAACGGGCTGCTTGGAGAGCTGGGTTGTTCTGCTTTTCTCTTGTGCAGCCCTCAAGTGAGGCAGAATAATCTCCTACCCTGTAGTAATTCCACATGGCTGTGAAGATCGCAGTTAAACTGTCCCCAGCCCTCTCCCTCCCAGGAGAAGCAATCCCTAAGATCAAGGTCATCTCTCCTTTGCACATCGGTTCCTGTTCCTTTGATTGTGCTTCTGTTCTAGGTCCCTCTGTTTCCAAAAAGACTAACCCTGCATCTGCCACTCATGGCCTCTCCACCTGACCTTCAGGAAGTTTCCCGCCCACACTCTGGCCAGTCCCACCTCTGGCAGCACCTGAGGCTCTTGGCTGCCTGTGGGAGGAGACGGGGATGAGGACAGTGCCACGGAGGAATAGACAGTTCAGAAGGATATGGATTCAGCCACCCTCACTGACCACTGGCTCCTGCCAGGCCCTCTGTGCAGAACGCAGCTCCAGGACCAGAAACTGCACCCCAGGTATTCCTGGGCTGGTGTGGGAAGCAGAAATTGGCAACAAGTCTACAGCTCGCAGCACAACAGTGCTGGGATGCAGAGAGGAGGAGCAGAGAAAGGTGTTTAAGTGAGGAGACATTTAGCCTGCCTCTCCACAAAAGACAAGCAAAGCCAAGTCCAGATGGGGATGCAGTCAGAGAATTCTAAAGAAGAACTGATGGAATGGTTTTGTTGGCGGGGGCGGGGGGGGGATGGAAGATAGAACTGGTAAGGTGCAGGTAGTGTCCATACAGCCTAAGATGTTTTAGGGAATCTGGACTTTATCCCCTCGGTACCCTGAGTCATTGAGGGCGTCTGGGCAGCGTTAAGTGTACCGTCAATTTGTTGGGTTGGAGAGTGATATCTCATTGTAGTTTTGATTTGCTTTTCCCTAACAACTAACGGTGTTGAGCATCTTTTTACGTGCTTATCAATCATTTGTATATCTTCTTTGGAGAAATGTCTGTTTAGGTCCTTTGCGTATTTTCAATTGGGTTATCTTTTTATTTGAATTATAATAGCTCTTTATATATTTTGGATACAAGTCCCATTGAAACCGAGCAGGATCCTATGGGACCTTCCAGGGGACATGGAATGTCCCCTGCTTCTTATTTATAGAAAAACTTTAGCTTCCTAGGCCTTCCCTGAATTCCTAAGAGAAAATTTAATCAGTTAATAATTAAAGAAGTGACAAAATACAGAAATAAAGGAAAGCAGTCAAGCAAAACAATATAATAATAGCTTAACCATGAAACAAAGCCAGGGACCCTTAGTTCCTTCTCACATGCTATAGATAATATCCTGATGCATATCCTTGAGTTGTTTTGCAGAAACTGAGACCACTCCACCCCTGCCACCAGGTGGAGGAAGTTGACTGCATGCTGACCACCAGCACATAGACCCAGACCACTTGGAATCAGAAAACTGATGATTGAGTTTCCCAAAATATTACCATGTTACCTCACCACCAACCAATCAGAAGAATGACCACGAGCTGTTCACACACCCCATATCCCTCAACCCTAATGTTGCCTTGAAAAACCCTTCCCTGAAAGCCATCAGGAGTTTGGGTCTTTTGAGCTTTAGCCGCCTGTTCTCCTTGGTGCCCTGCAATAAGCACTGCACTTTCCTTCACCACAACCCCGTGTCAGTAGATTGGCTTTGTTGTGCATCAGGCAAGCAGACCCAAGTTCACTTGGTAACACCTTATCAGACAGATATGTGTTTTACAAATACTCTCCTCCATTCATATTTCATCTCAATGATTGATTCAGCCTCTTGCTGGTCTCCTTCCTTTTTCTCTTGGTCCCCTACAACCCAGGAGCCAACGCAATCATTTAAAACATAAATCAGGTTATATTTCTCCGTGCAATATGATCTTTTAAAAATGCTACTCCCCTGCATAAAAAATATGTGTAAGAAAATAAACTCTTTCTCTGGTTCCCATCACTATTGGGATAAACTGCAGGGTCCTTTCCCTGGCCTGTAAGGCCCTCAATGATACTGCCTTTGCTTGTATCTCCACTTCCCTTCCCGTCACTCTCTGCACCCTAGCCACCCCCAGCCACGCTAACTTGGGTTCAGAATCCCCAAGCTCCTTCCCTCCCTATCCCCTTTGTATTCCCGAAGGCTTCCTCTCTCCTCTTCCCCTGGCCAACCCCTTTCCACACGTATCACGTTAAATGCCACTTCCCTGGGGAGAACATCATGGATTCTCCAGTCTAAGTTATGTCCCTTTGACACAAGAAGGGCAGTGCCATCAAACTCGTCACACTTTGATTAGAGGAATTATTGATTGATGGCTGTTAGACTAAAAGCTGCAGAGGGACAGGGCTTGGCTGTGTTGTGTCCAGCACCCAACAGTGTCTGCAGAGGAAAGGGACAGGATTCAAGTCCCCTCCAGGCACCAGGGGCCTGATGGAGAAGCTGAGGACGTAAAGCCCCTCTCTCAGAGTGCCATCTCCCCAGATGAAGGCAGACCCGAGAACGCTTACTTTAAAAGAACATTTATTCTATTTCGGTTCTGTTCTGCACACCATTATTCTCAACAGATTTGGAAATCACAAATTTACAGTTTCACCCAAACTCCTTGCTGACTTTTGGTGTTGGAAAAATTTGCCATCACCGTCACCCTACAATTCATTAGTAATCCATCAGCCTTTTGTTTCTCTTAAAGAACAGAGGACCGTGTTTCCTACAGTTCGGGAGAGATCCATTGTCTTTGGGTTTTTTTGTGGTTTTTTTTTTAAGTTTTATTTTAAGAATGACTTTCTAAGAGCCTTTGAAGCTAAACCTAGTGTTATTTGTGAATTTTCACCTGGGATCTGACAGGAGTCAGGGACAGAGCTGAAAGGGACTTCAATGGTCATCCTGGATAGGAAATAGGTCCAGAAGGTCACCAAGGCTCACACAGACATTTTGAGATGGAGCTGGGACCACAGCCAGGTCCCTGGATGCCCATTCCATGCTCCTCCTCCTTTGTATCCATTCACCCTTCACTTGGAAATGGTACCCTCATTTTCTAATTTTGCTCTTAGAAACTCCCTTTCCAACACCCTTGGCCCTTTTCTTTAAGTTGTCCCATATCAAGCTCAGAGGTGGATCATGAGACCATAATTCAGGCAACTAGCACTTTGCATTCATCTGTCCATAGTGATTGGTTTAGAATTAGACATGTGACCAAATTAGAGCCAATGAGATGTAAGCAGATTATCTGTGGGAATGCTGGTCAGAGGTTCTCTTTCTACCCCAGGCTAAACTTGAGGGTGGGTGCAGATGCCAGAGCTGCTGCAGCCATCTTTTTTATTTTTTTTAACATCTTTATTGGACTTTATTTATTTATTTATTTATTTATTTATTTTTATTGAATTTTTATTGAATTTATTTATATATATATTTATTTTTATACACTTATTTATTATTTAACATCTTTATTGGAGTAACATTTTTATTGTAATTGCTTTACAATGGTATGTTAGTTTCTGCTTTATAACAAAGTGAATCAGCTATACATATACATATATCCTCATATCTCTTCCCCCTTGTGTCTCCCTCCCTCCCACCCTCCCTATCCCACCCCTCTAGGTGGTCACAAAGCACCGAGCTGATCTCCCTGTGCTATGAGGCTACTTCCCACTAGCTATCGGTTTTACATTTGGTAGTGTATATATGTCCATGCCACTCTCTCACTTTGTCCAAGCTTACCTTTCCCCCTCCCCGTGTCCTCAAGTCCATTCTCCAGTAGGTCTGTGTCTTTATTCCTGTCATGCCCCTAGGTTCTTTATGACCTTTTTTTTTTTTTTAGATTCCATATATATGTGTTAGCATACGATATTTGTTTTTCTCTTTCTGACTTACTTCACTCTGTATGACAGAATCTAGGTCCATCCACCTCACTACAAATAACTCAATTTTGTTTCTTTTTATGGCTGAGTAGTATCCCATTGTATATATCTACCACATCTTCTTTATCCATTCATCTGTCGATGGACAGTTAAGTTGTTTCCATGTCCGGGATATTGTAAATAGAGGTGCAATGAACATTGTGGTACATGACTCTTTTTGAATTATGGTTTTCTCCAGGTATATGCCCAGTAGTGGGATTGCTGGGTCATATGGTAGTTCTATTTTCAGTTTTTTAAGGAACCTCCATAGTGGCTGTATCAATTTACATTCCCACCAACAGTGCAAGAGGGTTCCCTTTTCTCCACACCCTCTCCAGAATTTATTGTTCGTAGATTGTTTGTAGTCACCATTCTGACTGGTGTGAGGTTATATCTCATTGTAGTTTTGATTTGCATTTGTCTAATGATTAATGAAGCTGAGCATCTTTTCATGTGTTTCTTGGCAATCTGTATATCTTCTTTGGAGAAATGTCTATTTAGGTCTTCTGCCCATTTTTGGATTGGGTTGTTTGTTTTTTTGATATTGAGCTGCATGAGCTGCTTGTAAATTTTGGAGATTAATCCTTTGTCAGTTGCTTCATTTGCAAATATTTTCTCCCAGTCTGGGGGTTGTCTTTTCATCTTGTTTATGGTTTCCTTTGCTGTGAAAAAGCTTTTAAGTTTCACTAGGTCCCATTTGTTTATTTTTGTTTCCATTTCTCTAGAGGTGGGTCAAAAAGGATCTTGCTGTGATCTGGTCATAGAGTGTTCTGCCTATGTTTTCCTCTAAGAGTTTTATAGTGTCTGGCCTTACATTTAGGTCTTTAATCCATTGTGAGTTTATTTCGGTGTATGGTGTTAGGGAGTGTTCTAATTTCATTCTTTTACATGTAGCTGTCCAGTTTTCCCAGCACCACTTATTGAAGAGGCTGTCTTTTCTCCATTGTATATTCTTGCCTTCTTTATCAAAAATAAGGTGACCATATGTGTGTGGGTTTATCTCTGGGCTTTCTATCCTGTTCCATTGATCTATCTTTCTGTTTTTCTACCAGTACCATACTGTCTTGATTACTGTAGCTTTGTAGTATTGTCTGAAGTCAGGGAGCCTGATTCCTCCAGCTCTGTTTTCCTTTCTCAAGATTGCTTTGGCTCTTCAGGGTCTTTTGTGTTTCCATACAAATTGTGGACTTTTTTGTTCTAGTTCTGTGAAAAATGCCAGTGGTAGTTTGATAGGGATTGCATTGAATCTGTAGATTGCTTTGGGTAGTATAGTCATTTTCACAAAGCTGATTCTTCCAATCCAAGAACATAGTATATCTCTCCATCTGTTTATATCATCTTTAATTTCTTTCATCAGTGTCTTATAGTTTTCTGCATACATGTCTTTTGTCTCCTTAGGGAGGTTTATTCCTAGGTATTTTATTCTTTATGTTGCAATGGTAAATGGGAGTGTTTCCTTAATTTCACTTGCAGAATTTTCATCATTAGTGTATAGGAATGCAAGAGATTTCTGTGCATTAATTTGTATCCTGCTACTTTACCAAATTCATTGATTAGCTCTAGTAGTTTTCTGGTAGCACCTTTAGGATTCTCTATGTATAGTACCATGTAATCTGCAAACAGTGACAGCTTTACTTCTTCTTTTCCAATTTGTATTCCTTTTATTTCTTTTTCTTCTATGATTGCTGTGGCTAAAACTTCCAAAACAATGTTGAGTAACAGTGGTGAGAGTGGGCAAACTTGTCTTGTTCCTCTGTTTTTCACCTTTGAGGACAATGTTGGCTGTGGGTTTGTCATATATGGCCTTTATTACATTGAGGTAAGTTCCCTCTATGCCTACTTTCTGGAGGGTTTTTATCATAAGTCGGTGTTGAATTTTGTCAAAAGCTTTTTCTGCATCTGTTGAGATGATCATATGGTTTTTATTCTTCAATTTGTTAATATGGTGTATCACATTGATTGATTTGCATTCCTTGCATCCCTGGGATAAACCCCACTTGATCATGGTGTATGATCCTCTTAATGTGCTGTTGGATTCTGTATGCTAGTATCTTCTTGAGGATTTTTGCATCTATGTTCATCAGTGATATTGGCCTGTGGTTTTCTTTTGTTGTGACATCTTTGTCTGGTTTTGGTATCAGGGTGATGGTGGCCTTGCAGCCATCTTATTACCAGAGCTGAGAGATGGACCACACTCTTTCTGAGAACCCTGTCCCTGCCCTGAGGCAGCTGAGCCTGCAGCACTGCTGCTATTCTTTTAGTAATGAATGTTGGAGAATTCTCCTTATTTCAGGTTCCTGACACCTGCCCAGAAAGAGTCCTACTGAATGTAGTCTACCCATTCCTGTCCCTTATTTCCATGTCTCCCTCCAGGACTGGGACTCAGCTGCAGGTCATGCAGCCACATGCTCATAGAGGGCTCTGAACCAAAATGGCTTCAGCATCTGCAGCCTGCTGTGGGCTAACTGCCCCACCTCACTCATGACAACCTTCAGCTTCTTTGGCCACCTGTCTCTTAGCTGGAGTGCTCTTGCATTTGGGAGATGGGTTCTTCCTCCTATGTGTGGTCCCACATGCAACAATCTGTTTAGCAGTCTGCCTCCCCTGCCTCATGACTACAACAACCTTCAACCCCCACCCCAAGCACATCCCCTGGGATCACTGGAACTTGGGACCTGCACCCTCCCTCTCACCCTCACCCTCCAGCCTTGCCCTCATTCACAGGGAACAGGAGAGCTGCTGGCCCCAGGCTCGCTCCATCCCATGACTGCTCCTCCTGAAGTCTCACTTCCCCTGATCTCCATAGGTCAAAGGAGGACACGGACACTCATCTCTGTGTTGTCAGAGCCCCCTTCCCGAGGCTGTGAAATGAGGCTTTTGTTCTCCTGACAACATCCACTGACAGCACTGCGCAAGTGGCTGGTCCCCATCTCCTTCTGGAGGCTCTTCAACCACTTAATATGGTTTTTCAATTTCCACAGCTCATGCTCATACATCTCCATCCTGGCGAATGGAATGCCATGGGAACTTTCCTCTTCAAAATTCTGATGAATGGCATTTTTACCCTGGAATGATTCTTAAGTTAAAGTGAGATTCACCAATATTCATTTTGTGATAATGGCATAGAACACCAGATGCAAAATTCATGGCAAGCACACTCTGCAACATTCTCCTCCTTGAATGCAGGCAGAGAAATGTCTGACTCTATGTATATGCATGTATGCACACCCGTCCTGGCATATCTGCATGTATGCAGTGCACATGTGCACGCACACTCCCCCCACATGCAGCCCATGGCACACCCCATCTCTCAGACTCAGTCCAGTGGCATTGCAGAAACCAACCATCCCAGGGACAGGCTGAGTGACAGGCTTTCTCATCAAAAGGAAGGCAGATGGGCAGATGTGAATTTGGAGGAAGAGAAGAGACAGTAATGGGTGTTTGGTGTCTCCCATCTACCGCCAGCTAGGAAGGAATTCATCAATTCCACCACTCATCCAAACACGGCATGATGCTGGTGGGGGGCAAACAGCCTGGGATGCCGCCTCTCTCCCATGCAGAGAAGCAGGGAGGATGGAGCATGGGCTGGGCTTGGATACTGGGTCTGTATCAGTGGGAGCTCAAGGCTCACAGCTGGTCCCAGATGAAGGAGAGTGCTGAGCTCCAAAGAACTCTCCCAGGGTCTTCAGTGAGTGTCCTTAAGTCAAGAGCATTTGTTGGAATAAAGACTCTTCACAAGTCACAAAAAAGATCCGTGCTCCTCACTCCCATGGGTAGCAAGAGACAACCCTCTCCATCTCACAAACCCCAAAGCCCCCTCTCTGGCCATCAACAAACCTTTCTTCGTGTCCTGCCCCAAGTGACTGCCCACACCAACCCCGCCCCAGGAACATTCCTGTTTATTTCCTCCTTATGCCTCTAATCTGTGTGTATTTCTCACTACTGTGCCTAGGAACACCGATGCAATGTGAATAAGGAGTTAGGGACTGCATCCCACCTTTCTGACCATCTTCCAGCCGTTATCATTCATCATCACCTATTGGCAAGCAGCCATCATGCTCCATGGCAAGAAGGTACACAGCGGCAGTGGCGTGAAAACATTTTGTTTGCATTTTTTACTAGATATTTAATTTTTTTTCTTTTCTCCCTCCTTTTGACCCACAGGAAAGAGAACCCTAAATCCCCACACCTTGCCGCTTCATAAATCTTCTGTCCCTAATTGTGCCTCTGGGGATGCTCTTGGACAGTCTTTCAGAGGAAATGCTACCTGGTCTTCCAAGGTTTGGTTTATCACCTAGGCTGCTTTCTGCCAAGTTTGCTCTGTCATGAAAGCTGTTTCTTTAAATATTTGAGTTATTTACAATGAGGAGATAGGGTGCTGATAATCAGAGCTGGGGCTTTTTGCTTATATACATATATATGTATATATACAAGACACATAACTCTCCTCTTCCACTTCCTAAAATATTCCTCAACTAAGATTTTCATCAACCCCACTAGTGGCCCAGTGCTGCTTGGGTGGGTTTCTGAGGACTGTTGACACAGGATGGGGCACAGAGGAATGTTCATGAATGGTGAGTTACCACTAGCACTCCCTCTTCCTAGAAGAGACCCCTGCCCTGAAGCCACACCCATCCTCTTCTCTGTGCCCCAGTGTGCAAGTTCTAATGCATTAAAGGAAAAAACTGGGGAGGCAAAGCTTTGCTATTTCCACTTCCAAAAATGTTGAGGATGAAGTTGCTACATTCTTAAGGAGGAAGAAAAAGAAGAAAGTAGAGGACTGTCATGGCCAAAGCACAGAGAAGAGATGAGGCATTGTGGGATACGTGTACTGCCACAGGAACAGAAACCCTTATAGGGAGAGTCTCTGTGTGGGGGAGAGGAGCTGTGGGCAGAGCAGTTATTAGAATCTTAGCCAGAGGTCAAATTCCAGGGAGGGAGAAATTAGGAGTATAGGATTACCAATTTTGTTTATCTTTTCAAAGAACCAGCTTGCTTTTAGTTTTATTGATCTTTGCTAGCGTTTCCTTCATTTCTTTCTCATTTATTTCTGATCTCATCTTTATGATTTCGTTCCTCCTGCTAACTTTGGGTGTTTTTGTTGTTGTTGTTGTTCTTCTTCTTCTTCTCTAATTGCTTTAGGTGTAAGGTTAGGTTGTTTATTTCAGATTTTTCTTGTTTCTTGAGGTAGGATTGTATTGCTATAAACTTCCCTCTTAGAACTGCTTTTGCTGCATCCCATAGGTTTTGGGTTGTCGTGTTTTCATTGTCATTTGTTTGTAGGTATTTTTTTGATTTCGTCTTTCATTTCTTCAGTGATATCTTGGTTATGTAGTAGTGTATGGTTTAGCCTCTACGTGTTTGTAGCTTTTACATTTTTTTCCTGTAATTAATATCTAGTCTCACAGTGTTGTGGTCAGAAAAGATACTTGATATGATTTCAATTTTCTTAAATTTACCGAGGCTTGATTTATGACCAAAGATATGGTCTCTCCTGGAGAATGTTCCATGAGCACTTGAGAAGAAAGTGTATTTTGTTGTTTGTGGTTGGAATGTCCTATAAATATCAATTAAGTTCATCTTGTTTAATGTGTCATTTAAAGCCTATTTATTTAAATGTGTTTAAATGTGCTTCCTTATTTATTTTCACTTTGGATGATCTGTCCGTTGGTAAAAGTGGTGTGTTGAAGTCCCCTACTATGATTGTGTTACTGTTGATTTCCCCTTTTATGACTGCTAGCATTTGCTTTATGTATTGAGGTGCTCCTATGTTGGGTGCATAAATATTTGTAATTGTTATATCTTCTTCTTGGATTGATCCCTTGATCATTATGTAGTGTCCTTCTTTGTCTCTTGTAACAGTCTTTATTTTAAAGTCTATTTTGTCTGATATGAGTATTGCTACCCCAGCTTTCTTCTGATTTCCATTTTCATGGAATATCTCTTTCCATACCCTCACTTTCAGTCTGTATGTGTCCCTAGGTCTGAAGTGGGTCTCTTGTAGACAGAATATATATGGCTTTCTTTTTGTATCCATTCAGCCAGTCTGTGACTTTTGATTCGAGCATGTAAGTAGAAGACTCAAATCAACATAATTAGAAAGGAAAAAGGAGAAGTAACAACTTGACACTGCAGAAATACAAAGGATCATGAGAGATTACTACAAGCAACTATATGCCAATAAAATGGACAACCTGGAAGAAATGGACAAATTCTTAGAAAAGTACAACCTTCCAAGACTGAACCAGGAAGAAAGAGAAAATATAAACAGACCAATCACAAGCACTGAAATTGAAACTGTGATTAAAAATCTTCCAACAAACAAAAGCCCAGGACCAATGGCTTCACAGGCGAATTCTATCAAACATTTAGAGAAGAGTTAATGCCTATCCTTCTCAAACTCTTCCAAAGTATAGCAGAGGGAGGAACACTCCCAAACTCATTCTACAAGACCACCATCAACCTGATACCAAAACCAGACAAAGATGTCACAAAAAAAGAAAACTTCAGGCCAATATCACTGATGAACATAGATACAAAAATCCTCAACAAAATACTACCAAACAGAATCCAACAGAACATTAAAAGGATCATACACCATGACCAAGTGGGGCTTATCCCAGGAATATAAAGATTCTTCAATATATGCAAACCAATCAATGTGATACACCATATTAACAAACTGAAGGATAAAAAACATATGATAATCTCAATAGATGCAAAGAAAGATTTCAACAAAATTCAACACCCATTTATGATAAAAACTCTCCAGAAAGTGGGCATAGAGGGAACCTACCTCAGCATAATAAAGGCCATATATGACAAACCCACAGCCAACAGCATTCTCAATGGTGAAAAACTGAAACCATTCCCTCTAAGATCAGGAACAAGACAAGTCTGCCCCCTCTCACCACTATTATTCAACATAGTTTTGGAAGTTTTAGCCACAACAATCAAAAAGAAAAAGAAATAAAACGAATCCAAATCAGAAAAGAAGAAGTAAAACTGTCCTTGTTTGCAGGTGACAGGATACTATACATGGAGAATCCTAAAGATGCTACCAGAAGCCTACTAGAGCTAATCAATGAATTTGGTAAAATAGCAGGTTACAAAATTAAAGCACAGAAATCTCTTGCATTCCTATACACTAACAATGAAAAATCTGAAAGAGAAATTAAGGAAACACTACCATTTACCATTGCAACAAAAAGAATAAAATACCTAGGAATAAACCTCCCTAAGGAGACAAAAGACATGTATGCAGAAAACTATAAGACAGTGATGAAAGAAATTAAAGATGATACAAACAGATGGAGAGATATATTATGTTCTTGGATTGGAAGAATCAGCACTGTGAAAATGACTATACTACACAAAGCAATCTACAGATTCAATGCAATCCCTATCAAACTACCACTGGCATTTTTCACAGAACTAGAACAAAACATTTCACAATTTGTGTGGAAACACAAAAGACCCCGAACAGCCAAAGCAATGTTGAGAAAGAAAAACAGAGCTGGAGGAATCAGACTCCCTGACTTCAGACTATACTACAAAGCTACAGTAATCAAGACAGTATGGTACTGGCACAGAAACAAAAATATAGATCATTGGAACAGGATAGAAAGCCCAGAGATAAACCCACACAGCTATGGTCAACTAATCTATGACAAAGTGGCAAGTATATACAATGGAGAAAAGACAGCCTCTTCAATAAGTGGTGCTGGGAAAACTGGACAGCTACATGTAAAATAATGAAATTAGAACAGTTTCTAACACCATACACAAAAATAAACTCAAAATGGATTAAAGACTTAAATGTAAGGCCAGACACTATCAAACTCTTAGAGGAAAACATAGGCAGAACACTCTATGACATAAGTCACATTAAGATCCTTTTTGACCCACCCCCTAGAGTAATGGAAATAAAAACAAAAATAAACATATGGGACCTAATGAAACTTAAAAGCTTTTGCACAACAAAGGAAACCATAAACAAGATGAAAAGACAGCCCTCAGAATGGGAGAAAATATTTGCAAACAAAGCAACTAACAAAGGATTAATCTCCAAAATATACAAGCAGCCTGTATACAAGCTCAGTATCGAAAAACCAAACAGCCTAATCCAAAAATGGGCCGTAGACCTAAACAGATGTTTCTCCAAAGAAGAGATATAGATTGTCAACAAACACATGAAAGTATGCTCAACATTACTAATCATTAGACAAATGCAAATCAAAACCACAATGAGGTATCACCTCACAGTGGTCAGAATGGGCATCATCAGAAAATCTATAAACAGATGCTGGAGAGGGTGTGGAGGAAAGGGAACCCTCTTGCACTGTTGGTGGGAATGTAAATTGATACAACCACTATGGAGAACAGTATGGAGCTTCCTTAAAAAACTAAAAATAGAATGACCATATAACACATCAGTCCCACTACGAGACATATACCCTGAGAAAACCATAATTCAAAAAGAGTCATGTGCCACAATGTTCATTGCAGCTCTATTTACAATAGACGGAACATGGATGTAACCTAAGTATCTATTGATAGATGAATGGTTAAAGAAGACATGGCATATATATACAATGGAATATTACTCAGCCATAAAAAGGAGCAAAATTGAGTTATTTTTAGTGAGGTGGATGGACCTAGAATCTGTCATACAGAGTGAAGTAAGTCAGAAAGAGAAAAACAAATACCGTATGCTAACGCACGTATCTAAAAAGAATCTAAAAAGAAATGGTTATGATGAACCTAGAAGTGGGATAGGAATAAAGATCCAGGTGTAGAGAATGGACTTGAGGACATGGCAAGGAGGAGGGTAAGCTGGGACAAAGTGAGAGAGTAGCATTGACATATATACACTACCAAATGTAAAATAGATAGCTAGTGTGAAGCAGCTGTATGGCACAGGGAGATCAGCTGAGTGCTTTGTGACCACCTAGAGGGGTGGGATAGGGAGGGTGGAAGGGAGACGCAAGAGGGAGGGGGTAGGGGTATATATGTATACATATAGCTGACCCACTTTGTTATACAGCAGCAACTAACACAACAATGAAAAGCAGTTATACTCCAATAAAGATGGGGAAAAAAAGGAGTATAGGATTAACAATAGAAACTACTATACATAAAGTAGATAAGCAACAAGGATTTACTCTATAGCACAAGGTATATTCAGCATCTTGTAATAACATATAATGCAATATGAAAAAATAACTGAATCACTTTGCTATACCCCTGAAACTAACACCATATTGTAAATCAACTATACTTCAATAAATGAATAAAATAAAGTAAAATAAAATAATATAAAATAAAAGAAAATGGCCCTGTCTCACTCCCCAGTCAGAGATTTTGAAACACAGGTACAGGGAAACGCAATTTCTGGTGGGTTCCACCTCCTCCCCCTGCCTCCAGCTGAGCATCCTCGAGGGCGTGAAAGTGTACTGCAGGTGCACAGAGAGAGAAAACAAAGTTGAAACCCCCAAAGTCAGACTCAGGGTGAATTTGTGAGATCTTGGAAATAACCCCCAATCAGAGTATCCATGTTCTCACCTTTAAAACAGAGGGGGTTGGACTAGGTTTGCCACATAAAATATAGGGCACTCAGCTAAATTTGAATTTCAGATTTCAGATAAGCAATGAATTTGAGATAAGCAATTTGAATTTGAGATAAGCAATGAATAAAATTCTTTAGTATAAGTATGTCCCAAATATTTCATGGGACATGAATATACTAAGAATTTACTCACTGTTCATCTGAAATTCAATTTTAATATTTATTTATTTATTTGTTTTCTTAATTTTTTTGGCTGCATCGGGTCTTAGCTGTGGCACGTGGGGCCTTCATTGTGGCACGTGGGATCTTTAGTTGTGGCGCATACTCTTCGTTGTGGCACACGGGCTTCTCTCTAGTTGTGGCATGCGGGGTTTCTCTTTCTAGTTGTGGCACGCATGGGCTCTGTAGTCTGTGGCACGTGGGCTCTCTCATTGAGATGTGTGAGCTCAGTAGTTGTGGCACTCAGGCTTAATCGCCCCACCGCATGTGGGAATCTTAGTTCCCCAACGAGGGATCAAACACACGTCCCCTGCATTGGGAGGCAGATTCTTTAGCAATGGACCACAAGGAAGTCCCTGAAATTCAATTTTAACTAGACATTCTGTCTGTTTGTTTGTTTGTTTGTCTTTTCAAGGTCCGGCAAAATTTCCAAGGCTTCTTTGAATTCTGCCATTCTCTGCTTTCTGTCTCCATCCTGAAGGGAGTGGCAGGAGAGAGCCACATTTCCCTGGGTGAGGGGGATACACACACAAGATGAGAAATGTTCTTGGATCAGTGCTGTCCACTGCGAGGAAGGCAAACACAGAGACAAAAGAGGGACGGATTGGGGGTTTGGGATTAGCAGATTCAAACTCTTCTATATAGAATGGATAAACAACAGGTCCACTATATAGCCCAAGGAACTATCTTCAATATCCTATGCTATACCATAATGGAAAAGAAAATGAAAAAGAATATATGTATATATATGTATTGTGTGTATATATATATATATATATGTATAACTAAATCCTTTGCTGTACAGTAGAAATTAACACATTATTATAAATCAACTATACTTCAGTAAAATAAATTTAAAAAACAAAACCAAATGAGTCAAGATTTGTTAAAAACACCCAGGTCATTGACAGTAACTTGACCCACGGGTTCTGGACACCCAAGCCTGCAGAGTCTGGACCACCCAATGTCAGGGAGCAACTGGGAGACAGTAATTCATAATTTAAAGGATAAATTCTGTGTAATCTGTCTTAATAACCCCAGAAACTGACACTTACACCAGAAGGAAAAAAAAAAGGCTAATACTCTGTGTGACAAATTGTATTCATTTTTTTTTGTCTAAACCACTAATTATTTTACCTGTATGAAATTCCTCTATTATTTTCACTGCTGGAAAATCACAGGGTGGTAAGTGCTGCTAGTACCTGTCACAGACAAGGCATAAACAACGCAAGACAATAAAACCTCATAGAGCACGGTGCGCACAGTAGTGGCTTGTCGGGCTTGCCAATAAAACAAAACATCAAAGCAAAAAACATTAACCAAAAGTAGCCTGCAAAAAGGTACGTGGCAAGTGAGTTTGAAGACTGAATTCCTAATATCCCTGGACAGCAGACTTCACAGATAAGGGAGACTGGGGGGAAAGGTCCTGGAGAAGGAGGCTCACAAGGAGCTGTCAGGATAGAAACGAGCCGCTCACAGGATGGGAAGCACCATCCTGCACATCTGGTTAGCACTTTACAGTTTACAAATTGTTCATGGATCTTCCCCCCAACTGCATACAATAAGACAAAACCCTGCTATTCTCCAGGAACTGACTCTTGGAGAGGTCTGTGATTGACCAAAGACACTAAGATTTAGGGAAGAGATGGTGAATATATATAAAACAGAGACCAAAAAACTTTAAAAATAGCTCATGGAGTGCACGGTCTAGTTGGAGGAATACCCATGTATCAAATCACCACACTGATGAATGTCTAATTGCAAATGGAGATAAAGACTAGGACTCGGCTCCATGAAAGCATGTGGAGGGGGTGGAGAATCTGACTTAGCCACAGGGCATGAGGAAAGGCTCCCCTTTGGGGGTGACATGGAGCTGAGATTACAGATATATAAGGTGGGGTCCTGGGCAGTCAAAGTCTGGTGGCTCATGTAGAGTGAATCAAGGAGGCGAAATAATGAGGAAAGGATTGTGACAAGACAGGGCAGCAAGGGCCAGATTGTTCAGGGCTCCAAAGTCCATGCTAAGAGTTGGAGAATTCATGGAATGATGTTAAGCAAAAGAGTGACAGCTCCTTTTGTCAGGGTTTTCGCAATGCTGTCTTCTCCACCTTGCCACCAGGATCCAAGCTGCAGAGCCCCACCTTCATTCATTCCAAGAGTTTAAGGGTTTTGTGGGTCTTCAAAAGAGGGTTTGCTATCAAGAGGTGAGTCAGATGAGATGCAACTTGACAAAGCCTCAGTTGGAGGTGTGTCTCTCCTGTTGGTGGTCAACAGACAATGCTGACCACAGTGGAACAGAAGATTTAGCAGATGCTGACTACTGGCATCTATTGGGAAGATATCTCTCTACTTCCTTTTTCAGGGTGGTGCAGCTTTGGTCCTGGCTCAGGTGGAGACTGGAGGGCCTCTTGGTCATCAGCCATGATTGTGGATTGTGTAAGAGAAGCTTGGGTTGCCTCTGTTCCATATTCCTGGGCCCCGAAGGTCTGGTCCCTTTGTCTCAAGCCCCAGCCATCTCTCTTTCTCTTGTTAAAGGCCCTTCATCTCCACCCATATCCTTCATCTTGAGAATTCTTTTCAGCTCAGGATATGGGAAATTTTTCTTTTATTTATAGGAACTCTTCCAAATCTATTGTCTACATACATAACTCCTTTCCATCCCTCTGAGGCCTAACTTCGGATCTCAACAACTAGAATTTTTTTCTCTGTATTCTGCTGTGTGTGATTTTTTTTTTCCCCTGAGCGTTGAACATGAAATTCCTGGCTGAAGGTGTTAAAGTGAGGGGAGAGAAGGAAATGACGTTATTCTAAAACAATAAGTTTTCCATTTACAAAGATCACTCTGGACACATTATAGAAAATGGCAGAGTAAGTGTAGGTTAGTTGATAATTACTGCATAGTCTTCTAGATGGGGATGGTAACATGAACTTGGGTGATTGCACTGGCCATGAAGAGTCCATATTCCATATAGATTAGGAGATAAGACATTGAGACTTGGCAATATTTGCAATATGGAGACCAGGGAGAGAGAGTTTTTGAGGAAAACCTAAATTCTCTTTCATAGCTGGATGGGGTAGGGGTGACATCCATGGAAATGGGAAACTAGAGATGAGGGTCAGGTTTGGGAAGAAAAATCATAATTTTTTCTTTTGAACATGCTGAGCTTAGAATGCATTTGAACTATTTAAGTAAAGATGGAAACTAGCTAGAAATATGAATCCAGTGCTCAGCAGAGAGGTTTTCATTGCAGATAAGATTATGTAAGCTATAGGTATGTATACATGGTAAGAGAAACAGTAAAGGAGATTGCCCAAGGAAAAATGAGGAGTAGGAAACATCTTGGACAACTCTGGTATCTCACAGTTGAAGAGAAGAGAATGAGCCTGAAAAGAGACTGAAAAGCAGCTTGTAGAGTGATAGAAAGAGAACCAAGAGGGTATGGAAGAGATGGTTTCAATGATGTGGCTGTGGCCACCAGTGCCCAAAGCTGCTAAGGGTCAAGGGAGTAAAGAATTCAAAGCAGCCATTGGATTTAGGGACCTGGAGGTCATTGATGAACAAATACCACTGTTGGTAGAGTGATGAGGGTAGAAGCCAATGACATGAACTTCACTGGGAGTGGCGGGAGGTGAGGGGAGGTGAGTGGGTGAGGAAAGGGGAACAAAATAGTACAGATGGTACAGATCATTCTTTGCAAAAGTAAAAGCCATTGTTTTCTCCGGTTTGTCTGTGGCTGGGACAATAGCAAAAGGGTAGCAGTTGATGGAAGATGTGTAATCCAGGGAGGTGCGTTTTTTTTGCTTGCTTGTTTGCTTGTTTTAAGATAGGAGTTTTGAGTATGTTCACAGCCAGTAGGAAGGCCCCAGTGGGGGAAAGAGTGGTTGTAGAGATAAGAAAGGGAAGGGATAATTAATAAATAGTATTGGGTTCCTGTAAATGTAGTCGGGAGGGGACCCAAAGTTTCAGTGGTGACGGGAGAGAGAATGCACTTCAGAGAGGAGGGGGAGCAACCTCCATCGCACAGTAGAGGAGGGAGGATGGAGGAGGGGGAGGATCTGTGCAGGGGTAGGTGACTTGGGACTTAGCCTCAGGATGCATCACCCTTGTGTGATATTTTCTACATTCAGGAGGAGGTGCCATCTGTTAAGGGGGTTAAGTCAAACATTTGAAGGGAGTAGGCATGCTTTGAAATATGTCTCTAAGAATGAGAAAGCCAGTTAAGCTGAGAGACCTAGCAGAAGAGCCTAGCATGTTTGAGAGACCTTCTAGGGTTGGTGATCACAGGTTTCGAGTAGAAATGGAGAAGCTTGTGATCCAAGAATGGAATTTTTTTGGGGGGCTGCCACACTGTGCAGCTTGCAGGATCCTAGTCCCCCGACGAGGGATCAAACCTGGGCTCTTATCAGTGAAAGCATGGAGTCCTAACCACTGGACCACCAGGGAAGTCCCAAGAATGGAATGGTTGAATTGGCCTCCATCTGTTCACCCAAAGCACAGAGGCATGTCCAGTCCTGATTCATGTAAACCTTATTAGTCTAAATAAGATGAACATGTTATAAGTATGTTCCATCTCCCCAGCTAATACAGGTGCTCTTTGAGACCATAACTTCCCTGTCATTTGTCCTGTCTTCTTTCTCCTCTCTTCCTACAGTTTCAGACAAAGAGCATGTCAGTGGTGTTCAAAGAAAAATATGAGGTAAAACTTGTGAAAGCATTGTGAAAATTTGGTTTTGTGCAAGGCAAAGCTGAGTATTGATGTTATTACTGTATCAACAGTGACAAGCCTTACATGGACGGTGTTAACAATGTGCGTTTTGAGTGTTTTGATATTTTTTCAAAGTGCACAGCATTTTATTTGCTCATAAAACCACTAATGAGGTAGAAATTATTATTTTCAGTCCAGGAAAAAGGGGTGGCCAGTTAAAGGTCAGGAGCAAGGGTGTATCAGACTGAAGGTGGAATCCAGGATTTGGGACCCCAAGGAGGGAACTTGTTCCATTAATGTCCAAGGATGCCCAATGTGGCATGCTTGAGAATACCCAGTGTGAATTAATCAACCTCAGAGTTCAGACTGAGGTTGAATACCCAGGCTCTTTTTTTTTTTGGATGCAGAGCTTAGTTTTCAGACTTCGAGGCACACACCTGGACACACCTGCAAGACACATCTGCAAGGTACAGAGGTCTGGCCACAGACTACAAAGAACTACCTTCCACAGCTTCCCTACCTCCTGCAAGGAGAAAACTGCTGTGGATCATATTTGCCTAAAGATTTTTCTTCATCTAATGCTTTTGGGACAACTGCGATGGAACAAAAGCCCTGCCTGGGGGAAAGGACATTTTCCTGCATGTGCAGAGGCCAGAACCACGTGGGCAATGCCTAACCATAGTCTATGAATCTAAAACTAATCTCAGAGATCCTGAGGCTGCTCAAAGGAACCCAGTAAATGCATTCTTTTTCCATGAGCTTCGAACGAAGCACATCGTCCACACAAGACTCCCCCCACACCTCCCATGTGCATTCATGTCTTGCCAACGTTACCAAAGAAAGAAATATCCAAATAACTTTTAAGACAGAAAAAGGTCTCTGGCAGTTCCACGGATAAAAAATAGTAAAACCACTATCGGACAACCTGGAACAAAATTCCAAGGACTTGACAGGTCTATTTTTCAGTTAGGAGGAGGGTATGTACTTGGAAATTGGGACATTGATGCTGAATAGGGAACGCAGGTCTTGTTCGCCTTCCAAAGGGCTCTTTTTTCTTTTGTCAGTGTGAATCTGGGAATCCATATCGTGCTTTGGAAGATATTCTTGGGTTTCAGGGGGAAATCAGTCGCATGCATTCTAAGCTAGGATACGGCTGAGTCTATTCCATTTCTTAAATGTCTAAGAAATATCAAGAGGATATATTAAGCTAAAGGACACATGTTAACGTAACATTAGAGAACTTGATAAGAGTGCAGCCCTCAGGAAAGTCATTTTCAGCTTCACACATGCTACATTGTACGTGTAATATGTTGTGTTTGATGCTATTTGTCATTTATTAAATGTATCTGCTAATATGAAGTGTTCCATTTCCTGAGTATATGGTGCTGAAAAGTTCAATCTCAGTTTACACTCACACCAAGAAAACCTGAATTCCCAAGCCCTTACTTGAACCAAGGCTGAGGGTCAGAGGATACTTGAAATTCTATTTGTTGAGTGCCTAAGGCTATGGAATATGTCAGGGAGATCATAACTGAATCAGACACAGTCCCTGCCCTCCAGAGGCTTATAGTTCGATGGGGAGAAGGAGACATGCAGAACTAATTAAATACATGGTACAAAATGCAATATTATGGCCACATCACGTGCATCAAGGAATACAAGAGAAAAGACAAGATTCATCCTGATGGGGGGTTGGAAGAGACTTGTAGGGTAGGCAGCATGAAAGCTGGGCATATGGAGTAGTGATTCTGGTTTAAACGGAAGAAAACATCAGGGACAATCCTCAACTTTTTAAAAAAGCAATAGATTGTCAAAGTGAGGTTCGTATGGGTTTGACGTCACTTGAGATGCCAACTTGATACATATCAGAAGACCTGACTGAGTGGGAGACTAATCAATCCCCCCGCACAAAGAACATGCAAAGGGAATAAAGGAAAATGTGTTTCTCAACTCCTGATTTCGTCATTTGGAGAGTAATATGAAAGAGTCTTGAGAGAAGAGAGTGAAAAGATTTATAGAGACTTTCTTCTCCAGTAGTTGTTATTCTAGAGTGAGTCCCATTCCATTGTCCCTCTGACCCCCCTTCACCTGAGAGGACTCAGACAGCCTGGGGCCTGCTGTCGCTTTCATCCAGGGGTAGAGAAAAAATTGCCCCCATTGAATAAAGTTTAAAGAGATAGTAATTAACAAAAAATAAAGTTGCCTTTTGATTATGTCACAAAGCATGCTACATAGGACAATATAAACTTGTACTGACATTTAAAGATGTGCAGTAACATTCTAGGCGATTGTTTACTTAACAATTTTCCTAAGGTGTTCATTATTCATCTAGGTTCTTGTTTTTCCTATTTACAAACAATGTCTCAGTAAACATGGTTGGTTATATCTCCTTGTGCTGATTTCTAATGCCTCCCTATGACAAATTTTGGAAGTCCAATAAAAGGAGGAAAATTTTCTCTTTGCCCTCCTAATTGGTTGACTCTCTTTCAACTATTTAAATATCTTTTATTGTTTTTTTTCTATTAGATTGCTTGAATTTTCTTATTGATTTATAAACATTCTCATATATTTTGGAGAGTTATTCTCATCATATTTGATGCAAATATTTTCTCCCAGTGTCACCTCTCACTTGAGATGTTTCCTGATTCTATATATTTTTTAAATTTTGGTAATTTCAAATTTACTCACCTTTTCTATATTTTTATAATTATTGAACTAAATTCTATAATTTTTTGACATGCTCACAATTTTATTTCTGTGTGTGCATGTGTGTTTAGGTTTTTAATATATCTTAAATTCATTTTGTGAGTTTTGTAAGTTAGATATCTAATATATAGGACCAGTTCTCCCAATTTCTTCAACACCCCTTTCTATCTCCACTACTTTTAAACATTAGTGCATCTCATAACTCCAAGATATACAAGGATCTGTTTCTGGAATTTTTAGTTTCTTCCACCTATTTGTATATTCTTAAGGAAAACCTCACTTCTTTAATGATTAGAGCTTCATAAATTTGACATCAGATGGTTAAAGTTCATTCTTTTGATCATCTTTTTCAAAATCAAATGGCTGTCCACAACCATTTATCTTCTATTTGAATTTTAGAATCTGCTTGCCGATTTCCATAATAATCTCATCGCAAATTTGATTACATTAAATTTTTAGATAATTTTGGAGAGAAGGAACATTTTTAAAATAGATCTTTCTAGCCATGAACATTAAGTCATCCTCCACTTATATTCAAATCTTAATTTATTAAATGTTAGAGTTTCCAAGAAAATTTGTCATAATTATTGTTAGATTTAGTTACTTCCAGCTATAATATTGTATAGATTTTTGTTGTTGTTGCTATTTTAAGCAAGGTACATTGTACTTGGTTACTGCTGGTGTAGAGAAAAGCTTTGACTTTTGCATATTAATCTTGTATCCGGCCACTCTGTTGAAATCTTATATCAATATTAATGTATTGTTAATTGATTATTTAATTGTTAATAGAGCTTCTTGAATTATTTAAAGTAGTTAATCATATCATCTTCAAGCAAAGACAGTTTTGTTTTTTCCAACTTTATTTCCTCCCTTTTCTCTCTTGTTAGTTGGCTAAAACATCTAGTAAAAGGTTGAATAATAGTAAACATTTTTATGTTTCCTAACTTTAATGGGAATGCTTATGTTTAACCAATACTTTGTATATTTGCTGTGCTTTTTTTCATATTTACTTCTATCCCTAGCTTATTATTTTCATCATGATATGATGATAGACTTTTAATGCTTTTGGATGGCTATTAAGAGAAATAAATGGTTTTACTGCTTTACTCCATTAATGTACCAAATTACAATAATAGATTTTATTATGTAGAAACTCCAAATTTTACATGTCCATTCCTGAATTTTTCCTTGGATTCTTAACTTGTTATAGCCGACTGCTTCTTGACCACTCCACTAGGATGAACAATAGACTTCACAAACTTAATACAGCTAAAACCAAACTTTGGACTTCAGCAAATGGCAATTCCATCCACCCAGGTCCTCAGAATAAAATACTGGAGTATTTTATTTATCACTCTCTTGCTTTCTTTAATATATCATATTCAATCCAATAGTAAATCTCAAGATTCTGCTTTCAAAATACATCTGGAATTGCAACCATCTCCACTTTTATCCCTCTAAACCACCAACTCTTCTCACCTGGGTGATTTCAATAACTTCCAGCTGGTTTCCATGTTTCCATGTTTGTTCCCTTCATTCTATTCCCAAACCAACAACCACAGGGATCCTCATGGTGTCTACTGCTCAAAATATTCACTTCTGGTCATGCTTCAAATAAAATCCAAAATTGTTACCATAGCCTTCAAAGCACAACACAATCTGACGCATGACACTTCCCAGGGTCTTCTACCACCTTCTTCTTGCTCACTGGACTTCAACAACATTAGTCACCTTGCTGTTCTTTCCCCCCCACACTATGACACTCCCAACTCAGGGACTTTACAGTTGCTGTTCCTCTGCATGGGAAGTTATTTCCACAGATACTCATATGGTTCCCTCCTCATTTTATTCAGGTCTCTCCTGAAATATCATTCTGTGAGAGGAGCCTTCTTTGACTACCCAGTCTCAACTGGCCCATATCCATCATTTTCTATTTCTTTATCCTGCTTTGATTTTCATTACCACCTGACATTACATTATATATTTTAATCTTCTTCATTGCCTATGTCTCCAATTATAATGAGAATTCCATAAGAAAATTTTCTATCTATTTTACTCCCTGATATATTCCCACAGACTAGAAAAATTAAAATGTATCCAGACCCGGCCACATGTACCCTCTGGAGGTGGGGAACTCACCCCCATTTAAGAACCACTGCATTAAAAGCTTTTGCAAGAAAAGAATAAAGGTCTCAAATCAGTCATCTAAGCTTCCACGTGAAAAAATGAGGGACAGTAATGAGTGACAAATAATGAAACGCACACAGAGAAAAATACAGTAGAATTAGTCAACAAAACCAAAAGCTGATTATTTGGAAAATAAAAACAATAAAATTGATAAACCTCTAGTTAGACTAACCAAGAAAAAAAGAGGGAAGATATAAATGACCAACATTAGGAATAAAAGAGGGAATATAACTAGACACCCATAAATAAAGCTGAATGGCTGTATTATTATTATTAGACAAAATAGACGTCAGGAAAAGGAACATGTTTACCAAAGATAAAGAAGAACAAGACAGAACAATCCTAGATATATATGTACACAGTAACAAGTTTTCAAAATACACAAAGTAACACTGATAGAACTGAAAAGAGAGACAGATCGAAAGTTAGAGTTGGGGGTTGCAATATCCCTACTCAGTACTTGATAGAACAAGTAGACAGAAAAATCGGGATGTAGAAACTATGAACATCGACCAACTTGACTTTGTTGACAAAGTAGGAGAATGAACATACTTTTCAAATACTCAGAGAATAATCACCAAAACAGACTACATTCTGGGCCATAAAATTGCTAATAAAGTTAAAAGGACTGAAATCAGACAGAATTAAATTAGCAATAAAAAACCAGATATTTGGAAAATCATCAAATACTTGGAAAATTGGACAAGATTCCTATGTAACCTAAGTGTCAAAGCAGAAGTCACAAGAAAAATTAGAAAATATTTTTAACCTAAATGAAAATAAAATTACAGTGTATTAAAATGTGTGGAATACAGCTAAAATAGTTCTTAAAAGGAAATTTATAGTTTTAAATACTTGTATTTGAAAAGAAGAAAGTTCCAAAATCAGTCATCTAAGTTTTCACCTGGGATGAAGTGAAAGAGTAGCATTGACATATATACACTACCAAATGTAAAATGGATAGCTAGTGGGAAGGTGCTGCATAGCACAGGGAGATCAGCTGGGTGCTTTGTGACCACCTAGAGGGGTGGGATAGGGAGGATGGGAGGGAGCCTCAAGAGGGAGGGGATATGGGCATATATTTATACTTATAGCTGGAGGGAATATGGGGATATATGTATACTTATACCTGATTTACATTTTTGTACAATGGAAACTAACAAAACATTGTAAAGCAATTATACTTCAATAAAGATATTTAAAAATTTAGAAAAAGAAAATCAAATTAAAGTCAAAGTAAGTAGAAAATGGGAATTTAAAAAGAGCTGTCAGAACTCAACAGTAAATAAACAATAAGAATAAAATAATAAAATTAAAGCTTTCTTTAAAAAAGATCAGTAAATTTGATAAAGCTCTAGCTTTGCTGATCAAGAAAACAGAAGAGAAGCAGAGTTTAAAAATAATATGAATGAAAGTGGAGGCACCATATTGTATCCTACAGGCTTTAAAAGGACAATAAAGGAATATTACCCACAACTTCATGCAAGATAAATTACTAAAACTGACTAAGGTGCAAATGGAAAATCTGAGTAGCTCTATGTCCCTATGAAAGAAATTGAAATCATCAATTAAAAAACTTCTCAGAAAGAAAACTCCAAGCCCAGATGGCTTCTCTGGTAAATTCTATGAAACATTTAAGAAGAATAATACCAATACCACACAAAATATTACAAAAATTTGAAAAGGAGGAAATGCTAACCAATTCATTTTATGAGGCCATCATTATCCTTATACCAAACCCAAATGAAAATATTACAATGAAAAAAAAAAAACTAGACACCAACATCCTTTGTGAACACAGGTTTAAAAATACTTAGCAAAATATTAGCACATTTAATTCAGTAATAGGTTAAAATTACAATACTTGATGACCAGTTGGGGTTTATCCTGCTGGGAAGAGAATTTGCAGAGAAGCCCTACTCTTCCCTGTCTATGGACCCCACACCTCCCCAGGCCAGGCTGCTCTCCTGCCCTCCTGTGTGTGGATGGGGATCTGCAGCAGCAAAGCCCCACCTAGGGCATCCCCAGATCCCACACCCAGACTTTCACTCTGTCTTTATGCATCAGTAAACTTTGATCAATGCTTTCTAATCTGTAGACAAATGGTTCTTAGAGGTTCAAGAGACACAGCTTTCAGCCCATGACGTATTGAACCAAGATGGCCTGCACCAACACACTTTACCCCACCCCTCTTTTTCACCTTCATTGACGTACAATTGGCAAGTAACATTGTTAAGATTTTTAGAGTGAAGCCTGATGACTTAATATACATATACATTGTGAAAGGCTTCTCCCCCATCGAGATAATTACAGGTCCATCACCTCACATATTTACCTTTTCTTGTGTGCATGAGAACATTTAAGTACTACTCTCTTAGCAAGTTTCAATTATAGAGTACAGTGTTATCAACTTTAGTCACCATGTTACCCATTAGATCCTCAGACCTTATTCATCTTATAACTGAAAATTTGTATCTTCTGTTTCAGCCTCTCCCTATTTCCCTACCCTCCCTCCTCTTGACAACCACCTTTTAATTCTGTTTCTAATCAGTTTGAGGGTTTTTTTGTTGTTTGTTTGTTTGTTTTAGATTCCGCATATAAGTATACAGTATTTGCCTTTCTCTGTCTGGCTTATTGCACTTAAAATAATGCTCTCCAGTTTCATCCACATTGTCGCAAATGACAGGATTTCCTTTCTTTTAAGGCTGAATAATATCCCATTATATCTATATAATAATAATATATATGTAATATAAACTATATGATATAATATATAAAATATATATCTGCACATTTTTTGGTCCATTCACCTGTGGGCAAAACATAGGTTCTTGCCATACCTTGGCTATTGTAAATAATGCTGCAATGAACATGTACCTCTATCCATTTTTACCTTTATTTCTCCTACTAAAAACATGCTAAATGCAGGGAATTCAGAAATTTTGGAAAAGTGAAAAGCACAAAGTCAAAGAACCACCATGGCCCTATCAATCAGAGGTAATCTGTGGTCATATTTTGTACACAATACTATTAATATACAAAGCCTTAAGCAAATTCATGTTATTTTCTGACTAGTATTATGCTTGGAAAGAACTTTCTAATGCTCAAAAGATAAAGAACTAATTTGTTTTCCCTAATATTTAAGCAATTTCCCAAGAACCATTTAATTATTTCATAAATAACACTACTTGTCATATAATAAATAATTATATATATTAAGTTCTACTATAATCTTACTATTCTCTTCCATAGACCTATTTTTCTATTACCTAATTTTGAACAATGTGACTTCATAATATGTTCTAATATCTGGTGGTGCAAGATTTGCCTAAATATTTTTCTTTTTCAACTTATTTTTATTCATTTTGCATGTTTATTCTTCTAGATGAAATATATAAAATATTTTTTCAGTTTGCAAAAATTCATTTAGAAGACTGATTGGGATTGTATTACATTTATAGATTGACTCAGGGAATAAATAAAAATTTCCCAATGTGTATTCCCATTCCCAAGTTAGATGATCTGTTTTATTTTTCTCCCACTCTCTCTCTCTTTTGTGGTATATAGTATAGTTTTAATATCAATATTTTGCTAGGTTTCTTAAATAAATTATAAGGCACTTAACATGGGGTTATTTTCCTTAATAAAGTTTTGAAATAACTGCCCATGTTTGAAACCATGAAAATATTTTAGAGAAAAATATTCTATGAGTTTTTATGTTTATTCTTCATTTATTTATTTATTTAACAATGAGTCACATTCACAGAAAGAGAGAGAAGATGAAAAGGCAAGGGCTATGTACCAGATGAAGGAACAAGATAATATCCCAGAAAAACAACTAAATGAAGTGGAGATAGGCAACCTTCCAGAAAAAGAATTCAGAATAATGATAGTGAAGATGATCCAGGACCTCGGAAAAAGAATGGAGGCAAAGATGGAGAAGATGCAAGAAATGTTTTATAAAGACCTAGAAGAATTAAAGAACAAACAAACAGAGATGAACAATACAATAACTGAAATGAAAACTACACTAGAAGGAATCAATAGCAGAATAACTGAGGCAGAAGAACAGATAAGTGACCTGGAAGACAGAATGGTGGAATTCACTGCTGCAGAACAGAATAAAGATAAAAGAATGAAAAGAAATGAAGACAGCCTAAGAGACCTCTGGGACAACATTAAACAAAACAACATTCACATTATAGGGGTCCCAGAAGGAGAAGAGAGAGAGAAAGGACCAGAGAAAATATTTGAAGAGATTGTAGTCAAAAACTTCCCTAAGATGGGAAAGGAAATAGCCACCCAAGTCCAGGAAGCACAGAGAGTCCCATAGAGGATAAACCCAAGGAGAAACATGCCGAGACACATAGTAATCAAACTGGCAACAATTAAAGACAAAGAAAAATTATTGAAAGCAACAAAGGAAAAATGACAAATAACATACAAGGGAACTCCCATAAGGTTAACAGCTGATTTCTCAGCAGAAACTCTACCAGCCAGAAGGGAGTGGCATGATATACTTAAAGTGATGAAAGGTAAAAACCTACAACCAAGATTACTCTACCCGGCAAGGATCTCATTCAGATTCTTTATAGACAAGAAAAGCTAAGAGAATTCAGCACCGCCAAACCAGCTCTACAACAAATGCTAAAGGAACTTCCCTAAGTGGGAAACACAAGAGAAGAAAAGGACCTACACAAACAAACCCAAAACAATTAAGAAAATGGTCATAGGAACGTACATATCGATAATTACCTTAAATGTGAGTGGATTAAATGCTCCAACCAAAAGACACAGGCTTGCTGAAAGGATACAAAAACAAGACCATCTACATGCTGTCTACAAGAGGCCCACTTCAGACCTAGAGACACATACAGACTGAAAGTGAGGGGATGGAAAAAGATATTCCATGCAAATGGAAATCAAAAGAAAGCTGGAGTAGCAATACTCATATCAGATAAAATAGACTTTAAAATAAAGAATGTTACAAGAGACAAGGAAGAACACTACATAATGATCAAGGGATCAATCCAAGGCGAAGATATAACAATTAAAAATATATATGCACCCAACATAGGAGCACCTCAATACATAAGGCAACTGCTAACAGCTCTAAAAGAGGAAATCGACAGTAACACAATAGTGGTGGACTTTAACACCTCACTTACACCAATGCACAGATCATCCAAAATGAAAATAAATAAGGAAACAGAAGCTTTAAATGACACAATAGACCAGATAGATTTAATTGAAATTTATAGGACATTCCATCCAGAACCAGCAGATTACACTTTCTTCTCAAGTGTGCACGGAACATTCTCCAGGATAGATCACATCTTGGGTCACAAATCAAACCACAGTAAATTTAAGAAAATTGAAATCACATCAAGCATCTTTTCTGACCACAATGCTATGAGATTAGAAATGAACTACAGAGAAAAAAACCTAAAAAACTCAAACACATGGAGGCTAAACAATACGTCACTAAATAACCAAGAGATCACTGAAGTAATCAAAGAGGAAATCGAAAAACACCTAGAGACAAATGACAATGCAAACACGACAATCCAAAACCTATGGGATGCAGCAAAAGCATTTCTAAGAGGGAAACTTATAGCTATACAAGCCTACCTCAAGAAACAAGAAAAATCTCAAATAAACTATATAACCTTACACCTAAAGGAACTAGAGAAAGAAGAACAAACAACCCAAAGTTAGCAGAAGGAAAGAAATCATAAAGATCAGAGCAGAAATAAATGAAATAGAAACAAAGAAAACAATAGCAAGGATCAATACAACTAAAAGCTGTTTCTTTGAGAAGATAAACAAAATCGATTAACCATTAGCCAGATTCATCAAGAAAAAGAGGGAGAGGATTCAAATAAATAAAATTAGAAATGAAAAAGGAGAAGTTACAACAGACATCACAGAAATACAAAGCATCCTAAGAGACTACTACAAGCAACTTTATGCCAATAAAATGGACAACCTGGAAGAAATGGACAAATTCTTAGAAAAGTACAACCTTCCAAGACTGAACCAGGAAGAAATAGAAAATACGAACAGACCAATCACAAGTAATGAAATTGAAACAGGGATTAAAAATCTTCCAACAAAGAAAAGTCCAGGACCAGATGGATTCACAGGTGAATTCTATCAAACATTTAGAGAAGAGCTAACACCCCACCTTCTCAAACTCTTCCAAAAAATTGCAGAGGAAGAAACTCTCCCAAACTCATTCTAGGAGGCCACCATCACCCTGACACAAAAACCAGACAAAGATACTACAAAAAAAGAAAATTACAGACCAATATCACTGATGAATATAGGTGCAAAAATCCTCAACAAAATACTAGCAAACAGAATCCAACAACACATTAAAAGGATCATACACCATGATCAAGTGGGGTTTATCCCAGGGATGCAAGGATTCTTCAATATACGTAAATCAATCAATGTGATAAACCATATTAACAAATTGAAGAATAAAAACCATATGATCATCTCAATAGATGCAGAAAAAGCTTTTGACAAAATTCAACACCCATTTATGATAAAAACTCTCCAGAAAGTGGGCATAGAGGAAACCTACCCCAACATAATAAAGGCCATATACGACAAACCCACAGCAAACAACATTCTCAATGGTGGAAAACTGAAAGTATGTCCTCTAAGATCAGGAACAAGACAAGGATGTCCACTCTCACCACTATTATTCAACATAGTTTTGGAAGTCCTAGCCACAGCAATCAGAGAAGAAAAAGAAATAAAAGGAATACAAAGAAGAAGTAAAACTGTCACTGTTGGGCCTCCCTGGTGGCGCAAGTGGTTGAGAGTCCACCTGCCGATGCAGGGGATACGGGTTCGTGCCCCGGTCTGGGAGGATCCCATATGCCGCGGAGTGGCTGGGCCCGTGAGCCATGGCCGCTGGGCCTGCGCGTCCGGAGCCTGTGCTCCGCAGCGGGGGAGGCCACAGCAGTGAGAGGCCCGCATACCGCAAAAAGAAAAAAAAAAAAAAAAAAAAACTGTCACTGTTTACAGATGACATGATACTATATATAGAGAATCCTAAAGATGCCACCAGAAAATTACTAGAGCTAATCAATGAATTTGGTAAAGTTGCAGGATACAAAATTAATGCACAGAAATCACTTGCATTCCTATACATTAATGATGAAAAATCTGCAAGTGAAATTAAGGAAACACTCCCATTTACCACTGCAACAAAAAGAATAAAATACCTAGGAATAAACCTACATATGGAGACAAAAGACCTGTATGCAGAAAACTATAAGACACTGATGAAAGAAATTAAAGATGATACAAACAGCTGGAGAGATATACCATGTTCTTGGATTGGAAGAATCAATATTGTGAAAATGACTCTACTACCCAAAGCAATCTACAGATTCAATGCAATCCCTATCACACTACCACTGGCATTTTTCACAGAACTAGAACAGAAAATTGCACAATTTGTATGGAAACACAAAAGACCCTGAATAGCCAAAGCAACAATCTTGAGAAAGAAAAACAGAGCTGGAGGAATCAGACTCCCTGACTTCAGACTATACTACAAAGCTACAGTAATCAAGACAATATGGTACTGGCACAAAAACAGAAACATAGATCAATGGAACAAGATAGAAAGCCCAGAGATAAGCCCACTCACCTATGGTCAACTAATCTATGACAAAGGAGGCAAGGATATACAGTGGAGAAAAGACAGTCTCTTCAATAAGTGATGTTGGGAAAACTGGACAGCTACATGTAAAAGAATGAAATTAGAACACTCCCTAACACCATACATAAAAATAGACTCTAAATGGATTAGAGACCTAAATGTAAGACCGGACACTATAAAACTCTTAGAGGAAAACATAGGAAGAACACTCTGACATAAATCGCAGCAAGATCTTTTTTGATCCACCTCCTAGAGTAATGGAAATAAAAACAAAAATAAACAAATGGGAAACTTCAAAGCTTTTGCACAGCAAAGGAAACTATAAACAAGACAAAAAGACAACCCTCAGAATGGGAGAAAATATTTGGAAATGAATCAACGGATAAAGGATTAATCTCCAAAATATGTAAACAACTCATGCAGCTCAATATTAAAAAACAAATAACCCAATCCAAAAATGGGCAGTAGACATTTCTCCAAAGAAGAGGTACAGATGGCCAAGAAGCACATGAAAAGCTGCTCAACATCACTAGTTATTAGAGAAATGCAAATCAAAACTACAATGAGGTATCACCTCACACCAGTGAGAATGGGCATCACCAGAAAATCTACAAACAACAAATCCTGGAGAGGGTGTAGAGAAAAGGGAACCCCCTTGCACTGTTGGTGGGAATGTAAATTGATACAGCCACTATGGAGAACAGTATGAAGGTTCCTTAAATAACTAAAAATAGAATTACCATATGATCCAGCAATCCCACTACTGGGCATATACCCAGAGAAAACCATAATTCAAAAAGACACATGCACCCCAATGTTCACTGCAGCACTATTTACAATAGCCAGGTCATGGAAGCAACCTACATGCCCATCGACAGACAAATGGATAAAGAAGATGTGGTACACATATACAATGGAATATACTCAGACATAAAAAGGAATGAAACTGGGTCATTTGTAGAGAAGTGGATGGATCTAGAGACTGTCGTACAGAGTGAAGTAAGTCAGAAAGAGAAAAACAAATATTGTATGTTAGCGCATATATGTGGAACCTGGAAAAATGGTACAGTTGAACTGGTTTTCAGGGCAGAAATTGAGACACAGATGTAGAGAACAAACGTATGGACACCAAGGGGGGAAAGCGGCGGGGAGGTGGTGGTAGTACTGTGATGAACTGAGCAATTGGGATTAACATGTATACACTGATGCGTATAAAATTGATGACTAACAAGGACCTGCTGTATAAAAAAATAAATAAAATAAAATTCAAAAATTAAAAAAAAACAAAACAAAACAATGAGTGCATTTAGGGTTGTGAATTCTTTCTAAAACTTACTTTGGTTGCATCTCATGAGTTTGTATTTGTAGTGGTCTCATTATCTTTATTTTCTAAATTTTCAATATTCAGCTTATTGGATTTTTTTTTTGCATTTGCTATTACTACTCCAAATTAGAGGGTATAGATGGAGTTTTACAAGAATACACACTATTTAATTTCCCCATTAACTCATTAATTTTTAGCAAGAGGTGTCTCCCATCAGACAAACTATTCCTAACAGAAATTCCCCAAAATCTGTGACATGCACCTTTAAAGTCCGATAGTTTTCTGATCATTTTATTTCATACTGGGAAAGCGGGTCTGAAGCCTATAAGCAAATCACCATGGTTTCCAAGACTGTTCCTTAGAGGCAACTTTGAACTGTGCCCAATTTGTTTTGACATCACAACTAGACTGTTCATTCTTCAGGTTTCAATCCAACCCTCCCTTCCTTGAGGAGACCTTTCCCATTACTCCCTGTGAGGCTCAGTTTCTCCCAACAGGCCCTTCCTTGCATCCTGAATATCTTTTAAAATAATCTCCTTTCCCCTCTAGGGTGTAAGATCCATGAGATCCAGTATGGCATCTGCCTAGTTTGCTACCACATCTCCAGGGCATAGCCTGACACATGGTTGTTAGTGGGCTCTTAGTAAGTATTTGTTATCTGAATCCTAGAGGGCAGGGATCTTGCCATCTCTTGTCTCATTTCCCTCTGTGCAGTTCTAGATGCAGAGCAGATGCCCAATAAATACCACATTTCAGAAAAGTACATGGAATTGATTAGTTTTCCATTTTCCAGTTACTCTAATCTGTTCCAGGGATCCTCAGAAACTGAATTTTTATTTTATTTTCTTTAGACTCTATAACTCAACAGCTGGAAAAAAAAAAAAAAAAAAACCTAAAGGTTATTTGACCTCAAACTCTGACAGTAACATGTTGATGCTAATTCAGGCGTATAAATATATTTTTTTAATTCCAAGAAAATTGATCTTCCTTGTTTCCTTGAGTTTGCCTTAATTGTCACAAATATCTTTTTTTTTAAGAGTTCTTCTTTATATCTAAACTTACTCCTGTTTGTCTCAGTGTCATGAATTTGGTCTTTGATTTCCCCATAGGTATTTTTAGCTATTTCTGGTATAATTACTTCCTGGCCAAGGTTGTGTCTGTCTGACAGACAGAGAGACAGAAAGACAGACAATATGCCCACCTTTAAACTCAAGGAGCTCCCTCTTTTTCCCTTGGAAAGTTAGAGGCAGATCTTGCAAACAGAATTCTTTGCAAAAGCCATGGGATCAAAGACAGAAACTGCACTACAAAATTGTCTCTTGAAGCCATATCATCTTTCCCCTGGAACTTGCAAAGGCCAAGTAGACAATTGCCTTCATGGCAGAAAGAATTTCTGACTGACTTTCTTACCTCCAATTCTCTTTTTCCCACAGGTCAAATTCAAGCTCGCCATTTTATCTAAGGCACTGATTTACAGCTTTGAAGACTCCTGTCGTATCACAGACATGATAACTGTCATGGCACAGTGAGCCACAGTCAGCCTCCAACACCTGAGCTTGGATTAGTGATGTTTTGAGTACATGATACTTAGTACTGATAAGTTTTTTGTGGGTTTTTTTTTTGCAGTACATGGGCCTCTCACTGCTGTGGCCTCTCCCGTTGTGGAGCACAGGCCCCGGTCGCGCAGACTCAGCGGCCATGGCTCACGGGCCCAGCCGCTCCACGGCATGTGGGATCCTCCCGGACCGGGGCACGAACCCGCGTCCCCCGCATCAGCAGGCGGACTCTCAACCACTGCGCCACCAGGGAAGCCCCAGGACTGATAAGTTTTGAATGGGAAGAAACAGCAGAAAATACCTGGAGCTTAGGATACCCCACTTTAAGGTAAGGCAGGGGGAGACCGACCTAGGTCACCATGAAGTATAAGGAAATCAAGTTTTTTGGAACTAAAATGGGGTTCCAAGCAGAGTAAGAGGAGCCAAAGTTGAGACAGAAGGGCCTGGATAAGTCAGCATCTATGAGTGGAGTTGCAAGGAATGACTTCCCACGCTCCTAAGGACAAATGCCTTACACAGGGGTAGCTTTCCAAAAGTATATTAAGACATTTCATAAGGTGATGCCTTCCTAGTCCTTCGAGACCTAGTGACCTAGTGATGGTTCTGTCCTGGAGAGTCCTGCATTAGCTTTGAAAGAGGATGATGCTCTCTGAGGTTCCCCTGACCCAGTATTGTAGAATGACTGTTCACGGTGGCCCAGACTACAGGATAAGAATACATCCATTTCCCTATCACTCACCTAAACAGAGGCTTTCAACGGAATCTTTTAAAGTATGTAGTGGCCATCCATCAGTCTCTCCTAGCACCCATGTCCCCTGGGTCCTTTCCCAACAGCCCATAATTTCCATTGTTTTCCTTAAATTATTACATAATTCTCCTTATGGTTCTGATGAAGTCAAATCCACCCCCAGCTCCAGGGATGGAACATGTGACTCTGCTTGAGATCATCAGGATATTCCATTGCCCAAACCAGCACAATAGTTTTAATGATTCAAACTGGAGGGAGTAAGAAATCTTAGGGAGAGCGCCGACAGAAGAAAGGAGGGGCAGGGCTGCCCACTTAAATTATTACATAATTATTACATAATTATGTAATATTATTACATAATTCTCCTTATGGTTCTGATGAAGTCAAATCCACCCCCAGCTCCAGGGATGGAACATGTGACTCTGCTTGAGATCATCAGGATATTCCATTGCCCAAACCAGCACAATAGTTTTAATGATTCAAACTGACTTTGGTTCGTCCAATCAAGTGATAGAAGAAGCACGCTGCCCTGGGAACTGTTGGCAGTCAAGTCATCTTGTGATCATGAGATGAAGCCAAACCTACAGAAGGCAAGGGCTAGAGCTTGGTGATGTCGTTGAGCTGCCAGATCAATCAAGACTGTGTTGAGTCTGTCCAATCTCTGAACACTTGTTAACCAATCAATTAGTTAACCAGCAAATTCCTTTCCTTGGATAAGCCAAGCTGACTTGGGTTTCTCTCCCTTGCAACTGCACATACTCTATCTGATGAGCATTTCTCTGGTTCGAGGCTCCCATACTAAATCAGTAAATGATTCCTTGACATTTATTCCAGGGTTGGACCAGGATCCTCCCCTCTCCTGAGACCTGGGGTATGAGCTCTCCCTGGTGGTGGCAGGGACCATTCTTTGCACCAAAAAATCCTCCTCTGGGTGGGAGGGAGCCTGGAAATGCAGGCCCAGCATCCCGGGAACCAACCCTGTGCTCCTCCCACCGACTCATCTGGCCACCAGCAACCCTGTCATTTCCCTGCCACTGGGCTGGCTCAGACAAAGCTCTAGTTGAAGAGATTACAGACAGATGCTCTGGCACAAATCAGAGACCCCGTGGAAGGAAAGCAGTCAGGTTTTCTCTTAAGCGACAGCCATCATTTTCAGCAGGCAGGGTAATTACAGGTTTGCCCTTCCCAGTGCAAGCTATCTGAAGGTAAAACAATGGTGAGCAGCGTGTGCCTGCTTCAAACAACGGAGGGGAGAGACGGGAACAGAAGGATTCCATCTCTTTTAATTTATTTTAATAAAGCAGGGGTTTTCCAAAAGGCCAAAGGGTCTCATTTGCCACAATGTGGTTGAGATCTGCCAACAGCTTCCCTATACCTCCTCTTTCCCCATAATTCAATCAGAGCCACAGATGGAAGCACTCAGCCAGCATCTTCCTTTTCTTGGCCCTTTCCGAATCCTTCCTCTCTCACTGCCTCAGCTGGAGAGGAGAGCTCTCACCCTTTAAAAGCAAGCCTCCTCATCCTTGCATTGCTCCACACCCCTGAGCTCCCGTGACGCTCACCCCCCTCCAGGTCCTTCCCTGGACAACCCCTGCCCTACAGCCCCTTCTGGATGTTCAGAAACAGTGGGACCTCTATATTTGCCTTTATTTTTACTGCACTCACCTGGTCCTCCAGCTGAGCAGACAGTCCCACGAGGGCCATGTCCTGGCCTTCTCTTCTCCGGAGACCCAGGGGCCATCCCAGCAGATGGTGGATATGTAAGAGGGAGTGAGCAGCCTCTGAGTTATATCTGAGGAAGATATGTTCTTAGAATGACCAGAAAAAGAAGACAGAACAATCCTGAACAGACTAACAGACTACCATTGCCATGCTTTCCAGCCAGTAATAAAACTCCCCCTTCTGAGCTCTGAAACACACTCACCACCCCAGGTGCTGACCCCCAGACCAGCCCCACCCTCCCCCTTGGTCCCAGCCATTGCTCCAGACATCTGGAACTTTCTTCAAGAGATTTCTTCTCCTCTTCTTTCACCACAAGTTGCCTCCAAATTTCAAAGCCCAGAAACACAAATACTGCCTTATCAGCTTTTCCTGAAGAGCAGAAATAGCAAGAATTTAGTGAAAGCAGTATGCCTCTGGGAGGGGATTTGGGCTCATTTCTAGCAAATGGATGGTTCATTTTTCTACCTGGGGCTGTGGAAAATGAGTTCCCAAGTAAACAAATCTCTGTTGTCACTTGGAGGCAGGGTCCTTCGCCTTGTTCCCCTCATCAACAGAGAAGTGGGCAGCCCTGCCCCTCCTTTCTTCTGTCGGCGCTCTCCCTAAGATTTCTTACTCCCTCCAGACAACTGCAGGGAGAGGTGCAGCCCACAGAGGCTGTGCAGCTCCCTCCCCTCTTTGGGCTGTGAGTGCATGTCCTGGGGATGGCCTCTCTGCAGGCTGTGCCTCCTGACTCCAGGCCAGTGACCTTCTCCATCACCCAGCAACCCTCTTGCCCGCTCGCTCATATGCACCTGCTCCTTGTTTGGGGCTGAGAATGTTGACAACTGATCTCCTTCATGAAGACCTCTCTTCCTTCCAGTGCCTTCCTCCATAAAATGCTGGGCCGTGTTCTAGAACCTGGCAGTGTGTGCAGGCTTGATTGGATTTGAGGAAAGGAGCTTCCCTTCTCCAGGGCTGCATCCAGAGCCACCCTCTCTAGCTGCCACCCATCTCTCCTCTCAGTCCTCCTTCCTCATCCCATCTCCCCTGAACTGATGTGAAGGACTTTCTCTAGAAGGGCCTTGAGCTGGAGGTGCCCCCTCAGCAGGCTGCCATGCCTGCCTCTCTCCATTCATGGATCCTGGACCATTGTCCTGGGCTTTGGCTGAAATGTCTATCTCTGAAGATCTCAGACACCCAGTTTGTTTCCCACCATCTTCCGTATGGGCAGGAAAGACCCCCATGAGCCATCCAAACTGGACCCATTTTGAAGAATCAAAAGGAGGGTCCAAGTAAGTCTCACTGCACAACCTAGTTTTGAGAAACATCCTGCTATGAAGGGGTCAAGTCCTGGCATAATGCTGGATAGGCCTTTCTGAGGCAACCAAAGACCTAGAGCAGATACTACGTAAAAACAATGGGCCATCACAGAGAGGGAGTCTGGGTGCTAGAGATTTCAGACACTTGAAATTCATCTATCCTAGGCATTTCTTCCTCTTTGCTTAAACACACTCATGCTAGAGAGGAAATTGAGTCCATATGCATGGATTCTTTTAAACCTCAAGCAGCCACATGTTTTCTGGATCCGTTTAATTGTCCATGAAACCCCAGAGTCGTCTGCAACATGGAGGGCACCCAGAAGAACCCCATCTCTATCATTGCCACAGACCACACCCTGCCAGAGCCAGCCACATCCCTGGGCACTGTGGGTGGGTGGGCAGATGGGGCTGTGCCAGGACATACTGTTAGCATTGTCAGTTCACATGTGTATCCTGCTGACAACTGGTCCAGAATGGGAAGGGCAATCACAGGCTGCTCTGACTTCTTCCAGACTTTGTTTCTGAAGGCAAGACTACTGTAAATGCCTGGACTAAGATTCTGAAGACTTGGAGTTGTTCCAGCTGGGAGAGGTCAGACAAGCCACTCAACCCCCCTAATCTCAGCTTCTTCCTCCCTCAAATAGG
Organism: Mesoplodon mirus; assembly: GCF_964341445.2. Classification (NCBI taxonomy): domain Eukaryota; kingdom Metazoa; phylum Chordata; class Mammalia; order Artiodactyla; family Ziphiidae; genus Mesoplodon; species Mesoplodon mirus. The sequence continues at coordinate 46,618,862 of NC_138995.1, forward strand.
GCTAATGACACCCGCCTCATCCACTTCTGCAGCATGTTAAGATGAGGACTAGGAAAGAGAGAAGAGACGCTTCTATCCACACTCGAGCCTTACTTTCCTTCCCCTTAAGTCCTGTAGTGGACAGAGGAGGACTTGGTTTGAGGTACAGGAACCATCAGCAGTGTTCATTCATTGCCCTACAGTTTACACACTGTTTTCCTCTGGATTATCTGGATTACCTTTTACAACACTCAAGGGAAGACAGGTGTTATTATGACTCCCACTGAGGACACCCCCAAGTTCCATGGAGACGCAGCGATTTGTTCGGGACCCTACGTCCCATGAAGTGTCAAGGCTGCCCCCAAAGCCAGCCGTGTAGCCCTAGCCTTTCCAGTTTACCACTGGGCTTCTCTGCCAGTCAACACAACCCAAAGCCCTCCTCAGAGATAGTTGGTGCTCAGGTGGTGCTGGTGATGGTACCTCTGCTGCAGCAGCTCAGTCGCCCACCCCCTCTCACTGTTGCAGACCATGCTGTGGTCCAGAGCTGTGCTCCCATCACTTCTAGGAAGGCATGAGCAGTCCACCTGAGGTTTGGAGATCAACTCAAATCTTGGCTTTAATGGAAGCAGGTGTCTGGTCCAGTGATGGGGGTGCCTCAGGCCAGCCCATTACCAGCCTATGATCAGCAGGCTGATGTGAGCCAGGCCTTTACTGTAAGGGTCACATATGACAAATGCCATGCACTCACCACAGAAACACTGTTTAAGCAAAAACTCATGGGCTTAACCAGACAAGTGGTAGGGACATCAGGTCTGACTTGATTCGGGACTGAAAAAAAGCCACTAGTTCTAACTCCCTTATCACGTCCCTCATTATCACAGGATGCCTGTAGTTTCTTCCACCTCTGCAGGCACTGATTCACATCTCAAAGAAAGAGCATCTGCTTTTCCCCTGGAAGCCTCGACCCAGACCCTACTTGTCCAGTTGAGCCAAGTAACTGTCTTGAACCAATCCATGCGCTCTGGGGGGAGTGTGCTGAGGTGATTGGCTCCAGCTTAAGTCACATACTCCATCTGTGGGTGGGACCAGACTGAGGGAGGATCAAACCATTCAAACATATGGGCTGAGAGTGACAGAGGGAGAGTTCTCCAAGGGAAATTAAGATGTGATAACCAACAGACAAGCAAGTGAAGCCAGGCATCCGAAAACCCAAATATCCACCTGAGGCACAAGGGACTCTCATTCTTTCTCTAATGCAGTAGTTGGTGAACTTGTCCTGCAAATGGCCAGAGAGAAAATATTTTAGGCTTTGCAGGCCATAAGGTCTCTGTCGAAACTACTCAACTCTGCCATGGTACTGTGGAATCAGCTAAACAACACATAGATGGATGAGTGAGGCTGTGTTCCAACAGAACTTAATATTTAGGGACACTAAAATTTGAATGTCGTATAATTTTCACGTGTCACAAAATATTATTCTCCTTTTGAGTTTTTCAACCTTTTAAAAAATTTAAAAACAATTCTTCGCTCACAGGCCTATATGAAAACAGGCAGCTGGCTGGATTTGGCTGGGGGAGGGAGCGGTTGGCTGATCCTTGCTCCTAGAGGAGGGTTGTCAGGACGTGGGGAGCAAGGATGAGGACTTTTATGCCATCAAAGGGCATGAGGGGGCTTCCCTGGTGGCGCAGTGGTTGAGAGTCCGCCTGCCAATGCAGGGGACACGGGTTCGTGCCCCGGTCCAGGAGGATCCCACATGCCGTGGAGTGGCTGGGCCCGTGAGCCATGGCCGCTGAGCCTGCGCGTCCGGAGCCTGTGCTCCGCAACGGGAGAGGCCACAACAGTGAGAGCCCCGCGTACCACACACACACACACACACACACACACACACACAAAAAAAAAAAAAAGGCATGAGGTCCAGGTAAAATCCTGCAACTAGGGAGCACGAATAAGACAGAGCTTGAAGAAATCATTGGAACAAAGTGAAAGTTAGCGATTTACCTATATCCTCTCCCACACTAATTTACACAGAGAAGTCTATTAATCATTCTGGGTGCAGAAAGGAAATCGCATTCTCAGCATAAACATAAATTATCAGCCTAAAACTCAAATTCCTTCCAAGGGATGGGGCAGGCTAAAAGTTTTGAATAGCCCAAATAGAACAAATGGATGAGAGGAGATAATGCATCTTTTGAAATACAAACCTGAAAAGATGTTATGCTCAGTTACACTGACAAAAGATTTGGGATCCAGCAATATCCCCCGTGGAATTCGGCAGCTAAACAGTAATGCTAAATCACAGACTCTAACTTAAGCAAGAGTAATCTAGCATAAGCCACATTACATGAGCATCCGCTGGGAGTTTGAATCTGCTCTGATGTCTATGAAATGCTTTTCTCCATCTCTGTTGGAAGGTGAGCTTGCCTGCTAAGACCCTTGCACCTCCAAGTTCCCAAAATGAGACTGGGGTGCTTTGGAAAGAAAACAGAGTCAAGGAGGGTCATGAGGAGGATGGAGGTGTTAAGGGGCGGAGTCAGGACTCTTCAGAGAGAGGAGTTTCAGTTCCAAGTAGCAGTGATGGGGAAAGAAGATGCTGGGAAGGAAAATGAGGGGATTTGGTGACCAGGAAGAGAAAGAACTGGCATGTGGTTGGAAGTCCACGGTGTCACCCTAGGCACAGGCGAGGAGAACCATGATGCTTGGCTCCTGCCACCCCCCACCCAACCCCTGCTCTCGGCTCCTGAAGTTAGGACAGGCCCTGTGAATCTCTAACTCGCCCTCCTCAGCCAGCCTCTGGGTCCCAAAAGGGGAAGGGATGACCTCACGTGCTTCCCCACCGTCTGCAGTGCAGCTGCTGCATGGTACGTATTTGTTTAACACCCAAGCAGCAACGTCCAGAGACGGGTGTGTGTTAGGTCACCAGAAGAATAGAAAAGAAAGGCTAGACCTTGGAAAACAAGAGCGGCCACATGTTTCCAGAAGGCAGGCTGAGATTCTACGTGATTTATTGGTCGCTGCCATGACAAGTGTGAAAGGCCAACCCTCGGAATTTGTACCTCAGGTATCCTGAGAGGGAGACAGATGAGCTAAAGGGAAAAAAAAAAAAAAAAAGGTGTGGGGAGGATTCTAGAGAAACAGAGAAACAACCGTGCTCTGTGCAGCATCCAAGGGCAAAATCGGGACTTACAGATGAAAGGCATGGGGAGGCTGGTATGAGCAGGAGGTGGGGTGTTCTGGAGTGTCAGGGGCTACATGTGGATGATGGAGCTTCCTGCCATGGAAGCTGGTTGTACAGCAGTAAGAGAACTGTCCCCCAAAATGTTACCTGGGAAGCAGTTAAAGTAAAGGTCTAAATTACTTTCACCTTTAGCCATTTTGCCATCTCCAGATTTGAAGGAAGTGAGAAACGGAGCCGGGAGGCAGAGAGAGAGATGCTTAGGCTTCATGGCTTCTTGAGCTAGATTGGAAAATAAGCCTTGACCTTCAGCTGAAGTTGGACTTCCTCATTCTCCTCCAGCTCCAGCCCGGACTTAGGGCCCAGGTGTGGGTCAGACAGATACGCAGCCAGCGGCAATGGTGGTAGTGACCTGCCCTACATGCCATGGGACACAGGGCCCAGGAACCTCAGGGACGAGCTTCTTCCTGCTTCCAGAAGGCAGGTAGGTCATGCCTGGGTGTACTCTCCACTGGGTCACACAAGGAGAAGTATCTGACTTTCAGAGACATCCCGTGGGAGGGCAGCCAGACAGCCCTGGAAAGGGCACTGGGAACTTGGGGGGCCGGAGGGTTGTTGGCCTTCCATCCAACATGAACTTTGGGGGCACCACAGGAAACCGGACCCATGCTTTTGGGGGGCCTGGTCCTTGGGGTTTCCAGGGAAGGTGCTAGCCTCTAGGTACTGGAACAGAGGACACATGACAAACAGCTCTTTAGCCATCTGCTGAGGAAATACCAGGGTAAATTAAAACGAGAGTGGATTTGTGACTTCTGTCTTTTCCAAAAAGATAGTGTTGGCAGGTTTATGAGAAAACCATTCCCAAACACCTTGAATTTATATGGCACGCTTATTTCAAAAGCTCTTCCACATCTGTTAGCTCTTTGAAGCCCCTGGAGGCAGGTAGGGCAGGGGGAGAGCTGGGTGGGGAAAGGAGCCCTAGAGAGCTTGGACCTCGGGGCCCCTTGGGGAGAGGCTGGAGTGGCCCGTGGTGCCCTGACCCTTCACACAGGCCCAAAGGGCTTCTCCTCCTCCCAGAGCTCTGGCTAAGGGCCACATGTCATAAGGCTGGCAGCAAAGTGACCACTTAAGAGCTGGGCAGTCAAGTGCAAGTCAGCCCTGGGAGCACCCCTTTCTCACACACACACCGCCCTGCACCCCTGAAAATTAGCCAAGCCTTGGAGGTAAAGGAATAATGGCTCTTCAGACGGAAACAAACAGAGGCTGATTGACAAGGAGGCCCCTCATAATCAGTGCTGCAGTAAACTATACTAATTATGGTGTCAATTGGTAACATTATAAAGGTTGAAGCTACATAATGAAAAAAGAGCATACACACAGGCAGAGCAAGTTCAGCAAATGTAATTACAGGGTGACATTATTGGCAAATAGTATTTTATGAGGGATTAAGAGGGATGTGACATAAACACATTCCTAAACTTACAAGCTGCTCAGGGCTAGGAGGACCTGAAACTGGCCAAAGACTCACCCCCGACCACTACAATTTGGTTAGCTGAGCACTTCGGGGAGCCCCTGAGGTCTTCTGGGCATCCCCCAAAAGAGATGTTGTTCGGTAGGGATCACTGCTCTCATGCTTTAATTCCTCGTAGACTACGTAATATCCTTGTTCCTGGCCTGTCCCAAGCTCTCTAGTCCTCAAATCCTAAGATGCATGACTGTCCAAGCCAGAAGGCACCATAGATGCTTTACAGCGAGTGTGCTGTGGGATGAGAACCTACCCATTCATTGTAACAATATTATCCATGTTCAACATTATTCATGGAGCTCAAGCCAAGGTCTCTGTTGTCCCTGTGTTCCCATTCTATGGAAAACCAAAGAAAATTAATAAAGCAAATCAATAAGGCTATTCCAGATTCAGAATGATACCAGGCGCTCTGATAAAAACTGAATGGAGTGATGTGATAGCAGGTGGATGGGAGTGAAGAGACAGGCTTCCTCCTAGATGGAAGGTCTAGGAGGGCTTCTTGAGGACAGGACACATGACCTCAGTCCTAGGAGCTGAGACCCATAGAAGGAGAGGGAAACTGATCTTCCAAAGATGCCAGCTCCTTACTGGCAGAAAAAGGGAGGAACGCAGGTGTCCTCACTCGAAGTCTGGGGTCCTTCTGTTGCATCAGGCACTGCCAGCTAGGATGTGGGCCAGAAGGGACACCATCAGCCCTAACTATCTGTGGGGACATTGTGTTCTGAAGATTGAAAGGGCATGAGAGATCACGTAATTCAAAGTCCCGAAAACACTGGAGAATCACATGTGCTGCTTGTGTGATAAAGGAGCTTCCTCCCAGTTCTGGTTGTCTATTGCTGTACAGCAAACCACCCCAAACTGAACAGCAATATCTCATTATTTTTCCTATTTCTGTGTGTTAACTAGACAGTTCCTGCTCCCAGTCTCTTCTGTGGTTACAGTCAGATGATGGGGCTGGAGTCGTCCAAAGGGCTCTTCACTCATGTGACTGGTGCCTGGGTCAGAATGACTGGAGAGCTTGGAGCTGGCCAGGCCCCCCTCCCTGTGGCCCCCCTACACAGCTAGGTTGGGCTTCCTCACAGCATGGCAGTCTCAGGACTTGAGGGCTTCTTACCCTGGCTTCCTCCAGGGTAAGTGTTATAAATGGACCAGGCAGAAGCTACAAGTTTCTCAGGAAATAGCAATGAAGAGCCAGAACATCCTTTCTGCCACACTCTGTTGATGAAGAAAGTCACTAAAGCCATCCCAGACTCAAGGAGAGGGAAATTAGACTCCAGCTTTCAATGGGAGGAATAGCAAAGAATTCGTAGCAGTCTTTAATCTACCCTACACCCTCTGCATTAAAAATACACAGCCTCTATTAAAGTCCTGCTTAGCCTCTTGACAACTTAATAAATGTGTCATTCACACTCAGATTGCCTTCACTTTCCCCCAATTATTCAAAGAATTAGTCTATATTTATTGAGGGCCTTCCAAGTAAAAATGCATCACGCTTGGTACCATGTGCCATACACCATACACAATGTACAATGTACTGTGCATTTTGTGCAGGAGCTTACACTCTAGACAAAGTGCCACATACTTCAATTTGTAATAGCTGAACTTATTTTTAAAGTGAAATTTGACATAGAGGTCCAGTATATCAAACAGATCAAGGTGGGACTATTTTGGCTGAGGTGAGAGCCACAGGGCATCTCTGACGAAGCCTGTGCTCAGAGAATCACAATGTGTGTGCCATTGCTAGAGATGGTGAAGGGAAATTAGGGAGTGAAACGTCTCTTCTCCATATAAGAAGCTGTCCTGATGAAAACGTATGGACCCAGCCTTATGGGAGAGCTTGTATATATATATTCATTTTTAAATTTTTAAAAATTGTAAATCTATGCCAAACTGGCTTGAACAGAAAGAACACAAGAACAAGCAGGTCCTAGGGTGTTCTTGTTTCAGGTAGGGCTGGATCCAGGGGCTCCGGCAACATCATGTACTACTTAACGTGTAATATACTAACTTACACAGGACTGGGTCTCTCCAGTCATCACCTGTTCTAGCTTCACTCTCAGGGGCACTTTCTCTATGTCTTTGGGAGGACAAGGTGGCCACCAACAGTTCCAGCCTGAGTCTTCTACTGTTGGACACTTTCCTCAGGCTATTTCCACTAATTCCAGCTCTGATTGGCCTCGCCCAGGTCCTGTGCTCAAACCCACACAATCTGAACGGTCAGTGGATGATGTCCTGCTCTGACTGTTGGAAGTTTAAGGTGACATATGTATGCTTGAGCCACAGTGAGCTGGGGAGGTCACTGGTACTGAGAGTAAAGGAATAAGAATTAGATTCTCTTGCCAGAAGAAGGCAGCCAGGTAGCTGGGCAGGCAAACACACCTGCACAGAAAGGAAGGGACAGCAAAGAACTAAGAGACAGGAGGGCAAGAGGCCAGGTCTGGAAGAGCTGGGCACTCCCTGGTCCCTCCCCACAAGGTGAGAGGAGTGGTCAGCTCTCTTGACCCTATGTCTCTGGGAGGAGGTTTAAAATCAGTGATCAGGACCCCACTTTGGACCCTGCCTCTGGCTCTGCCCTCAGCTCTGTGCCTGGCACCAAGAAGTCCTCTGAGCTCGGGGAATACCCAGAAATGTTCCAGAAAGCCCTTCAGCAGGTGCTTTGGCCTGAAATGCAGCCAGGGACAGGGAAACACAACTGCCATACAGTATCATGAAACATTGCCATTAAGTTTAATGCCTTCGTAACAAAGAATGCCACATTTATTATCACAAATAAATCCGTGGATTTAACACCCATCATGCTTTAGACTTTATTTTTCCATATAAAATAAATATGGCTAGAGTACAAGATTATGACTGCACCATTATTTTCTAAAACTATTTAATTTAAGCTCAGTCTAACTGCCCCATGCTCTGGACCTGGGCACCCTATCCTGGGGGAATGCTCGCCCCACTGAGTGCAGCAGACAACAAGGTTTCCTGAGTGCTGCACAGGAAACGTCTGGGTTTCATCACTGTTTAACGAATTGTTGCACTCTTTATAGGATAAACAATAAATTGCACATGATTTATCATATTACCCAATAAATCATGTGACAAATCATTAGGCAGAGTGATAAAATCAAGTGTCTTAGAAATATGTTAATCTATGATGCCAATGTGTAAACTAAACAGTTGCTTAAAAACCCTATTTACTAATCATTTTTACATAAAGGAAGATTAACGATTATGTAGATTAAATGTGTACTTATTCCTATAAACATCAGACAGCCATGTGACCGATTGGCCTTCTCTTTTTAGCAAAGCCCCCCAAAAGCCTCCCTTTGTAGCACGGTTCCTTCTGCCTCCCTCCTCCCTGAATGGGCCTTGATGGGGAAAGGATGATGAAGAAGAGAGGGTCAGAAAAAGAAGTGGTTAACGAAGAGCGTGTCACCGAGGGGCCTGGCGGAGGGGCTGTTCTCACCGTAAATTCTGTAATACGCTAATTAACACTTTCAATAGGACTCAGAGACAGGTTCCAATGCTGCCTGCTTCTCCAGCCTGCCTTCGACCCGGCGCTCTTTCTCGCTGGTGACAACTATGTTTATAGCTTCTCTGCCCATCGAGCTGGCTGGCACATCGAATTACCCTCAAGAGTACATGGGCATCACGTCACATTTACGTACCCGATATCATACGTGACGAGCTGTGCCACCGCCAAGGCCTTGAATGCACATCCTGCAGACGGCCAGCCCCCGGAATGCAGAGGCAGATATTAAGCTAAATCTTTTTGGAGTCAAGCTTGTTTCACATCAGTTACACAAACATATTGGTTCCTTTAAAAGAACAAATGCTTTGTGAGTAAGGAAAGGACTCCAGGACTCAAACCTGAGAAATCATCCCACGCATCAACTCAGCCCCTCTTTCCTAAGGTTGTTTCTTACGGGAGGAAGAGGAGAGATCATTTGGCTTCTAGAATATGAGTTTTGAACCACGTTCGTTATAAACTATGGACTTTACCAGGCAGTGTAAAGGGAGAGAAAGGGAAGGCCCTGGAGAGGGTAACTAGGAAGACAATGGGAATAACAGAGAAGATACTCGTTTTCCTCTCTTGCATGAAAACGCTGCTAATCTTCTCAAGAGTCCCTCTGATTTTGGATTTCCTCAGTATTACAAATCAAACCCTGAAGCTGATCTTGCAGTGCAGAGAGAACTGAAGCCATCTTAGACGTATTTGAAGACTCCCCTTCTAGTTTGCATGAAGCCCCTGTTAAATTGCTGGAGGAAATGCTAATCGCCAAGGTTTGGGAATCATCATTCCTGGTACCTTGCAAAGTGGCTGTTGAGAGATTGGGAAAAGGATGGGAGATAAGCAGGGTGTCAAGGATTACACCGCATTATCATTCTCCAGAAAAGCTCTAAAGAATGAAATGGATACATTTTCCTGACAACTTCAGTTTCCGTGACCTACTGGGAAACTATTGCCTCCAAGGCAGAAATCCAAGAAATGAGTTTTCGCGCGTGGTCTTTAGCCCTTCCCAAGAGACAGGACGATAGTTCCAAGTCCCTGTATAACCTCAGGTGCCTGGCTTCTCCCCCATGCCGCCCCTGAGAAGCCTCTGTGGCAAAGTGAAGACAACTTTTAGAGGAACTGACCCCAACTGCCAAGAGAAAACAAGAAAAGGTTCAAAGTAATTTATATTTCTAAATGCCCAGAAAAGAAATAGACTAAGTGACAACAAAATTCTCATCCTATTTTCCCTTCTTCTTGTCCAACCCACCTCAAAATCCACCCTGATTCACATTTCAAAATACTGCCTACATCAGTCAGCCTAAGTTGAGTTTTGCTTCGGTAACATAATAGCTCAAAATCTCAGAAGCTTAAAATGAAATTTTACTTCTTGCTCTTGCAATGCCACTGTAGGCCCAGGGAACTCTCTGAAATAGGTGTCCTCCCTGTGATGGTGCAGCAAGAGAATCTGCTTTAGTCTCATGTTACCTCCATAGAATTACATGCTCTCCTAATCACTGAAGAAGAAAGCGTGTTCTAGCAAGGACTAATTCTTAAATACTTTCACCAGAATTGACATATCAATTTTTTTTTTTTTTTTTTTTTTTGCCAGAATGAATCACATGGTCCTTCCTAACTTCAGGGATGAGGAATTATCATTCTCCACATGCCAGGCGTAGGAAAAAAGGTAGATATTGGTGAACATTCATAATGTTGATCTCACAACCCACTTCCCAAAGCACCCTTGTCTGCAGTCACACCTACAAAAGCAAAAAAGCAGAGAGCCCTATTAGTAGGGATAATTTCCCAGTATCTTGCTGCTACAATCTGGATACTACAGCCTCAGAACTGTGGTAAATATACTCCATTAGGGATGGGAAGATGCTCATTTTTGTGCATGTGCTCAACTCTGCAAAGAGGCAATGTACTCTAATGATCAAGATTCTGGGGTCAGACAGCTTGCACTTGAATCCCAGCTCTGATACTTATTACCAGTATGACCTTGGAAAAGTTAATTAATTTCTCCTTACCTCAGTTTTCTAATCTGCAATGTGGAGCAAGTAATAGTGCTTGACTCATGGGTTTTTGTGAAGATGAATTGCATTAATTCCTGTGAAGCCCTGGTACTGAGTGAGTGCTATAGAAATGTTTTCTGTGACTGTGATGCTTCACAATCTGCAAGGGGCACTCACGACCACTGGCCCACTTGGTCATTATAATTTATCTAAGGAACAAGCTCGCCCCATCTCCTGCATCTTCCTCCCAATCCCAGACAGAGCCCAGAGACAAGAGAAGGATGTTGATTTGTTTAAAGCCTGAAGAAGAATGTCAGAAACTAAATTTGGCGAAAACAAATGGCTCTGCTTATGAAAATGAGACGATTTTGAAGGAATGTAGCAGAAACAGCCATACCTGCCTAATTGTCTATATGTCCCCTATGTTTCTCAACCCCCTTGTAAGTTGAGTGGCCTCATAGCTAACTAAAACCAATGAGTTGTGAGCAGAAGTAACATAGCCACCTCTGGGGCACAAGATTTGGTTGCTGCACTGTCCTCTCCCATCACAAAAACTGGGGAGACCCCATGTTAAGAAGGTGAAGCCTGGATTGCTGAGTTATCCCTAGAAGAAGGCCATCCTGAAGACCTACAGTGGAATTGCATTTGTGAGCACTTTTGTTGAGTTAATCCATGATAATTTGGAGCTTTTTGTTACTATAGCATATCCTAGCCTAACCTGACTAATACAAAGGGGGTTTTTCCTGAAAGAAAATAGCAAAGAACAGAGAAGATGTTCTTCTTCCAGCCAAGCCAACTGGGGTGGCTGGAAGTCTCTTAAGATAAATAAATAATTTATAAAATGTTTAAGCTGTTTTGCATTGCTTTGATGTTAATGTCTTTTATCTCTCCTTTTCTGTTTATATTTCATTCTGTTTTGTGTTTTATTTTGTAAGTTTTTGCACAGGGACGATTAAAGAAACAGACAACTCTGCATTTAACATCAGAAGACAACAGCATGGAATCCTGAGGCAGAAAGCTAACGCTACACATGCTTATGATAATGTAATAATACATTCTCTCTAGATAGCTTAGAGATACACAAAGCTTTCCATAGGTTATTCAAATCAATAATAGTCACTCTGACTATACCTTACAAGGTAGACTGACCCTAGATCATAAAAACCTGAGTAACAGATGAACAGTATTTAATATCATCTCACATTTACAGATGAAAGAAAAACAAACAAGATCCCAACAGACCAAGTAGTTTTCCCAAAGTCACACGGAAAAGAATGGGGTGAACCTGGATCCAAAACTCAGATCTTTTGCACCTAATTCAATAAAATGCTCTAGTATACATATGTTGGCCACTCTCAGTAGACTCAAGGTCAACGATGATCACCATGTTGCTAAATCCAAAGGTAAATTCTCAGCCCTTATGTGTTTGACATATCTGCAACCTTTGGTGCAATTGATTATTCCCTCTTCTTTAGAAAATTTTCTTCATTTGGCTTCCAGGACACAACACTCTTGGTTTTCCTCCTACATTACTCGTTGCAACTTTTCAGTCTCCTTTGCTGAATCCTCCTCCTTTTCTCAATCTCAGTGGGAAGGTGCTTCAAAGTTCAGTCCTTGGACGCTTTTTCTCATCTCTGTATATTCACTCCATTGATGAGTACATCTAGTTTCACAGCTTTAAATTCCATCTGTATGCTGATAAACTCAACAAATTTATAACTCCAGCCAGGAACTCTCCCTTGAACTTCAGAACCATATATCCAACCACTTACCTGGTATGCCATTTGCCTGTTTAATGGGCATTCACACATTTAATGTATCCCAGACTGAGCTCTAATCTTCATCTCTCATCCAACCTACTCCTGCACAGATTTCTATATCTCAGTCAACTGCACTTCAATCCTTACTTTACCCAGCCCCCAAATTTGGAAATACCCCAACCATTCTCTTTCTCTCTCACCCACATCCAGCCTATTAGCCAACCCTTACGGCCCTTCAGCAGCTCTAAAGAGCATGGCAGCAGCCATTGTGACCTAAAAATTATCCTTGCTCATCTGTATTCTTGTATTAGCCTCTTCATTGGTCTCCCTGAGTCACCCTCTTCAAGTCTTTGCTCAAACGTCACCTTCAATGTGAAGCTTTCCTTAACCACCAAATTTTAAACTGATCAACCCCTTTCCACTGACATTCCATAGGCCCCTTGCTCCAGAACTTAGAATATTTTATCATGTTGCACAGCTTATTTAACTGTTTAATTGTATTCCATCTCCTTCCTACTAGAATATGAGCTCTAGAAGGGATTTTTTTTAACTACATCACCACAGCACAGAGAAGATGCTCCATAACTTTTTGTTGAATGAGTGAATAGACAATCCTTAAGTATTCCCCAGCCTGCCACCCCTCACCCTCTACTCTCAACTTCTAGTTACTATCTGGTTTTTGAATTTCTTGGTTTTCCTCTCCCCCAAGATGTTTCACCTGATGTCCTGTGAGACAGGGTGCCTGGCTTCTCTGTTCCCTTCTTTGCTTCTTTTTTTTTTTTTTAAATAAATGATTGTTTATTTAAGCCACTGAGTTTTTTGTTCGTTTGTTTGCTTTGTTTTGTTTTATTTATTTATTTATTTATTTTTGGCTGCATTGGGTCTTTGTTGCTGCACGTGGGCTTTCTCTTGTTGCGTTGAGTGGGGGCGACTCTTCGTTGTGGTGTGCAGGCTTCTCATTGCGGTGGCTTCTCTTTGTGGAGCATGGGCTCTAGGCACACGGGCTTCAGTAGTTGTGGCTCATGGGCTTAGTTGCTCCACAGCATGTGGGATCTTCCCAGACCAGGAATTGAACCCCTGTCCCCTGCATTGGCAGGTAGAGTCTTAACCACTGCACCACCAGGGAAGTCCCTTCCTTTGCTTCTTAAATAGCCTTCCTGGCTCCTGTGGCAACAACAAGAAAAAAGTTTTTCCCCTCTTACCAGGATCATTCTCTGCTTCTCTGAAATGGATTGGAAACCTCATGGTCCAGCTAATTGTTTTCCTTTGTCATGACATTTCTCCTGACTATGCCAACCCCTATTGACCTCCCCCATTTCTGAATGATTTGGAGGTATGTTTGATAGTAATAATAAATATTTACATGATTAAATGTTGTAACAATAATATGAAGGAGATATTATTCATACTCATTTTACCCACAAGGAGGCCCAGAGAAGTTAGACTACTTGTCCAAGTTACAAAGAGTAAAAATTCAAATGCGGGCAGGTCTACATTCAGATCTTGTGTCCTGAAGTCCGTCACACTTGCTGTGAGAACCCAAGTTAAATTCTCGGCCCTTTCTAATTATTTCCTGAAGGTGAGACCCAAGTTCACTGGTGGCTCATGTATAAGAACTGTCACACTCCTGGTCTGTTAGTCTGAGACCTCTATGGGGCCCAGCACATTCATGGCTTAATGGAGACTCTTTGCCAAATTCACCAGCTTTGGTGACTTTTGCTTGGGTAGGAGAGGAAACAGGACAATTTTCAGATCCATTACACAAAGAAAGAATACCCTGGTGGGAAAGTGCCCCATGAGGGAACCAGGCAATGAGCCTCTTGCTCTCTTTCCATCCTGCTTCACTCCTGCACTTGGCGGAAAACAAAATGGCACAGAGCTGTTCATTACTATAGGAAGAGAAAAGAAAGGTATGCTTGCTCATTTTCCAACCAAATGATTTTCTGCTCCTTAAGTGACCTTTTCAGGCATTATTGTCATGAGGGTCTCAGACACCTCTGGAATCAGCTGATATAAATTCATCCATCCACCTACCACCCACTGACCAATGTTTGTTTATTGATGCCTACCTGCTTACTCAATCCCAGGGGAGATACAAAATTTCTTCTTTGTGTTACCAGATTACAAATAAGCTGGTGAAAGTGACAAGTCAGAGAGCAAGATAAGTTACTGTCTCCATGCACTGTGCTTTACAGTTTATAAAGCATGTTCTCATACATCTTATCTTAACTTTAACATCTCCTGGCTGCAGACACTGTGTCAATGAAGAGCTCGGTCCAAGATCATAGGGTAAGTATGCAGATGATTCAGAGTTCAAACCCAGTTTTCAGACTCCAAGTCCAGGGCTCTTTGCACCAATCCAATTACATGGATCCAATTACACACCAGCCAATTACATCCTAATCCCTACCTAAGTGATAGAAAATAGGTGGAGTCTGCTCTGATCTCCTTCGTGAAAGTCAACACTCAACCACAAGCTGGGAATGCTCTTACTTATCACTCAGGGCTGCCACCTCGCCTTGGGCATGGTTGTAATCCCTAGAAGACAGAGACAACTCCTGTAAGGAGCAATGCTCAGCAATACAGAGCAAGACTCAGCAATGCTCTCCCTTAGCCACGAAGTCTTCCCCAGCTGCTCCAGCCACACACACCTGGCTCCCCTCTAAACCAAGTACAAAGTTGGTGCTCCATAACCATGTGCTGGATGAGGGAATATGGACCAAGTGTGACTGTGGGCTACAGCACCTCTTATGGTCATGATCTCTATCCAAACTTCTCCCCTTTAGGATCTCCTCCCTCCTCTTGATTGTGGGACACAGGCCAGCCTTTGGAATAAGAGGTGGTTCTGGCATGTTTGTGTCTATGGGCATTCGATGTCTTTCAGTGGCCAAGAGAATCAACCACAGACTCTTCAAACATAACTTCCAACTTTGCTTCTCTAACTTCCAACTTCGTGATAAAATGGAAAATCCTACACCCCCTTACTGGCCAGGGTGCCAACCCTTCCACCCCGAAACCATCTCTCCGTCCTTGATGTCAACTGTCAACCTCTCAAACCAGGGCTTGGGACTTTGCCACATGGGATGCCTTTGGTTAGTGACTCAACACAGCGTGGTTTGGGTGGATTTAGTGCAATCTATAAGGATTGCAGAGAGCTGTTTAGGGAGAGTAAAGTGCCTGCCCCCAGTCAGGCAGACAGTCCATGCCCAGCCAAGAAGAAAGCTAAAAGAGTCACCACTCCCACTGCATGTTCTAACCACTAGACTGAGCTCCCGTTGCTTGACAAAAATGATTTGCTTTTAATTAAAATAGGAGCATAAATTATTTTTATCCCTGTATTATTGGGTGGTAAGTAAATTCACAGTAACTCACTGGATTTTTAAAAATCTATTTTAAATATAAACACACTGCCATATTTTCTGTGGGTTTGAAAGCTTATGTTAAGTTTGCAAATAAGTCAACTCCATAAAGATAACATCTTTCCCTAAAAAATGTGTTGCAATCTAATAGCATGCTATGGAAAATTAACATCTTATTAACAACCTACATGAACCATCCCTCAGCTGAAAAGGTGCAGAGTCGACCTGAGTTCCTTACTGGCCCCTGAGCCCAGGTTGACTGACATGGCAGCCTCCAAACTGTCTCCCTCCTCTGGGGGTGTTCTCTGCACCCCTCACAGGACTGTTATTTTATTTTGAGTGGTGCCAAACTTTATTTTCGAACCTACCTTGTTACATGTCTGACAGGTCCCATATTCACAGAGGGACCTGGATCACTTTGGTCCACCCTGAAAAGACACATGTCAGACAGGGCTACATGGAGATGTGCCCAGCTGTCTGTCTGAGCACCAAGGATCCAGGTAAACCGCTGTAAGCACATTAACAGACAGATCTCAGACATTTACAGACCCACTCTTGGTGGTGGAGACAAAGCACCAGACTTCCTATCCATTCCATGGAAAATAAAAGCCCAAGGCCACATAGGGCCAGATATCAATTTTAGACATAATGAAAGTTGCCTTCTAGCATCCTCTTTTTTTTTTTGTAGTAAACATTTTACTTTATTTTTATTTTATTTTATTTTTAAGCCTTTTTCTATCCTCTTCTGCCCCCTCTGTATCTACCTCTCCCTAAAGAGTGGTTTATTTGCCCAGCGGACTAACGAAAGACCACAGCTTCTTATTGTGTCTCCATGACCAATGTTTTCAGCATCTTTCTTGGACATGAGCTTTTAAGGGGGTTCAGCTGGCACCACACCCAGGCCTGCCTTGACCTTGCTTCTCTCCCCCACCTCCCTAGACCACTGGTCTTCAAGATTTTACCAAAATAAGTCTTATGTAAATAGGAAAAGGGAAATGCTGTCAAAACCTGCATGAGTTGTTTAAATACCATGAATAAGAACCAGTAACAATAGGCACATCAATGAAGATGTGTTTCCTTCAGACTTGGCCATGTGCCACCCAACGCGAGTCCCCCAGAAAACGCCACTCGGCAAACAAGGGAGCTTGGCTCCCCCGCCCCTTCGCAACACCCCCTCCCCAGGAAAACATTTTTGACAAGCGACTCACCCAGTTTTCCCACAGCTTTCCTTTCATTTGCATACTCATTAGAATAATGTGATTTCGCAAAGTGGGAATGTGTAAGTCCTCACCACGTGGAGAAAACTCTGAACCCCAGATTCCAGATGCTGGTCTGCCTATTAGGGTTCAGGGCAGCCGAGAGGAGCCCGGCCTAGGTTGGGCGCTCAGCACCAGCCACCCTCTGAGAACGCAAACAGTGACTTCCTAACAAAGGATCATCGGGACATTTTATGAATATCTTCAGAATTGACCCAAAGCAGAAAAGAGGTTTCAAAATGAAAGCAATGCCTTTTTTATTAATGAGCCCTGGCATCAGAAAAGGGGAAAACGAAGTGATTTCACAGAGAATAGGAGATCATGCATTTTGCTTTCTCCTACTCCTACCTTGTTTTCTTGCAAATGCTTGCCCCTGATTTAAAATGTCCACATGCCAACTTTTTAAAGTGCTATAATGAAATCATTTTCTCTAAGTTATTCCAGGGCATGACTTTCCAAATAACTACGAGTGTGCACCCACTGTTTTTTTTTTTTCCCATTGTTGTTGTTATTAATGTACATTTACTGAATGAGATCTTGCAAATATTTTTTGGTCACTTAAAAGCAAGGAATAAACAATTGCAAACTGTGTTTTCCCACATCATAAGCTGGTTTTGATTCCCCTACTTTCATGGGTAGGGTTTCTTTTATTTCCTGAAAAACTGGAAAAGCTTATGAAGCCAAAACACATTGCAAATCAAATCATCCAGTATTTGCTTAGCTGGTCTTTACTTCAAATGAGGAAAGAAACGTTTTATTCATGGTAAAGATATATAATA